>NC_138961.1:253672500-254272500 GCF_055761805.1 Camellia sinensis
CTAAAGAAATCTGATAAGAGTAAGCTATATAGTCAGCTTGCAATTTTTTTCCTGTTAAGAAACCAGCAAGTCAGCATGCACACAAGCAAGATCTGCCCTTCTTTTGATAGATATTATTCAAGTATGAGAGAATACCTCATATAAATGGGCTAACCGAAGGAGCACTCTCCCACTGTCAAGTTCCTGCAGTGTTGGGGGAAAATAGTTTTTAATTGACTAGCAAAGCAAGAGGAATAAATCTAACAGGATACCGCATGGAGCTCTATCAAGACAGGCCCCCTTCAGGAATAATATCTGAGAAATGTTGCATGGCGTTCCCTACATACCTGGAGAGTTATCACTGCAATGTTATTTGGTAAACTGTAGGAAGGATCAATCCCAGAAAATGTTGGTATATGGGAATTTGTCCAATTATTTCCATCCTGCAGAAAAATAACGTTAATCATCTAACGAAAGGCAGCCCACACAACAAAGAGTCAAATATGTATTACTTCTCTCACCTGCTCAGTGAATGCTAGAAGTAGTGGTGAATACACCTCTTGGCCAAATGTGCGACGCCACTTGGCACCATCTCCTAAAGGGTCTATTCTAATATAAAATTTTCCTTGGACCTGCAAAACACATTTAATAAGATAGGAGGAAACTACTACCAATGCTTCAACAATCAAATTAAAAATAACAAAGATACAAAGAATTAAAAGCCAAAGTATCAAATCCTCAGTTCTGTCAATTTCAGTCCCCATTAAACTAGCAATGAAGCTAATTTGGACCTACTAAAAGATAGTAAATCCATGAAGTCCCAGTTGGATGCATCACAAAAACCAAAGCCAAAAAGAAAAAACAAGAGGACCATGAAACAAATAGTTCTCTGCATCTTGTTCATGAAAGATTAAAGAATGAGTTGATTCCCACAAGGCAATATGCACTCTTGTGATTCAATTGAATTCAAATTTCTGATAAGAATCTCAAGCTACTAAATTGAGAGAGAAACTTAACAAGGTCTTTGCACTTGCTTTTGTTTGACGAAACTTAATTTAACTCAAGAAAATTCAAAACTATATGCACTAAGAAAGATTTGCGAATATATAGGTAATACAAGCAAAACATAATAGGTGTACAGGCCCCGTTTCCAACTCCTGGTTTCAGGCCTGTGTGTCAGTATGTACAGATGCACCACTATGGTCAACATGGTGTACACAACTCCTGGCGAAATTTTCCTACTTTCGTGCAACATATTTGTTAGAGAAAATTGTAGCATCCAAGAAACCCTGGAAGGAGCACGAGAAGGAAAAAATTGAGTTTTTGTAATTCAGTAACAGGAAGCCCAAGGGCATTATATAAATTGTTTAGAGTATTAAGTAACAGAGCCTGGGAGAACGGTTTTTGTAATCCAGTAACAGGAAGCCCGAGGGCATTGTTTAGAGAATAAAGTAACAGAGCCTGGGAGACAACGGTTTGAACAACAGCCAACACCAATAAGCTTTGACCATCTAGAGTTAGTAACTAAACATGAAGCTAAGCAGCAGTTTCAAAATAACTACTGACTCTTATATCATATATGCAGTTGGTAAAATATGCTAACCGTTAAACCTTTGCATTCATCAAGGACACAAACTTCTTCATTTAGAGCCTCACCAACACCTCTAGCATCATCATGAATTAGCCTCCTATATAACAAAGAAGACATATATTGGAGATCCTGATAATGCAACATGTGAAAATAGAATTCAAGTACTGACATTAAATTAAGTAGTCAAAGGAGAAAACCTATGGAGCATCAGCTCTATTTGACCATCCACCAAACTGGATCCACCTACTGCACGGTCCACCAACACAGATAGTTCAGTGCTTTCATCTTCGATGTAAATTCCCAGATTAACCTGAGAGAGAGAGAGAGAGAGAGAGGCAAAGTAACTATCAAATTGCGCATCAACCCTCAAATTATTTATGTATTGAAATAGAAGATCCAAGCAAAATCATTACCCCTCCTTTTTGGCAAATTAGATATTGACACCTACTTAAATTGTTGCCGATAGTAATACTTCCAAATACATGTATAATAGAATAGAAAGTAAACAAGATTTTGAAAGCAAATTAGATATTGCTGCCCACTTGAGATTCTCGCAAATACTTCCAAAATATAACTCCTCTTTCAAATCATTCATTCCACTCTTCTTTCTCAGTGCGGTGGCCTCAACAACTTCCAAACTCTTAATTGTTCCACTTCTTTAAACCCTCCTTTGACAATTTCAATTTTTTGGCTGACCCCGATCTCAAGCTACTTGCCACCGTGTAATTTTACCATGCTCCTATCTTCTCTCGAAAACCCTCCACTTAGAACCTCATATTTCAAATCTGAAAGGAGTCCTCCACCTCCTTATACCCCCTAAATCCAACAAAATTGGGAAGTGATCCAACCCCAGCCTTGGGGTGTGAATCACATCAGACAAGTGCTCCTCCTACAATGGAGAAATAAATAAATAAATAAATCTATCTATATAGGATAGGACATGGATGGAGGATTCTGATAACTAGACCAAGTGAATGAGCTCCTAATCAATGGAAGATCCATCAAACCCAAATCATCGATGAAGTTAAAAAAATATTGCATAAATCTAGTAATATTCGAATAACCCAACCTCTCCACTAGGAAACGAACATAAAAGTCACTCCCTAAACACCAAGGAGCATTTCATCTAAAGGAAATATTCGCAAATTCCCCCCACATATCTCTTCTGTCCGCATCTGAAAAATGAAAATAAAACTTCACTAGAATCCATCATCCACTCATTTGAACAAACATGATAATGAGAACATACCAAACTCACAATCCTCACCAACCAGAATCCATGATCTACGCATATGAACAAACACGATAATGAGAAGATCCCAATCTCACAATCCTCCCTAATCAACACCCTACAATCCCACATTATTTGGTCTACACCTGTATTCCCCACAGCCCCCAAAGGGTCCCCAATTCACAAATACTTCTCACCACCTCGACCTCTAAATCTTCCATTTTTGTCTCCACAATAAATCCCCTATTACCGTTGTTAAGAAAAGCTTTTGTTACAAATCACTTATCTGGAGCATTTAAAACAAATCCTAACTTATAATTTTTAGTCACATGAGGAAATGCATGACATCCTCCTTCCCTTCCTTAACATACTCATATTCTCACGGATACTCATCCCATCATAATTAAGCGAGCACTCCAAGTTCTTTCATTCTCGCTCTACTTCTTTGACCACCACTCCTTTGCTGCCCTCTATTTGAAGTATCATTTCACCATCTAGCTTCAAAAAGTCGCATGGCCTCCCTCTCAAAACCAACACGTCCAAGAATTAGCTAAAACCTTGCATGCACTTCAACACCCAATCTGACACCTGCATCTGATCACAGCCTTCCCTTGCCAGCCATTGAATCTCAGAAGCAGCCCCTCCAGGAGCTAGCATGGCCACCGGCGAACAGTCCAAAGCTCTAAAACACCCAGGTATACTCTAGAAACCCCTGGCATCCTCTCTTCATCCTGTGACAAAATCACCATTCTCCGTACCAGAAAATAAAACAAGCTAAAGGGCCTCTGAGTAGACTAAAACAAGTTCAAGCAGGAGCAAAATTAATGATATGGAGACCTTGGATCATCCAGAATCTAATCAATAACCATATAAAGACATTTCTCGTGGCCTTATTATCATAGTGTGTGTTTCTTTTCTTTTCTTTTCTTTGGAAGGGGGATTGAATATAAATATGCAATTTTTACTTATCAAAATATATACAGATATATATATACATATATGCAATTTCTGGACATACAGGATAATAATTTCCAGCAACAGGTTGGTTAACTTGAAGGTCCCAGTCTTCTCTGTAATCTCGAACCTACAAAATAAATTTTAGTCAAACTGCAAAAGAGTTTGATATTTTCAATTCAGTACCCAAGAACATAAATTACTATCTTGTGAATTATGTAATTAAAATTGAAGCAAATGCTCACATACCCTTTTAATGAAGTCCCGTCCATTAGAATCTGTATAGAAGGTTTTGTTGGTCATTATAGCTGTTGTGATTTGAGTGGTTATTTCTTTTCCAAATCCGTCATCCACAGGTATGGGCCCAATCTGAAGTTTAATATATGAAGTCAACAAACCATATACCTAACTGCAGAAAGTGGATTCATTAATTGTATCAATTTTTTTTTTTTTTTTTGATCAGCAACAAACAAAGATTTATTAAGGCTTAAGGCCAAGAAAAAAGAGGATAAGATATCCTCTTACAACAGAAATGGAAAAACCAAAAAGAGAAAAAAGAAAATACAAAAATACCAAACTCAAAAACTTCTACATAGAACAAACTGACACTCAATTCGAAGCAAGCAAAAAAAGCGGAATCCCCCGAAATAATGAGCTCGCCAAGGCCCAAAAAGACGCCAAGTCTCTCACCCTATCCCATAAGTAATCTATATCCCAGGCCACTCCTTCGAAAACCAGAGCATTTCTTTCCAACCAAACAACCCCGAAAATTGCAAAGACTACACCACTCCACAGTACTTTAGCTCTCTTCGATCTTCCAAAAACTTGAAAATCAAATAATAACATTTGAGCACATCCTTTTGGGGCCAGCCACATCACACTACCCAATCCAAACACCCTATGCCATAACCACCTAGCCACCGAGCAATGCAAAAAGAGATGATCCAAAAATTCTCCACTCCTACGACACATAATGCACCATTGAGAATTAAGATACCGCAAAGGTCTTCTCTTTTGCAATGAATCATTGGTCAAAGTGCCCCCATGAACCAAAATCCACATGAGCACTTTCACCTTGAGAGGAGCACACGCCTTCCAAATCTTGTTATAAAATAAAAACTGAGGGACATGAGAATTATCAATGATTTTATCAAGAAAGGACTTACAAGTAAAGACTCCGACGAATGGATATTCCAAACCAACCTATCCTTCAACATTGGAGACAGAGAAACATTTTCGAACCTTGACAAAAGATAAATCAATTACGGAACTTCCCTATCATGAAGATTCTGACGGAAATTAAAATTCCAAGATAAAGGAACCACCAAAGAACCCGCCACAGACGCAACAGAACAATTATGAGATTGAAAAACACCATATAGAAGTGGATATGACTCAGCCAAGGACGTTGAACCCACCCAAACATCCTCCCAAAATTTGACCATTTCCCCATTACCCAAGGAGCACGACCGCTATCCCTCGAGACCACCTGAGAGTTCCTACCATTAATCTGAATGCCATATTTACTTTTAATAACCGCATGCCATAATGAACCACACTCATTGGGAAACCGCCATAACCACTTGCCCAGCAGAGCCATGTTTCTAGCCACTATATTACCAATGGCCAAACCCCCCTTCTCCTTAGATAAGGACACCGTTTCCCAATTCACCAAATGATCCTTCCTACCCTCATCTTTCCCTTTCCATAGAAAATCCCTCATTAACTTTTCAATAGATTTTGCTACCTTGACTGGAACCTTAAACACAGACATGAAATAAATTGAAATTCCACTTAGCACTGTCTTAACCAGAGTGTACCTACCCCCACGGGATAGTAAAGCCCTACTCCACCCTTCTAACCTTTTGCCTATCTTTTCCACAACCGGATTCCAAAACACTTCACCCCTTGGGTTACCTCCCAACGGAAGCCCCAAATACTTCATCAGAAATGTCTCTATACTACACCCAAGTAACTCAGCCACTCTCTGAATCAAACTTGAATCAACATTAATACCTGCAACCCTACTCTTCTCTAAATTTACCCCGAGACCAGAGAGCACCCCAAAAAGCCTAACCACCGAAAAGAGATTCACTCTCATCCCCTTCAGAGAAGAAAATAGTGTCATCCGCAAACTGCAAATGTCACACTAATCTTATCTCTACCAACCTGTAAGCCTTCAAACAGACCAGCCTCTTTAGCCCTACCCACCATCCTTCCTAACACGTCCGCTACCATGATGAAGAGAAAAGGAGATAAAGGATCTCCCTGTCTCAACCCTTAAGATGCCTTAAAAGTTTGCCTCGGTTTACCATTGACTATCATCGACATATTGCAAGACGCTAAACATCCCCTTATCTAGGGCCTCCATCTCTCACCATACCCTTTCCTAACCATCACAAAATTCAAAAAATGCCAATCTACATGATCATACACTTTCTCAAAATCTGCCTTAAACACAAGACCTCTCTTTCCAGACTTTCTACACTCTTCAACCACATTATTCGCCACCAGAACCACATCTAGAATCTGTCTACCTTGCATAAAAGCCCCTTGTGTCGAAGAGATTGTATCCCCTAAAGAGGCCCTAAACCTTTTTGATAAAACCTTCCCCAAAATCTTGTAGAGTGATGTTACCAAACTAATTGGTCTAAAATCACCAATTCGGATGGCTCCATCCTTCTTGGGAATCAAACAAATAAATGTGACATTAGCACATAAATTAACCACCCCTGACTCATAAAATTCCATGAAAACCTTCACCAAATCCCCCTTTACCACCTCCCAACAATCTTGAAAAACTGCCAATGAAAACCCGTCGAGGGCCTGGAGCCTTGTCCCTCTCACAGTCAAAAACTGCATCCTTAATCTCCATTTCCTCAAAAGGCCTCTCTAACCAGATGGCACTTTCCTGATCAATAGATCTCCATTCAATCCCCTTCTAACCCAGCCTTGACTATCTCATCCTTTGAAAATAATTTTGAGTAAAAATCCAAAATCCCTTGGACTATTTGCTCCTCTGAGTCCACCACTACCCCTGGCCTTACTTCCAACCTCTTAATGAACTTTTTCTTCCTTTTGCCATCCGCAACCCTATGAAAGAATTTTGAACTAACATCCCCCTCCTTTAACCACCTCACCTTTGCTTTTTGTGCCAAAAAAATCTGCTCTCTAAGAGTCTACTCTTCCAACTTTACGCCTAGCTCCCTCCTCTCTCCTCTCAAATCCTTGACCTCATTCCCCTGCATTTCCAAAAAACCTATCTCCTCCATTCTACCCATAACTTGGAGTTTAGATGATTCCAAATTTCCAAACACCTCCTTATTCCAAAGCTTCACTTGCTCTTTAATGACCTTCAACTTTCTCATGAATTTAAAACCCTTCTACCCGTGACATCTAGCATTATTCCACCACCCCACAAAGTTCTCCTTAAATAAATGATGATCCAACCACATATTCTCAAACCTAAATGGGGCTGGACTCCACCTAAAAGGACAACTCTCGATCATAATGAGACAATGATCGGACACCAATCTTGGAAACACCTCCAGTCTCATATTGGGGAAAACCCCCTCCTAACCCAAAGAAAATAAAAATCTATCCAATTTATAACATACCCTGCTTTCCCAAAGATTAGACCATGTGAATCTTGCATTAAATAAAGGAAGATCCACCAACTCACAACCTCTAATGAACCCATCAAAATCTCTCATACTCCTATTGATTCTACCCCCAGTAAGCTTCTCTAAAGTCTTCCTAACCATATTGAAATCCCCCCCTAAACACCAATTGGAGTAGCATAATCCATATAACCCACCTAACTCCTCCCACAAAGCCTGTCTCTTAGCGGGGCAATTTGGGCCATATACACCCGACAACCACCACTCACTATTATCTAGATTCCTGAACCTAACAGATAATGAAAACTCTCCAACTAATGAGTCACACTCAAAAACCACCCCCTCATCCCAAATACATAAAAGACCTCCAAACCTTCCCACTGATGGTACAAAAGCCCACTTTTTATGCCTAACTCCCCAAACACTTTTAATGAAATTCCTATCACAAGCGTCCACTTTAGTTTCCTGAAAAATGACTATATCAGGTTGATGCTTCTTTAAAAAATCCCTAATGACCCCCTTCTTCTTTCGGGAGCCCAAACCCCTCACATTCCAACTAACAATCCTCATTGAGAAACATTGCCACCCCTAACCTCCTCATGTCTCCTATCATAATTAATTGTGCTCACCAAGTTCCTTAACTCCCTAGCCCCCCTTTTAATTGAAGCCTCTCCCCTTCTAACACACTCCCCCCTGGAGACACTAAGTTCCTTTCCACTAACCCCCTCCCTCCCATTTAACCTTACTAACGAAAGCCCCATAACTTGAAGCAAATGCCTGAAAAGAGGTACTTCATTTTCCTCAATAGGACACGACGCATACTTGCTTAACTCCATCAACCAATGCTCAATTTCAACCTCATTATCCCTCACTCCACTAAAAACATAACTTCTCCTGGGCATATGATTAACAGAATCTCCCACTTGAGCATCATTTACTTGGCCTACATGAATGTTAGCATTTTAGGACACAGGATTAATAGTAGAGCTAGACATCATGGCTCTGGAAATATCTGGCAAGACTCATTGATCATCCATTCCCCTAACAGAACCATCAAGACCCTAACTCTGAGATCCTCCTACCCCATACCCAAGAGAAGAAAAAATTTGACTAGCAATGTTACCCCTCTCAGATGTTGGAGCTATGAGATCTTGGATAATAGTGTCACTGACATGATCCATTGCTTCAGAGACATCCTCGGCCTCCTCATTCTCAACAATGCCTTGTTCCTTAAAGAGATTACACAGCTGAAAATCATACTCTTCTTGATCACCTCCATCGCCTTCTGAACCAAAGATAAACTTAGAGCTTGTCTCAGGCCCATACATTTCCAAAGCTTATAACACTTCGTTAGGCTCGAAACATCCATCATCAACCTTGCGACTCAACAAATCAGCATCGTTCACCTTCTCTATCCTCTCATCGACCCACTCCACCATATTCCTCTCTGTTTTCTGTAGATCCTCAACAGATCCATTCACGACATTAGCTAATCCTAGCTGAATCTCGTCCCTCGTTAGTTGAAACTGATTAGTCCTTGAAAAATTCATCTCGCGATCCACATCCTTGGGCTCTAGCACCCCAGACAACTGCTAATGCTGAGCCTCCTCCTCCCCCATTGATGGTTTCTGCTCTACAAGCAAATCAGGTCGAACTGCATCACTGAACCTCTTTTCCGACCCGTAAACCTCTTTTAATTGACCCACTAGACCCAAATCAGTTGAATAGACCACATCCACACTTTGAGGCCCAACATTACAACCCATTTGCTTCTTACAGCATGGCCCAGCTCTTGGAGAATCCAACTTGGACCGTTGATTCATAACACTCAGGACCTTCTCATAAAGATCACTTAGGCCCAAAATAAAGGTTAGCCCACTACGCCCCATTGGCCCAACTGGAGCCTCCCAAAGCCCCTTATCCCTTGATCTACCCTCCATTTCAGCCACCGCATGGGAACTAACCCCAGCCCCTTCAACTCCTGCACCCCTTCGATTTTCCCCATCGAAGCCGCCACACGTATCCCCCCTGGCTGTCTTTCCCCTTGTCTTCCTCGTCGTTGGCAAAAGATTCGCCAGAAGACTGATGTCGGAAGATCGTTGGCCAAACTTCCCCCTTCGGTCGCATTGACTTGGACAGAGACTTGAGACGCGCCATAGAAGATCGATCTCCCTCCTTGATCTCCATACAAAGCTGGCAGAAAACCACAATCAAAGCCTCTGATTTTCAATCTTACTTCAAATAGATTTTCCAAAGAAACCGTTCTTCTATCCACTTTCAATAAACCAAGACACCCTTGACCGATGTACTGGAATACCTTTTCATTCCAAAGGGTAAATGGCAAGTCACACACTGCTATCCACCCTCTATAAGAGACAATCACCTCTGATTTAACATGCCTTACCTCTGACCACTTCTCCAAACTGATCACCACACCTTTGTTGAAGAACCTCAATCCCATGTTTCCAATAAAATTTGCTTTCTCTCTATTACTTACCCAGAACAGAGCTCTATTGACTTGATATGGCCGAAGTGCAATAGACTTCTTTAAATATTTGCTCAACTCCTTTTCAATTTACGCCCAGCTGCTTGAGAAATCACATCTTACACAGACTACCGCCCGCTCCATATCAACCCCTAAATTACCCATTCGATTCTCAGTGAACAAAGCAACAAACTTTCTCCCTCTGTTCACCCCTGTATTCCTTTCCCAAGTCTTTTCCTTTGTCCCCTTGCTCTGAACTCCTTTTGTAACTCTAACCCTATCACCCATACCTATAGTTTTCCTCTTGGGTTCATTGCAAATGATTTTACGAAGCATGGTAGCTGTATCCATCCACCCACTACCATTATTCCCCGCCGGAATGATAATATTGCACTTCTTGACGCCTCCCTCCCATTTCAACAAATCAACAAAAGCACCCTTACCATTGGTATACTTCTGTAAACAAAACACAACGGAGCTGCTATGGTATTTGCTAAAGAAAGAGCCTCCTTTGTAAAGTTTCCCCACGTGCTGTAGAGCTTGCACAGCCCAACTTACACCTCCCAAATCTATCTTCAGAGAGAAGCTTTGTAGTCAATTCCTCTCTATAATCTCCACTAGACTCCCTCTAGATCTCTCGTCAACCTAGATAATGATTAACTTCTGTTCAATCCTCAATTCTGAGGATAACTCCCTATACTCTCTCATTTCATT
This sequence comes from Camellia sinensis, assembly GCF_055761805.1. Lineage (NCBI taxonomy): Eukaryota > Viridiplantae > Streptophyta > Magnoliopsida > Ericales > Theaceae > Camellia > Camellia sinensis. The sequence goes on from NC_138961.1 coordinate 253,683,075, forward strand.
CCCGTGACATATATCACTCCGTGTGTGCATTATATTACATCTTTTATGATGATGAAGCACTGAATGAGTACGAAAAACTGAAAACTGCACCAGAGTTTTGTTAACTTATTAATTGTATCAATTAATGTCATGTAAACTTACAATGAACTCAACTTCAGCATGTTCCTTTCCCTTGTATACCCTGCTGACCTGCATCCGTGCAGTTTTGTGTTATTGAAAGTAAAAAGCAACAATATGGGTAAACTTAAGAAACTCAAATTCTAGTACAGCGGATTATTATTATTCTAATTTCATAAGATTGAAGAAGAAAAAAGGAATATGATTTTACAGATTAATTTCAATGATTTGGTCTCTACGCTTTTGTAAAAGCACAATCCTAGAAAAAATTTCCACTAAAAGGTTCCTCAATGGACTAGTAGAATTGTCTGGATATGATCAATAAAACTAGAACTCCAAATTTAATAGAAACATTCAAAAGGATATTCTCAAATGTATGTTGTTCGCAAACAATAGAGTTCTAGTTGACTAAACATGTGAAGTGAAATCTACGTTACAATCACGGAAAACACATTTTAGGATAAGTAAGACTAAGACTTTGCTTATCAAACTTATTATATATATATAAACTTTGCTTATCAAAAAAAAAAAAGGTAGGACTAAGACATAAGGTATGGAGTGTAAGTTTAACAAAATTAGAAATAGCAATGAAGATATAGAAAAAAATTGATGGGCAAGAGATACCTATGAGTGACTATTTGAAATATCTTTATTTAAAAAAGAATGAGAGGTTGGGGAGCATATGGCCCTTAAATTAAAGCGGGATGAATGAGATGGAAGAGTGCACAAAAAAATGTCTTGTGTAGGATTCCTGTTAAGTTGAAAAAGAAGTTCTTTAGAACTGTTATAAAGCCTTATGTGATGTATTGTATAGAATGTTAAATGATTAAGAAAAAATGATTAAATAAATATGTGTAGCTAACTGAAATGAGAATGTTGAAAAGGATGAGTGGTGTTACAAGTAAGAAATAAAAGGAATGAATGCATTTTAGGAAGTTAGAAGTGGCACTAATTGTAGATAAATGGGGGAAAGCTGTTTGAGATGGTATGGTCATGTGTAATATAGACCAATGTGCTTGTGAGAGAATGATTTGATGCGCTTGAGAGCGGTAAGAGAAATAGAATACCCTAGATGTAGTTAATGGTATAATATAACTGTTAGAATTTCTCATCTTTACCTTCACCTACTCCACTACACACTCCACTTCACCTACCTCCACTTCACCACACACTCCACTTCACCTAACCCACTATCACCTCCACTACACCCACTACCACATTTTCTTCTATATATAGATTGTATAGGAATTGTAAACAATCATCTTGTAATCAATCAATTCAACATATCAATAATACATAAATTTTTATATGGTATCAGAGCAAGGTTAAGAACCTATTCATTCTGTTTCACCGGCGGGCGGCAGCCTCGCCTTGGCCGCCCGCCGGACCTCTACACATAACCCCCTGTGTTCGTCTTTGCAACACTCTCTCTCGCATTTTTTATTTCCCATTTGATTTGGAACTATGAAGCTAGTTACCAACATCAACCCAAAAAGACTCTTCAGGTCAAAGAAGAGCTGGTCGGTCTCACGATCCGACCCGTTATCGTTCAGCTCCGGTTCCTCCTCCTCTGAGTCCTCAACCTCCGGGCCGCTCCACCACCGCAAATCCGAACCCGAAAAGGAGACTTCGACTAGCGTTTTGCCTTCGAAATCATCGGAGATCTCATGCGATTGGTCCGAAATCTGCTTCGAGTTCGTTCAAACCTTCAAGATGATCGATAAAGACGCTGATGGAAAGATCACGAGCAATGAGCTCGAGGCTTTGCTCAGCCGAGTCGGCCTAGTCGGCGCCGAGCCACCGACCGAGGAGGAACTGAAGTTGCTGCCTGACGTTGAGCTTACGTCACCATTTTGGTCGGGATCACTGTACCGGCGACTGTGACCATTCGACCCAAACCTAGATGAGTCGGAGGGACCATTTGCTGCAGCATCAAATGCAGATCTCCAATCCTCACCGGGTCCACTGGTTCTTGGACTGCTTTCTGATCCACCACTATCCAGCATGCTGGAGGCTGCAGCTGCCCGATTGTCATGAATACTAAGTTGCCTGGTGAGCTTTGAAAGAAGAGAAGATTGTTTCTGACAACGCTCCCTCTTGCGCTTTACATTTTGGTCCTCCATCAGCAACTCTTCAATCCTTGCCATACTTTGAGAGCTGACTGAACTGTACAACTTATTAAGCATGTCTTCCTTGGCTTTCTCCACTTGGCAAAGAACCACTGCTTTTGGGACATTGGCAGCAAGGCTGTTCAGACCTTGAGCCTGAGCTTACAACCGTCACAGGGAATGTGCACTTTCAGAACACAAGTCTGGATCTTCAAAATTAATGGGGTTTTACACAACCCATGATGATGGCTAATGGTCCGCATATGCATAAAATGATGATAATACTTCTTTTCACACACTGATGTTCCCCACTAAACTTCCTTTTCTTTTCTTTTTTTTATTTTAATCCCTCTTTTTTAAAAAGACAACGCAACACACGATTTGCACACCCATGCTTTCCTTCATATATTCTTGTTATTCTTATTATTATTATTATTTTAATCAAAAAAAAAAAAAAACAAAAAAAAATGGGCCAAGCACCCAGGTGAATATTTCCCCTATCTTTCATTTTGATTTCCAAGTTATTCTTATTATTTCTTTCTTTATTTTTCTTTTACATTATTTTTTACTCTTTTTTAAATTTCATTCATACCATATCGCTTTGCACACCAAACCATCTTTTATTCATATCGGGATCAACCCCGATTCACATTTTACACAAAAAAAAAAAAAAAAAAAAAAAAAAAAAAAAAAATACACAACACATCACAACAACAACAGCTTTGTTTTCTTTTCTGCAGACGGCCACCCACCGACCTACTCTGCCGCCGGTCTTTTTTTTTTGCCTCCGTCCTGGGCGGTCCTTGACGGTGTTGCCTCCGTGTTTCCCACTCCACTGGGCACGATCACTCCCCCATACTCCTCCACTGCAGCATATGGCGGACCTCCAAATCGGAACATCACGGTGGCCTTCCGCTTCAGCTCCTTGTTTTCTGCCCTTAGCACGCTTATCTCTGCTCGCGCATCCTTATACATGCGTTGGAGCAGAGACAGCTGGGAGTTTAAATGCTGCACTTCATTTGTCCTACTCTGCAGCCGGTTCGACAAATTTGTGACCGCCGTCATGCTTTCCACACATGCCTTCAAAGTATACTGATTAGCCTCAATATCAGTTTGCATCGCCATTTTTTGCTCCACCGACCGCATCGGAAAGTTCAATGGAGCAAAACCAGAGGTGTTTGGTTGCGGTTCACTGGACACCGCACCAGTTATTTCTCCTGTGGGCTCGTTCAGTTCTGGAAAGAGCGTGAGCAGGTTCTGGGTAGCTGGACGGGAAGACGAGGCCATGTTTTTTGGGTTGCTAAGTGTTTCAGCGAAATAGCAATTTCAGACTGGTAATGTTCGGAAGGGTTGGTGACAGAATGGCAACAGAGTGTTCCAGAATCTCTTTCTCAGAAACGGAAGAGTTTTTTCAAAGGTTTTTCGGCGGTTTCAGACTGGTTTGCACAGCCTCCGCCTCAACCTTGGTTAAATAGTCGAGGCAGCCACGCGCATCGCGCGCCTCTTACCACCAGCCGACAAACGGGCACGCAAGCCAAGGCGCCCACGTGCCTCGCCATCATGTCCGGCACACCTTTTGATGAATTGGGCACGCCTTTTGATGGCACGCCTTTTGACAAAATTGGGCACACCTTTTGAGGGTGCCACTTTTACAAGGGTCCGACAAGACTCTATAAACTGTCCCGACATTTGATACCGGTTAGCTTTTTTAAGGGTCCGACAAGACTCTGTAAACTGTCCCGACATTGATTCCGGTTAGCTCCTTTATGGGTCCGACAAGACTCTGTAAACTGTCCCGACATAGATTCCGGTTAGTTTCTACAAGGGTCCGACAAGACTCTGTAAACTGTCCCGACATTGATTCCGGTTAGTTTCTACAAGGGTCCAGCAAGACTCCGTAAACTGTCACAACATTGTCTTCTACAACGGTCCGACATGACCCCATAAACTGTCTTTTACAACGGTCCGACATGACCCCATAAACTGTCTTCTACATCGGTCTGACACCACCATACAGTGTCCTCTACAACGTTATGACACCCCATACAGTGTCTTCACCAACGGTCTGACACGACCATACAGTGTCTCCTATCTTTTTTTATTTTTATGTATTTTCTTGTTTTGCTCCTCTCTCCAAACTCAAGTTGGTTAGTTTCTATCCTCCTTGAGTTTGCGGGGGGCTGTTAGAATTTCTCATCTTTACCTTCACCTACTCCACTACACACTCCACTTCACCTACCTCCACTTCACCACACACTCCACTTCACCTAACCCACTATCACCTCCACTACACCCACTACCACATTTTCTTCTATATATAGATTGTATAGGAATTGTAAACAATCATCTTGTAATCAATCAATTCAACATATCAATAATACATAAATTTTTATAATAACCAACAAAAGGAAATGAATCCACGCACACAATAAAACCCAAGTGCTTGGGACCAAGGCTTAATGAGTTTAGTTGAGTTGCAAAATTGCTAAACAAAACCATACATGATATGTAAAAACATTTCACTTCTAAAACCGTCTATCAGCATATACCAACTATGTGGGCCAAAAATAAAAGATGAAGTTCAAATAAAACTGAGAATAAAAGCAGAGCATATATCACATTGACATCTTTATCACCTGGTATATCCATGGATTGAGTTGCTGATGTACTTCATCCATGAGCGAACCCCTCATAACAGTTAAGGAAACCTAAAAAAAAGGTATCCATTTTCCTTCAAAAACTACCTCTTCACAGGCAACAAACTTATGGTGACAGTGCTTTATTTAACAGAATGACAAGCCAAGCATGTAAAATGATTACCTGGCCTTCAGATTTTATTGGGAATGTACCATTTGGACGAAAAATATATGCCCCAGAAGCCTTCAATCATTAGGGGAAAAACCATTCACAGAGGTTTAAAATCGTGGAACAAAATCCCTAATAAATTAAACTAAGAGAGAAAGTCATGCATACAAAGCAAAATACATATAGACATAAATAACAAAAATATCTGATGATTTTTGGTCAAGAAAGGTATACCTGGGAATCTTTGTCAGTTCCATTATATGCATAGTAGTAACTGTATGATTGCCTGGCAGCTGTTCTAACCTTCAGTTAAGAACAATATAGAAGACAAATCGTTACGTTGCATAACAAATGCCACAACACTATGTTGTTTTATTTATTTATCCCAGACAGGCAGACACTATGTATTCATTTATAGAATGAAATTGTATTTGCGCCTATATTTTTCCTGCCACTTGCTGTCATATGTCTTTTAGAAAGCAATAATTCCAAAAAAAAACAGAAAAGAATAGAAAAAGAAAATCAAGCATTCGATGAAAATATTTTTTCTTTTCCAAAAAAAAAAAAAAAAGAAAAGGAAAAAGCAAATGAACTAGGAAAGCATCACATCAATGAAAGATATTAAAGCAATAAGCTCAATCTCATCATGATTATTAGAATGAAAATAAAAATCCAAACAAATTTAAAAACACAACAATCAAACAGGATATGTTACTATCAAAATACACCACCAGAAAAATAACATAACATACCAAACTTCTGCCATTAATGTAATGAGTAAGCTTTCCCTCATTTGCATTGTAAAGTAGCTTCAAATTTCCTTGGCCAACTTCAACTGTAAAATCCGTACTTCCTTCTGAAGTATAGACTTCTGAGATGGTTGAACTACCCACTTCTGAAAATTTAAGAAAAAATGATAGAACAATAAAATAATACTTCATGTTAGCACCATGAAGAGAATGTGCCCTGTTCATTCCAGTTTGCAAGAACAAAGCACTAGATGATGAAGCAATATGGTTAACCTGTCCGTTTTGCACTCGAAACAATGTACGTGCTGAAACCAAGCGGTGGTACAGATACAGAAAAGGCAAGCCAATATTTAAGTGTGTCACCAGGAGATCTATCCAAATATGCTTTGACATGGAAATTTCTGATTCTTAAAGAGGCATTGGACAGAGGAAGAAGTTGAGATTCAATTTCTCTTCCAGCTGAATCCAGAACAATCACCTCAGTGGAAACCTGTAGGCAGCTTGTGTTTGTAGTTAGTATTATACAACTATGGCAATAACTTGACCAAGCAAGAAAACCACTTGTTTCATAATTAATATTACAGGAAACACATACTTTCGCATTGAATTTACATTTAAAAAGGTCTTTAACACCTTTAAAGCACTGAAATTATGCGTTAGACAGTTATCTCTAATGTTGTGTTTGGTTGGGAGATTTGTGGAGGGATTTGGAAAGGAAAAAGGAAAGGGAAAATATGTGTGAAACTAGGTGAAATGTAGGTATATTTTATCCACATTTCACCGAACTTTTCCCTTTCCCTTTCCAAATCCTTTCTCAAATCCTCAAACCAAACACAGCATAAAGAGGGTGGACACAGATGGGCTAGTCACTTGATAATCATAAGGTAGAAAGAGCTATCCACTAATGCTGTTTGGAAGAAGTAAGGTGTTCTTCACATGCTTACTTACAATACTTTCACATTCCATATACCAGGATGGCATGGCAGAGAGAAAAAATGCAAAAGATCTTTGCATGTTTTTCATATTGTGTAACGTTACACGGTGGATGCGAAATAGGCACCCAATCCATTTTTAAGCCTTGAACTTGAAGTCCACAGTGTGTTCTAAGTTTGTTCCTCTACCACAAAATAATCACATGCATTTCTCTTTCTGAGAGAGAGAGAGAGAGAGATTTCTATCAATCTATTTGAGAATGTTCATCCGCAAGGTGGTAATTTATATAATTACAGAAACAGTGGTAACCTCAATCAAAATAGTGTAGGACATTCATAACAATGAAGGACAGAAAAGCCAAGTGGAGCACTCACTGGAATCCGAATTGCTTCCTCCCTCTTCCATCCTAAAGGATTGTAGACAACTATGACCTACAAAAGAGGACAGCATAAATAATTCTTTTGGTTCCAAAATGTCAGCTCTAATCTTCATCACAACAAAAATACTAAATAATAATAATAGAACAACAAAAAAAATTAAAGTTGAATGATTCTCTCACCAAGCTTTTCCCATTAGACAAAGCAGCTTCTGATGGAGGACAGTAACTTACATTAAGAAGGGGACACTAACAAAAGGGAAAATCAACAATGTCAATATATAACTTACATTATGAGGACAGTAACTTACAATAATAAGTAACAATAATAATAATATGCTCAATTGCATTAAAAGGAGAATGTATAACAATGTCAGTATAAAAATGCAAAGAATATATTTGATTTCCTTTTTCCAAAAATTCTCACATCATCTTTCTAAAGAAACTTTAATTGCACTTTTTCCCCCTCTTAGTTGCATGGATTGTGTTGCTAATGAAGAATGACAAATGGAAAGGTTGACAAAGTGGAATATGCTTCACATATCAACCCAAGTCACAACTATTAATACAATTTATCATAGGACAATAGAGTAACAAATATAACCTGCTCCTGGAAAGGGTCAAACAAATAACTACTTGTGTTTTATCATATCTTCATGACTGTAGCTGTAGCATCTTTTATGAATCTGAATTGAAACATATACATTTGATACTTAGACTAAGTTCTATGTCACAGTTAAAAAAATGACTGTCTACAGAATAATGCTCATTTTAGTCCTCAAAAAGAGAGGGAAAGAATTTAGGTTGAAGAATACACAAGTGCATGCACATATGTGAAAAGGAATATAATTTAATAAACACATTTAATATTTAAAATGTAATTTTTATGTCGAAGTCATACATGTCAAAGAACTATAAATGGAGTAATTCCTTTCTGATAGCACAAGGGAAAATGAAAATACAGGTTACTGGTAACTCTAGTAACACAGAATACAATGCTTGTAATTAATATTACCTGCTGAAACTTGGTGACCGAGTCTTCATGTCTAGTGCTTAATTTTGACTCTACTAACAAAGCAAGTGATGACGTGACCACCTTCTCAGCCTGAAGATAATATTACCAAGAATATTAGCATGTTTGGTTTAAAACATTAAAATGCCAGCAACAAAAAAACAAAAGCACTAAATGTAGTCCACTTTTTCTATATCAATTTTTACTTTATGACAATGTGGATCAAAATTTACAAGGCGCTCATAGCCCTTCCTTAACATTATCAGAGTTTTAAACTGATCTGCACCTCTGCATAGCCCATGAAAAGTCGCTTTGCATAGTCAGCAGCCACATGTTGTCTTTCTGTACCACTAACTGCATCATGATGCTGAGCAATTGCCAAAGCATCAGCCAATGCATCTGTGTTCGACCCTGAACTGCTCCTGCCTTTAAAGTATTCCAGTTGTCTTGCTGCCTGATTGTGAAAGAAAAAAAGCAATATAGTTTCACAGAACTGTGACAGACTGGCAATCAACCATGAGAACCGCACTTCACGATTAAGATAGATTAGGCTGAAGATCTTACTAAATAGTAACCACTCATCATTCTGACATAACCCTTGAAGGCTGGCCTACTAGTAAAATAACCTGTCCAATATGCATTTTCATGATCTGCATACCTAAAAAAAAGCATTGTATTCTTTAACGAAAACTGAAAATTAAATCTAAGTAGCGATCAATTCGTTGCGAGTGTAATTTCACATAAGACTTACGGGAAGAAATCACCAGTTTTTAGAGGCCATAATTCATCTGTTGCAAATTTTGAATCAGTGTATAAGGATGGGGTTGAATATAGAGCATTGACACGGCCGTCCTAAGAGCACTCCAAGATTAGTCAATCCAGAACTAGAATTTTAAAATACTAAATCTAAGGTGAAGAGGATGTGAAACCACTCGGCACTCAATAATAAAATGCAATGCACACATCTGTCTTTCTAATTCACTCAGATTGAGCAAGACCTATAAAAATGATTACCAGGTTGACATAATGAATAAACTTGTCCATCTGCCTGAACCACGAATTTGCATACTGATACCGAAAATCTGTCCCCATGAGCCACATTATATGGTTTGTCCTGGTTACATTAGCCTAAAAAAAAAATACAAGTACACATGTAAACTGCAATGAGCATTGAATCAGACAATATTAAGAGAGAAATAGTAAATTCTCAGTTATACTTTTGAATTTCTGCCTTAAAATTGCATGGGACAAATAAATAAATAAATAAAAAGTAACTGGCAAGATTTGAAAACAAAAAATTTCTGGCAAATATGCACACCCAGATAACATAATAATCTGCCAAAGCTTTAGGCTATGTTTGGCTTGTGTTTTGAAAAACGGTTTTGGAAGAAAATTTCCAAAAACATGTTCAGTTACAAATTTTTTCAAAAAAATTTCAAAATTACTTCTCTCTCTATTACACATCAATCAATCACTTTTTCTCCCTCCTCTCTCCTTCTCAATCTCTTTTCCTCGCACACACATCTACTCAATTACAACAAGATATCAAATCATCCCAAACTCCCAAACTCCAAAACTATTTTCAAAATATACAACCAAACAAACCGAAAAAATTTCTAAACTCTCTCCCCAAAATTTTTTTTGTTGAAAATTTATCTCAAAACACAAGCCCATGATTTCATGAAGCTCGTTGAATGGAACTTGGGTAACTTTTAACTCTATTTTAATCCATCCAAATACCTACTTAATCTTCCTTCTCTTGTTTTTTCCTCTCTTTTGCAAAAAGGGAGAGATGACTGGGGACGAATTTGATGTGCTTTACGCAATGATGCAGCATACATAAATGTCTCTGCAGATTAGATGAAACATGAAGAGCAGGTAAATTACCAGTTATAGATATTACCTGTGCCACTGCAGCAGCTACGAAGTCATCAACTCGTTCTTCAACATTGTAGTCAAACAGGAGAATATCATCCTTCAAACAAGAAACTCATGTGAGTGGAGGTGGGGGAAAGGTTCCCAGAGAAAGTTTAATGCACTGTAGTTATGTTCTACTAATTTACCTGAATAGGAGGAGACACATCATTTATTTCAAAGGTAAAACCATCAGGAGGGTCATAATGCCTAGGGAATATGCCAGTAAAAATCTGCAGATAAGTTCAATGATGGGAAGAAAAATAACGTCATTCAGGTAATATTCTCATATCTTAGCCAAAGCATAAAAACTACAAAAATATATATATATATATATATAAAGATAAAGTGCTTGCTACCAGGAAACCAGAATAACACCTAATTCTCAAGACAAAGATAAACATTATAGAAGGCAAAACAGCTTTAAACAAATTTTCAAGCCTCTGACCTGTGAAGATGAAGCAAGGGACTTTGAACCCTGCCAGACAACCTCAAGAGTCTTGTCATCCTTTCGTTTAGCTCTGTCTTGGTAATCAATCCGTGCAAAAAAGAGAGAGTCAAATCCTAGCTGTAAGAGAGAAGTGAGTGAGTCAAATGAGATCAAAAGCTTACATGCCAAAAAAAGTTGAAAATGCTTATGATTAGGAGATGCAGAGTGAGTGTATTGGTCATCAATATTTTAATACCATAAATGGATCCTTACATAAAATGTGTCTGTATATATATAATCCATTCCATTGTTGAATACCATAAAGGTTGTGTTTGGGTGTTGAATTTATGGATTTTCCTTTTCCTCCACAAATCAAAGATCCAAATACAGCATAAAGAACATATATTGTTGGGAAAAAGGAATCTATATACGTAAAAGGTGAAGAAAAGATAGGAGAAACTACAAATTGTATACCTCTGCACCCAGCAAGTAAGCCTGAACAGCAGAATGTCCGAAAGGATCAATCTGCCAACCAACTCTTGGTTTCTGACCAAATTCTTTTTTGATAAATTGATGCCCTAGTGTAGTCTGATCAATTAGGTCAATGTAATGTGGGGTTGCCTCATCGTGCATGCACATTCCTCCGTTTCTAAATCCAAAGATAAAAATACAAAATATAAAATAAAATTAATCAGATATAGAACAAACAAACATATATATATATATATATATAGAAGCTGCACTGCAGTTGCATGACAAAAACTTGTCAATAAGAAGAAGTAATATGATATAGTTAGTAATAATACAGATTCTCTCATTCAGCAGATTCATAAAACAAACAATTATCTAATCCAATATTATTTTATTTTATTTTTTAAAAAAAGAAGAAAACAAAAAAAGAATATTATATATAAATATATATATCTATCTATACTATATATATAATGTAGTGGCCTCTTAAAAAATTTCAAACTCTCAATCCTAACATCTCATGAACCTCTTTCTTACGTGACACATTCATTCTTCTCTCATTCTATTTTCTTATTTTCCTATTTTTTCTTATCTTTTTTTTTTTATATATTTTTGATTACTTATGACATGGATATAAAAAAATTTCAAAATATTTAAAGATAAAAGATTTTCAAAATATTTAAAGATAAAAGATGAGTTTGACTCCAATTCAAATTTCTTCATCAATTTATGTCTTACCCAAGGATATTTGAAATAAATAAATAAATAAATTTATAAATCTCAAAACCTAACTTCTATGACAATATGAAATTATATATATAAGCAAATGTAGTGGCCTCTTAAAAAATTTCAAACTCTCAATCCTAACATCTCATGAACCTCTTTCTTACGTGACACATTCATTCTTCTCTCATTCTATTTTCTTATTTTCCTATTTTTTCTTATCTTTTTTTTTTATATATTTTTGATTACTTATGACATGGATATAAAAAAATTTCAAAATATTTAAAGATAAAAGATTTTCAAAATATTTAAAGATAAAAGATGAGTTTGACTCCAATTCAAATTTCTTCATCAATTTATGTCTTACCCAAGGATATTTGAAATAAATAAATAAATAAATTTATAAATCTCAAAACCTAACTTCTATGACAATATGAAATTAGGCAAAAAGATTGGAGAACAAAAATAACGTTGTAGAGAAATTAAACGAGTGATTTAACCAATTATGCAAAAAAATTTGGCATCTTATGTGAAAAGAAGCACATGTTTTAAATCTCATATTGTATTTTTTTCTCTCTCTTTTACTTTTGCAATTTATCTAAGTTTCTCTTTCTATATTCGTATAATTTATCTTCAAATTTACATTTGATTTTTTTTTTAATCTTTATCTTATATTTACAGGATCGATTCTTGCTTTTAATTTTCAATTAAGTTTATTCATTTTTTATCTGATTTTCACTTTCTATATTCTTATAATTTTTTATTCTTTCTTATTTCAATTAAGTAGCTTTAGAAGACAAAATTTGATTAAAATTATAGGCGGTAGACACAAAATAGAGTTAAAATTTGTATAATAAGATAACATAATTGCTTATTTTTTAACTACACAAAATTTAAATTTTAAAAAATTATAAGTGGCACTTAAATCTTATCTGATTTTTAACATACTACCTCGATTTTATTTTAGTTTTTTTTTTTACAAATTTTAAAAAATTATAAGTGACATTTCACTCTTATCTAATTTTTTAATTACTACCCTCTCCAGTTCTTTTGTTATTAGAGTTATATTAGATTTTATTTTTCTTTTCAAGTTTGTCTTATCCTATTTTTTAATTTTAAATTTCAACTTCTTTTTTTTTTCAATTACTGAATTTCTCTCTACCTCATTTTTCTAGGATTTATCTAATTTTCTTTTATATATATATATAGTTTATCTTCAAATTTAAACTTAATTTGTTTTTATCTATATCTTATATTTACAGAATCTACTCTTACTTTTAATTTTCAATTGAACTTTTTTTTCTTCTAAAATTTATTTAATTAAATATAGTAAGATCACTAAATATATTATTTCAATACCCATCTAAGTTAACATCATAGTATTTAATTATTAATTTTTAACATGTTCAACATTATTTATCATTTTTTGTTACTTGCTCGTGCATAGCACGGGTTATCGCTAGTATATATATATATAAATGTAATTTTACATGAATTCTAGTTGACCAGAGTTGACGAGTTCCTGGACTTTGGTCTTGAGAGCCTTGCTCTGCTGCCTCCACCAACGCTGAAAGAATGCCTGAAAAAGATAGGTTAAATATAAATAAAATCTACTTACATATCTAATTTCACACGATTTCCTTATCCTTATCCTTATCCTTATCCTTATCCTTTTCCTTCTCCCTCTCCCTCTCCCTCTCCAAATCTCTTTCCAAATCCCTCAACCAAACACAACACAGTATAAAGAAAACGCGCAAACTTAAAAAGCATATGAATGAGAAAGAAACAGGAAAAATTGTTCACCATTTCAACATAGATGAACTTTCGATTCTTATCCTCCAACAATGCCGAAATTACAGAATCCAAGACGTTCTGAACACAAGCTCCCTATATCCAACCAAAAAAAAAAAAAAAAGACTAATAAACAACTCCACTTCGCCAGAGATGATTTTAGTTTAATACAATACATATTAATACAACACACAAAAGAAAGAAAGAAGCAGAAAGAAAAGCCCAGTAATGAATAGAAACAAAGAAAGGAAAGGAAAGAACCCTACCCGAATTGAATTATTGGCACCGACGTAGTACTGATCGACGGTCTTCAACCAACCGACGTCATCGTGGGAGTGAGGGACCAAATGGACGTTGATTTTGCCATTGTTGATCATCCTCTGTGATGTGTTGTACTCTATGTACTCCGATTCCACCACTCTAATTCCCACCATAATTACTGTAATAATTAATAACAATACTATCTTCTTCTTCATCTCCTCCGCCATTGAATCGATCTTTGAGAAGCTCCTTTAACCAAAAATTGATTCAGAGAGAGACTAGTTGCATATATATATATATATGAATATGAATATGATCCCCAATTTGTTGCTCTCACTCTCACTCTCACACGCACGCACACCCACCAGTCTCTCCCTCCCCTCTTCGCTCTCCTCTGTCTCTCCTGTTTTATACATGTACTGATGATCATTTCGTCACTCTCTCTCTCTCCCTCTCTCTCGCCCCTTGTCGTCACACTCACACTCACTTCCTTGAAAAGCAAAAGGTTTCGGTACGTGTTAGAAAAGGGATCACTGGATAATTTTGATGACCGCGACTTTTTCCCTTGTAATTTTGTTGGGTAATTTGATTGATATACTCTATATTTTACCCAATTATTTTTTTGTTTTATTTCAAAGGGTGTCTTCTTTTTCTTTTTTCTTTTTCTTTTTCTTTTTCTTTTTCTTTTTTATCAGATCAAAGGGAATACATTCCTGTATTTTTTTATGTTAGAATAGAATGTGAATAATATATCTATATATTCTTCCCATAAATATTAAAAAACAAGAGAAAAATAAATAAATAAATATTATGTGTATATATAAACTTATTAGATTTTTATACAGAAAAAATTAAACTATTCTAATAAAATATAACTTCTTTTTAAAATATACTGATATTATGTCCTAAGAAAAAAATAAGGAATAGAAATTGGGGGGTTGAATAATTTAATGCAGGGGAGGAATCAATTAAATAGAATTTTTGTAGTAAAGAAAATAGTAATGAAGGAATATGGTGGTGTAATTTGCTTAAGTTAATAATAACTAATGATAACATTGACGATGGTAGTAGGTGGCGAAAGAGCACTTCGCTGAAGCAAGCCGAGATCACTTAATCACTTGTTTTATTATTATTAATTAGGATTTACTTGTTTTATTATTAACAAATAGGGTTTTCCTTGGGGGAAGGAAGGGAGAGAGGAAGCCCATTGTTGTTTGATCACAAAAGCCTCTCTTGAGAGTGAATTAAAAATCACTTTTTAATTTTTAATTTACTTGTAATTATATCATCTTTTACATTTTTTTAAATATTTTTTTTAAAAAAATCAAAAAAAATAATTTTTAATTATCTTTGCAAAACACTTTAAAACTACTAGCCTATCATGTAAACTTGTAACACTGACTATCCCAAAAAAAAAAATATGCCATTAGGTGGCTTGTTATCACACCATTCTGAGTGTCTCTAAAATGTATTGGAGTTTTTTTTTTTTTTTAAGATTGTAATAAATTATTAAAAAAATTATATTTAATCCATGAAATGAAACCAGTCTGAATCGTACTGTCTGCCAGTTTAACTAGAGGGCCACACTGCTGACAAAGGCATGCTATGCCAAGACTTGTTGACAAAAAAAATTGAGACCCCATTTCGTATCACTCATTCAAGGAGTATTAACATTTAGGCCAAGTTTGATATGTTTTGAAAAAGACAAAAAATAAAAAAATTATTATCCTATTTAAATCACATCATCTTATTTAAATCACATCACCTCTCTAACACATCACTTCAAACCCAACCCAAACCCAATCCATATTTCATAAAAAGTTAAAAAATACACTTATTTAGATCATCCCAAACAACCCCTTAATTCAATATAATATTCTAATTATAAATTTTCAAAAAGGTAAATTATATAAATAGTCTTATAATTTGCACGATGTGTCAATTTGATCTCTTTTGTTTTAATTTACTCAATTTTACACCCTTAATTTAACCGATTGTGTTATATTGATCCAATAAATAACAACTATTAAGTTTGGTAGACTAAAACTCAAATGATATGTCAATTTAGTTCATATAATTTACACGATATGTCCATTTGATCCCTGTCAAAATCGAGCAAATTAAAACAACAGAGACTAAAATGACACATCATGTAAACTATAGAGACTAAATTGACACATTATTTAAGTTTCCATTCACCAAACATAACGGCCGTTATTTATTAGATCAATATAAAGACCAAATTGACACATCGTGTAAACTACAGTGACCATTTATATAATTTATCCTTTTCAAAATTATAACGTTTATAATATTCTGAAAACAATTTTCAAAAAATAGTTCACCCCACCCATGACTGAAAGTGCATAACGTGACCACATCATATTTACTTTTTCATTTAAATACACAAGTAATAATGTTTTTCATCTGTGGCATTTCAATATGGAAAACCCCACAGAGAAGAAAGGGTGGAAAGGTTAATATAAACTACAACAGTTCATGATTTTGTCAAGAATAGTACAGCCGCAACTACTTACTGCTACATATTCAATCCCCAGGAATTTTGGGCAAAATAGATGCTTACCATTCAACAGTATACGTTCAAACAGGAAAGAGCAGGGTCACAAACATGTACTAGTTAGTCTCAACAAAACAACCAGACTTATAATAAGCGCTTCCGACAATCTGCTGCACCACAATAACACGCCATTTGTCTAATCTTACCATCAGCACCCATCACACTATCAACGGCATAACCATAATCATATGTAAGCTCCTACAGATAATCAAAGGGTGAAAAAAAAGCGTTAGTTATCATACTCAAGCAGTCTAATGAAGGCAATATAATCCAAAAGAGTTAGTTATCAAAAAGAGTTAGTTATCCACTCAATATAATCCAAGCAGTCTAATGAAGGCAATTTTCAATAGTCAAGCCCATGCAGCCAAAAAGAACAAAAAAATTATCATTGGACAGGAAACTCGTAGAATATCCTTCTGCGGAATTGTCTGTGTGGAAAGGCTAAAACTTTTCAAGGCAGATACTTTTCATATGTGGAAACATGGTGCATGATTTGTTGTTGGTATTGTCTAAAATAGACCACCTAGTTTTGATTGATTTACCATACATCTAGATACAAGAATAATTTCTCTGTAAATAATTTTAAAGATTCACAATGAAGCATGATACTTTCAAATCCACGAGTTCTACCACCTTTTGTGTCTAATGGTGAGAAATCTATTTTTATATATATATATAGCATTACTCGACAACAATTGTCAAATAGCTTAATTTAGTACATGGAATAGAAGTGTAACGTGTTTTATATAGTACATTCCCAAGTGGTTGGGGGATTTGAGGAGCGATTTGGAAAGCGAAAGGAAAAAAGTGTGAAACTAAGGCCTTGTTTGTCATAACTTAAAAAAGTTAAAAAGTCGAAAAGTCACTATCCTATTTAAGTCATATCATCTTATTTAAGTTACATCACCTCTTTACTACATCACTTCAAACCCAACCCATACCTAACCTATATTTCAATAAAAGTCAAAAAGTGAACTCATTTAGATCATCTCAAACTACCCTGAATGAAATGTAAATATATTTTATTCACATTTCACCTACCTTTTCCCTTTCCCTTTCTAAATCTCTTCACAAATCTCCCAACCAAACACAGCTCACGGACTTAGAGAAAGCTTGCACAACACCTACTCGAGTATGAAGTTATGAGCTGTATCAAGGACTACACTTTTTTTTTTCCTCCGATAAGTATATCTAGGACCACATCATTTATTAGATCAAAGATCACAAAGAATAGGTGTTTAACAGCAATGATTGAACATTTTTAAATTCGTAGAATTTTGTACTGAGTAATGTCAGAGATTGATCAACTACATGTTAGGAACATGGACTCACAAGGTTTTGGGAAAGAACATTTAGAAAAACCACATAAAGAGTGTGTAGAGAACCTTTAATGGAGGTATGTTGTCCGCTGCAAATAGAACCACCCTAGCTAGCTTGATATCATGGTGCGAACTCAGAACACACTGAACGAAAAGATTAGGCTGGCAACTATGGTTGATGAATCTGGCAATGTTCCCAGTGGAACCTGCATCAATGCAGTACTCTGGCACACTGTCAGATTTATGATCATCACTTCTATCCAAGTATGTGGGTATAGATACATCTCGCAATCGTCTCTGTTCAAAAAACGTCAGTTAATACAAATTTAATGGAGAATAGGGGAAAAAAAGGAGGAAGAAGAAGAAGAAAAAGAGAGAATCTTATAGCATGGCAGCAACCAAATTGAGTGAAGAAACCAGGTACTCAACATCAATATCCTTGAAGATGAACATCAAAAATTAGTAACAGCATGCTTAAAGCCAAAGATAATTGCCCAAGTGGCATTCTCTACACAAAGTCAGTGGAAGGACCTCATGACAATTACCAACAATTGTGTCTTTATCGTAATTTACTTTCTTCACCTTTTCTATCAAGTGCAGTTTTAGGATAAGTGACCATTTGATTTAGAAATTTAGAACTTGCATGGTCATTATGAAATGGAAAATACCCACCCACCTCAAGTTGTCTACTGAAAACAGTGATCTGTAACACCATTAGTTTGATTTTGGGACCACAAACAATCACATATTGATAATAATAACCAGTTCTTAATTCAGATTCAAACAAACTGACCAGAGTGAGTTGAATCACAACTCAAAAACACAAAGAAATACAATTTCCCGTCTCCAATTCAAGGCCTCAGCCTAAGGTCCACCTTCATCTTTAAAAATCCTACTTTTAGCATTTTTTTTTCCCCACTCAAGTTAGTGTATTAATTTCCAGAGCCCTTTATTTCACATTCATCTATAGAGGACAATATTAGATATGATCATATACCTTGAGTCCTTGACTTTTCAAAGAGGATAATCATTTTGGGTCATTCCAAAAAGGCAAGGAGAAAAAAAAAATGAGTCAGAGAGAATATTAAGTAAGATCTCCATCTTCATCATTTTCAAAATTACTTGTAAAAGGTACCTGCCTACCACATAATCAGCTTCAAATGTGATTTCACGAGGGAAAAGAAGTATGCTCCCTAAGGTAAGTCCTTGGCTGTTTGGTCTATCAGTATTTTTTTTTTTCCCCTTCATTTAATAGATTGCTCTTTCCTTAAAAAAAGAAAAAAGAAGAGAGAGAGAGAGAGAGAGAGAGAGAGAGAGAGAGAGAGGGTGTGCTGAGATAGAACATTAGAGTATATTATTGACATACAGGAAAAGATACCAAACACTTCCTATTGCAACATTGGCAGAAACATTTAAATCTTGCGCATTTTGAGGATGATATCATAGAAGCTACCAAGATATTCCATTTAACAACACAAAAAAAGGTGTGATCAACTACAACTTGAGCATACATGCTAATAAACATGGAATGAACCACAAAATTTCTGCTGTAACATACAAAAAAGAAAGCAGGGTGAAATCTGGATAGATTAAGTATCTGTCTTGCATCAACATGATAGTTTAATGTGCCCTCTACACAATTAGATAATGCCAACCAAACATCAAGTAGCAAAATTTCAAACAAATGGAACAAGAGATGAAAACAAAAGCAATACTGCATAGAACAAAAAAAATGGCATTTACTCATCAATTTCCAAGATTAAGCAAAAGCTATATTTAAAGAAAAATATATAGCTTTTAACAGAGATGACTCCACCACCAAATTTGGACAAGGAAAAAAAAAGAAAAAGAAATACAGGTATTCTGAAGTCTATAGTTTTGCCACATCCATACCTCTCTTCCATCAAGGCCCTTCATTGTTTGTAAACAATCAATGTCAAAAATATAATTATTTTCATGTGCCGTATCTATCTCTTCTGTCTTCATCAGAATTCCAGTGTATTCACACACTGGCGCCCCAGAAGGTATATAATCCCAAGATCTCACACCCCAGCCTTTCTTTGGAGTGCGGAAAACCTGTTACAGTTCAGGTATTAAAATCCAAACACATGTAGAAGCCAAAGTATAGTGACGAGTCTAGCCACACTATGGACAGTATAGTATGGTTATGTTTATAGAACCTCGAGTCGATATCTCAGGCCTCTCTGAGACGTTCTGTTGACACAGTCAGGACCACAACCACAATATGGACCACATTCGAACAGAACAGCCTTAGGTTCAATTAATCTGGAAGTACAAGTCAACACAACCATTAGGTAAATAAGACTACTATATATATATATAAGGTCAAACAAGCATAATATACAAAAGAAATTGCTACCTAAATTGTTTTCTTCCAGCAATATAAATCTTGCTACATCATTGCTGCATGTTAAACCGTATTCTGGACAGACAATTGATAATGGCCATCCATATTCTGGATGGAAAATGGTCACATGCGGTGCACACAACCAAGGTTCAGGCGCAAAATGGACCTTTCAACCCATTGAGTTCACTCACTAAGTTAACCCATTAACCCTGCTTTTAACCCAAGCACTGAGCTCACTCACTAAATAAACCTATTGCCTCTTCTATCCACCTCACCACCTACCACCACCACCTCTCTCTAGAATATCTAGAAGACTATGCTTCCACCAATATTTAAGCAAGCTCTAGATGAAATTCTGAATTTTTCTTCTTTTCTTGTTAGCGCATTGATGTAGGACAGTTTTAGGAACCTGACCTAAGCCTTCCTACAATTGGAATAGTGGTGGGTTTTGGTTCTGGAAAGCTTCTAGGGTTTTGAGAGAGAGAATAAAGTTTCTAGGGTTTGGAGATGAACAGGTATGAGATTGGTTTAATTTTTGAAAGTTCCAGCTTACTGAATTTTCATAACAGAGGCTATTTAAGGACCTAAACAATGAGTAATTTGGGGTCTTACTGGTTTAATAGATAGAAGAAGAGATTAGGGTTGCTTTGGGCATGATTGGATAGGGGTTTGGGGGGTGAAAAGTGTCCTATTTGAAAGCTGAGAATAGGACTCAAGTTATTCGCACTAAAAAGAAGAAAGAAAAAAAGGAGAAGAAGAGAGGGAAAAGGCTGTTCACCCTCACAAGGGTTAGGAAAATTCACAAATACAGTCAAATTCTCAAAACTAAAATCTCTATTCAAAATAAAGATCACATTCACATTTATATGACAAGGTTGACGATAGGAATGTCATAGAAGAATTCACAAGGACTACGATTCTATAATTAGAAGTTAACAAACTTTGACCAACTAGAATATTTTTTTCATGATCACAAATCTTTTTTTACAACAACAATATATAATTATTGTGTAGCATTAGTACTTTAATTGATCGTAACAGTATTCTAATAATTTTTATTGCTATTTTTAAGCTTCTTAATAAATTTTCTAATAAATATCCAATTCAATCTCATATCACCTAGAATTTTCCATTACCCATAATATTTATGGACCATTTTTCACGTTTTTATTTCCCGCTACCGTTATCCATATTGACAACTATGATTAAATGCATTTTAACATATTCTTTCTAAACTATGACTGTAATATCTATTTTTTTCCTACCTGCCACCATTGCGATGCACATATGGAAAGTCTGAGCCATTAAGTCTAGCACAAGCACAACTCTTGGGATTGATACAGTTGCCTTTGCAATCACATCCTGTGGTATTCTTGGGTAGCTTTACGCTTTCTGCTACTTGAATGCTTTTGCAATATGTGAAACCTGATATTTTTTAAGAATTCAACTCCAAAAGAGATTTAAGATTTAAGCAGCAGAGGAGCTAACTGAACAAGAGAGAGATAGAATAGGCATTCAATCAGAACTAAAAGATTCAGTAATTATTGGTCACCAACAGACAACATATATAACACAAATATGTAGAACACAATCAGTAAAGGACTACAAATATATATATATATAGATGCTGAAAGGTTAACAGAAGTAAATGGTTTTGGTTCAAGGCAGCCTAGCAGAGGTGAACCCTGCTATGCATCTGTAAGATGTTATGCATTTAGTAGTCTTAAGGGAAAATTGCATACTTCAGAGCACTTTAATATAAATACATGTGTTTATCGTAGTGAGCCCTAATTTTTTGGGTGTCTCCTAATAGTCGTATATTGTTTCTTCTTCTCTCGTTCTTCTCCCTTACTGTATCACTCTTAAGTATATCAGCTACCAAAATTCACTTCTACCAACAAAATAGGTAGTTAACTATAAATTTCAGAGTTACTACAGGCTATAAACATCAGATACTCTCAATCCAATAGACAAAAGTTTAATTCTTTACATACTAATAAATAGACGAAAATTGTGGACAATCCAATAGACATGCAAAACAAATATATATATATATATATATACCTTGAGGTTGAGTTTGGGGGGTGCAATTGAAATGAAGAGGTTTTGGGCATAAAATTACAAATATATAGGGGGATTTACTATTGGAGTTACATTAAGAGGCACTAACCAAATAAGGAGATTTAAGGAGGTAAATCAAGTAGGGATACCAGGATCCTTACACAATTGCAACACATCATAGCATGGATTTCATATAGCTTCCTTTCACCTTGTCATTTCAAATCCACTCATAAGCCACTCAAATCTGTCCATGTGTGGATATCTAAACAGCCATTACCATGTGGTTGGCCTCACAGGCACTGCATCATCTCCGAGTAATAAACCATCCTATTGCCATGACATCTCCTACATAGACTACTGAGTCCATGAGCCTAGCTTTAGTAGGGGAACAAGAACCACCAAGTATGGTGGCCTGGCCAACCAACATGCTTGCCACCTTAGCTTCAATCCATGGCACCATGGAATAAACCAAACCATAGGGCACCCTGAAGCATGGTCCAAAGCATTGCTTGAATAGGCTGAGGCATCTTCGCTTGACCACCGCTACTTGACAACACTCCACTGACACTGACTCGACAAAGGATCCTCTATCAGACAGTGGCTCTCTTACATCTCGTTTCCACTTCTTCAATGAAGTTATCTCCCACATAATTCAAGGCATTTCCAGCTACGGTCACCTAAGCAGGGAACAATGCCTAGGAACCCCTTCGTTCAGGGCCATACGAGCCTGAAGGTATGTGGTTTGGAGGGTAGAGTTAAGGAATCATCAAGTTCGCTCAGCCCACCTCCTCGAGATAGCCCCACCTACACTGGCCTTAAAGAGAAAGGAGCTTTGACTCAAGACGTGTGAAATCTTAAAGAATGTATCCTACCAAACATATCTGACAATCCTATTTAAGGAGCCTCCATGTGTACATTTGGAGCATGGCTAGCCACCCTCAACCACCTTCTCCATCTCCGGCAAGAAGCAAGACCTCTCCACTACCATTCAATCTCTCACTAAGGTCACCTAAGATTTCAACTCCTTAACCTCCGATGGTTCACAGACATCTCAGTGCCCGCCAACTTTCAAGGTCACATCCAGCTACCCATCACAAACCATCCACACCATGCATCTTGGTGAAATCTAATTGTATGATATTAAACCATAAGTTATATTCCTTGAATCATTAAAACTCAAATCCATTCATTTGAATTACCTCAACCAAATTCAACTCAAAAATCTTGCCAACACTACACAGTTAAAGAAACTTGTATTCTCATGAAGTTTTGAGGAAGTATATAAACACCATCTTCCTCATTTAATTCATCGACACAAAGCCTGGCCATCATAACAAAGACTTTGTCTTCTCGATTCAGCCTTAATCTCTCTCTCCATGTATGCATCAATTCTCCCCCAGTCAGTTCGCCTTTCTCTAGGTAGGGGATTACACCCCGACTGGAATGTTTAATAAGGAACTCCATTCCTTTTTGGCTTAGTTTCCTCTATTTTATTTTACTTTTGCAGATTTCACTTTCATCCCTTTTTCTTCCTCTCCTAATATTTAAAAAAAAAAATAAGGCCCAGATGAAAAGGCGAGGTGAATTGGAACCAAATCCACCTTTTTCTCACCAGTTTCAGCTCCATCATGTCTACATTCAACAATTTTCAACCAAATCCGTCTTTTTCTCACCATTGGAAAACTAGCCCACCATAAAAAAATTAGGCCACTTCATTGGGAACTGGTAAGGAAAAATAAGCGCAGGCATTTTCATAACCACAAATCTTAAAAAACTGTAGTTCAAAACCAAATGGAGAAAATGTGTCAGGTCAAGCAGAGACAAGATAATATGGAAGTCATCAAACATTAAAAAAAATAAAACTATTTGATGATACATTTGCAAACAAAATCAAACACTTACCTGTGGGTGCAAGAGGTGGGTCATCAACCAAATTGGTAGCAGGGATGGGAATATCCTCTTGGCCCCTGGTAATGTCCTCACATACCAACCTTATTCATTAAAATAGAAATTTCGAGTCACACTTTATATTCATATTGATAACCAACTATAAAGTGATAAGATGCAATAATAAAACAGTTCCTTTTTGTACCCACGTATCTCTGAAATTGAGTTAGGGGCACGACCTCGAAAATATTGAACCTGCCATAAAAATCAAAAAATAAAATTGATAAATCCTTAGAAGGTACACTGGCTCGTCATATAACCTTTGTAACAATTAAACTGATCTAAAATATGTTCAAAGATTGAAAACAATAAAAAATAACATATATGAAGAAAATATTTCAGCAAGTCCAACAAATACGAGCCAAGAAAAGATGATGCTGAAAAGGTATCTAATCAAAAATAGCACACAGACAAGAATAAAACCAATGGATGCCAATAAGTTTTATAATGCCATCAAAGCTGATAATGTAAAAAAAAAAAATGTTCAAGGAAATAATATAGTGAATTCACCAGTAAAGCTTCAAAATTAGCCCTTTCACATTGACAAAACTCATAATGCTGATTTCGAACTTTCATAAGACGAGTGTATTAGATGAGTATCCTAATTTACAGATCAAAGGCCACTAGCCCCAAAATCATAAGATGTTAGGCAATAGGCCAAACAATGTAAATCATGATCAAGCACTTCCCCTAAATGTGTTGGCCCCCTTGCACATGAAGAGATAAACAAGCAAGATGAGTGCAAAAACAACCAGAAGTAAATGCACATGGACAACGATAATGAGGGACAAATGGAGAGACTTGAACCCAAGACCTCCCAAAACCAAAGCTTTGATACAATATTAGACAAACAGTTCCATCAGGTGAGGTTGTCACTGGGACCAAATGTAAGCCCGGCGGTTTGGTGTTCAACACCTGCTGGCAACATCTTGTCTTACGGCTTACCCAATACTTGTGGCTTATGAGTGGCTGCAACCCGACCTTGGAGGAGTTCTTCGTCATAAAAAAAGGGTGGGAAATGGGCCAAACATATAACCTATGAAGCACCGACACTTCAAAACAAGTGTCGTATCTGTGTTGGACACACGGACATGGCGGGGGCACACAGAGCACGCCACATAATGTGTCCCCTTATTTAATTAATTTATTTCCAGGGGACACACCGAGGACATCCCAGGTTGTGTTTTCCCTCATTTTCTTTAATACTTCTAATAAATGTTGAATGTTTATTATTTTTTTCTTAAATTTTGTCAAAAATAGATGTATTATTGATTGATTAATTGATTGATTGTTGTGTTGATATTCTGTTTACAATGATTCATATATAGAAGAGAAGAAGGTAGTAGGTGAAGGGGTAGTGGAGGTGGTAGGTGGAGTGAGTGTTAGTGGAAAATAGATGTATTATTGATTGATTAATTGATTGATTGTTGTGTTGATATTCTGTTTACAATGATTCATATATAGAAGAGAAGAAGGTAGTAGGTGAAGGGGTAGTGGAGGTGGTAGGTGGAGTGAGTGTTAGTGGAGGTGGTAGGTGGAGTGGGTTGGTAATTTCTAACAGCCCCCCGCAAACTCAAGGAGGATAGAAACTAACCAACTTGAGTTTGAAGAGAGGAACAAAACAAGAAAATACATAAAAATAAAAAAGGATAGGAGACACTGTATGGTCGTGTCAGACCATTGGTGAAGACACTGAATGGTGGTGTCATAACGTTGTAGAGGACACTGTATGGGGGTGTCATAACGTTGTAGAGGACACTGTATGGGGGTGTCATAACGTTGTAGAGGACACTGTATGGGGGTGTCATAACGGTGTAGAGGACACTGGATGGCGGTGTCAGACCGATGTAGAAGACAGTTTATGGGGTCATGTCGGACCGTTGTAGAAGACAGTTTATGGGGTCATGTCGGACCGTTGTAGAAACTAACCGGAATCAATGTCGGGACAGTTTACAGAGTCTTGTCGGACCCTTGTAGAAACTAACCGGAATCAATGTCGGGACAGTTTACAGAGTCTTGTCGGACCCTTGTAGAAACTAACCGGAATCAATGTCGGGACAGTTTACAGAGTCTTGTCGGACCCTTGTAGAAACTAACCGGAATCTATGTCGGGACAGTTTACAGAGTCTTGTCGGACCCATAAAGGAGCTAACCGGAATCAATGTTGGGACAGTTTACAGAGTCTTGTTGGACCCTTAAAAAGTCGCACCCTCAAAAGGTGTGCCCAATTTTTCAAAAGGCGTGCCCAATTCATCAAAAGGTGTGCCGGACATGATGGCGAGGCACGTGGGCGCCTTGGCTTGCGTGCCCGTTTGTCGGCTGGTGGCAAGAGGCGCGCGATGCGCGTGGCTGCCTCGGCTATAAGACGGAGGCTGAGGCTGAGGCAGAGAAAAGCTGCGAAAAACCTCTGAAAAAAACTTCGTTGTGCTGAGAGAGAGAGTCTGAAAAAAACTCTTCGTTGTGCTGAGAGAGAGAGTCTGTAACACTCAGTTGCCCAGAAAATGGCCTCGTCCTCGTCTTCCCGTGGACTGCTCACCCTCTTTCCCGACCTCAACGAGTCAACAAGAGAGAGAACTGGTGCGGTGGCACTGGAACCTCAACCAAGCGCCCCGGAGTTTGCCCCGTTGAACTTTCCGATGCGGTCGGTGGAGCAAAGAATGGCAGTGCAAACGGATGTGGAGGCGAATCAGTATACTTTGAAGGCATGTGTGGAGAGCATGACGGCGGTCACAAACTTGTCGAACCGGCTGCAGAGTAGGACAAATGAGGTGCAGCATTTAAACTCCCAGCTGGCTCTGCTCCAACGCATGTATAAGGATGCGCGAGCAGAGATAAGCGTGCTAAGGGCAGAAAATAAGGAACTGAAGCGGAAGGCCACCGTGATGTGGCGATTTGGAGGTCCGCCATATGCTGCAGTGGAGGAGCAGGGGGGAGGCAACTTGCTTGGTAGTCTAGGAAGCACGGAGGCAACACCGTCAAGGACCACCCAGGACGGAGGCAAGAAGAAGAGACCTGCAGTAGAGTAGAGAAGAAAAAATCCCGTTGTGGGTGTGGTTGATTGGTTTGTTTTTTTTTTTTTTTTTTTTTTTTTTTTTGGTGTAAAATTGTGATCGGGGTTGATCCCTGAGATGAATAAAATATGGGTTGTTGTGAAAATTGGTAAATTTTATTTTATTTTAGTTTATTTTATGGTTTTTTTTTTTTTTTTTGATGTGTATCCATGAAAGAGAGGAATGTTAGAGAAAAGTTGATATAGTCGGAGCAAAAGTTGACATAGTGGAGGTGTAAGTAATATATTATAATAAATATATATATATAAAATAAAAAGAAGAGTGGGTAGTAAAAAAAAAATAAAAGGAAACGATAAGAGGGGACAAAACCCACGTGATAAAGTGGAGAGAAGGGGAGAGAGGGAAACTCTGTGTCCCGCATGTGAGTGAGAGAGAGTGAAAGAGAGATGAGGGGAATCTGTGGTCAATTGAAAAAAACAGCCCCCTGTTTTGTTTGGTGGTTCTTCTCTTTCAATGAGTAGTGTCCCTTTTATCTGAGATTCCAGGTCCAGCCACTTGGCCTCTTTACTCTCTCTCTCTCTCACAGTATAGTTCTTCTTACCTTGAGCACTCATCAAGTGAGTGTGTGCAGTACGCTGTTTTTAGAGAGAGAAGGAAGTGAGAGAAAGGTGAAAAGAGAGTGCGAACACACATACATATGGCTATGAGGATTGTTTGGAGCTCAATAAGAACCAAATGGGTCTCACTCTCTGGGCTACTTCTTCTTCATTTAGCTGCTGGACAATTACAAGACGGATTGCTGGACAACGGTGATTTCGAGACCCCTCCAGCCGGTGGGTTCTCAAACCTGGGATTAGGAGGAAGAGGAGATGGGCCGACGGCAATCCCAAGCTGGAAAACGAACGGGACAGTGGTGACGGAGATGAGGGAGTCGAGGTCGTCGTTGGGGAGCTGGTATTTGAGGAGGAAGGGGACGACGTCGTTCTCGTACAAATCGCCGGCGACGTAGAGATCGCGATCTGCAGAGTAGCTGTAGCGAAGCAAGCCGGCTTGCCTCGCCGATTCGAAGCACTGAGTGAAAAGGGAGATCATCGGTGCAATCCCAGCTTCCGGAAGCCGGTACATGGCTTCTCCGAAAGTCATCCATGGTGTAGAAAAAGAAGATAGAAAGGGAGGTTCATAGTGGCCATTCTCACTATTCTGGTCTCTGCAAATGGTTACTTACTATGGTATAGTATGGTACAGTTTGGTTGAGACCCGGCGGGCGGTCAAGGCAAGGTTGCCGCCCGCCGGAAGGCGAAGAATACCAAAATCTTTAACCTATAGCTCTGATATCATGTCAAAAATAGATGTATTATTGATTGATTAATTGATTGATTGTTGTGTTGATATTCTGTTTACAATGATTCATATATAGAAGAGAAGAAGGTAGTAGGTGAAGGGGTAGTGGAGGTGGTAGGTGGAGTGAGTGTTAGTGGAGGTGGTAGGTGGAGTGGGTTGGTAATTTCTAACAAATTTAAATATCATCCATAAAAAAAAGATATAAACTGTAAGTGTTAACTTAAAAGTTTTTTTTTAAAAAAAACAATATAAAATCAGAGTTAGTTTTTGCTAACATTGATTGTTTGTGGATGTAATATTAATCTAGATAGCAAATAAAAATATATGAAAACATATTTTATTGTCATATCCCCGCCGTGTCCATGTCCCCATTTTTTTTAAATTATCATGTTCTATATCAGCATCCGTGTCCGTGTTTCTTAGCATATAACACTCAAAAAGCACTCTCCTCTTATATTTAAATCAACATCTTAACTAAGATTGAACATCATCACATTGTTAAGAACACCCTCGCTCCTACAGTGTAATCCTCTCTCGCATGTAGAGAGAAAAATTATCATGCAAAGTAAGGCGCACAAATACACAGATAGGGCACATACTAGCAAACATAATGGAGTAAAGACACGTACAAAGAGACTTAAACCCAGGATCTCCATCTCATAATATGTGCCATACAACTAGTTGGCTTTAAATAGCAAATCCTAGTCAAAAGCTAATTTCAAAATAATAAATATAAAAATTCTAAGTCTTGTTCTACATCACAAAACCTGTTGATGCTTTTCGCATTCACTCAAAGGAAAAACAAATAGAAACAGTTACAGGTTCACAGAAGGGAACATATTTATCACATTATACGGATCACTTCTCAATTTGAATTGTAAAAAACAGTCCATCAATGCTTTGAATCCATCCTATACTGCTTTCCTAGTAAGGGAAGAAAAACCTGCAAAAAATCGGGTGTATTACATTGAAAATTTGAAATCATATATTTGAAAGAAGGATTCCTGACAGGTGGAAGAGGGATTAGGAGGAACTAGACAATAATAA
The DNA here is from genome assembly GCF_055761805.1 of Camellia sinensis. NCBI lineage: Eukaryota > Viridiplantae > Streptophyta > Magnoliopsida > Ericales > Theaceae > Camellia > Camellia sinensis. The sequence continues at coordinate 253,712,437 of NC_138961.1, forward strand.
GTGGTAGGTTTAATCCAATACAAAAGCACAGGAAAACTAGACCACGTGGAGACAGAAGTCCACTACTACAAAAGTAGCCACTAAAATTTTCCCATAGGAGCCAGTTAAACTTGGAAGGAAAAAAAACAAAAACAAAAGCAAAAAGAAAAAAAGTATCAAGCCTAAGAAAAAGTCACTAGTAGATATTGATTTGGCCAATCATTAACCATAGTGCTAACCACTATGTGTTCAATTAGAATTAATCTTATTAGCAGACAACATTATATATATATATATATATATTGTGTCCAGAGTGCCAAATAGAACTGGCTTTGAAAATCAGTAACCAAGGGTCGGCTTATCATATCATTCCATGTCTGGACCCATACAGAAAATGTAAAACTCTCAAAACTTGTGTTGATACTAAGAGGGGCTAAACTATTTTCTACCAACAACCCCGTCATCTGTGTTTTGCATTCCAGACAAAAGAAAAAATAGTTAGGAAAAATTACAATTACACTGGAGCACATGCATATAGAATTAGAGTTTGCCAAATGTTAATATGTTAATATGTTTATGTTAACCATAAAAGAACTGAGAGAGTCCAAAAGTGGATACTCGTTCACAATTAAGAGCCTGGAATATTTTTTGAGAACAAGAGAATGCCTATGGTACCAGCAAATATATCTGTGTTTAAGTTGTATATTCATCCAAGTGTCTTGACAACTAGAATAATCGGGTGCAATGCTTTCAATATAGAACTGTTGATAGTTTTAAGGGAAACTAAAAGTTTTAGTTACCCTTACACAGAAAGAAACTTACCACTATATATCAATATTTTTAAGTAATAATAGATCCAGTTACATTTTGCACAAAAAATATTTAATTGCTCCACCAGCAAAAGACTTGTGCCAATATCATAAAAGGAGAACATAGGCTTTTAAGGACTAGTACGAAAAAAATAAAAACCTGATTTGTAGTCAGTAGAGGTTGGCCCTCAAGTCGCTTCAATCGAAACTTATAAACAGTAAATCCAGAAACGCCTTTCTCTGCCCAGTAATTAACAACCTGCAAAATTAATGAACAAAGTCATGCAGTTCTCCAACATATGTGCACAAAAAAACGCCACAAAAGAAATACTATGCATGTAAAAGAAATAAAGGAATGTCATACAACATAGATAATCCACCAAAGATGTTCTTGAAGCAATCAAAAGCACGGTATATAAGAATAAGAGGCACTTGAATTCATCTTCAACCTGCTACAATTATAACTCAAAATGCTTCAACGGAATTCATATCACCAATGTTGCACGCTCCCTCTCTCTCTCCCAATTCATTGTGCTTTCTCTTCTCCTTTTCTCCCCTTCTCTTTTATTCTCTTCTTCCCTATGTCCCCATTTGGTTGCCGGATATGATTTTTGAGGATTAGGGGAATATGTAATACCTAGGAATTATGGACAAGATATTGGATGAGATTATATATAGCATGGCCATGCTTGTACTACATTTGATTAGGGAAGGATATATAGCATAAGCTATGAGAGGGAAGCTTATTTCTGGCAGTTGGATGGACATGAATAAAATGAGTTTGGTATGCAGTTCGTCTTCTTCGGCTGCTCTCTTTTTTTTTTTTTTTTTTTTTTTTTTTTTTGTGTGTGCAAAGAAAGAATAATGAAAAAAAGGTTTCGTGGCCCACGGTTTGGTTGATGATGAAAGTTGGGATAATATTTATTATTTTGAGTCGGTCGTCCATGTGGTGGATATAAAAAGATGGGTCAGGAAGAGAACAAAATAAAGGTGATGAAAAGTTTGAAAGAAATGATGGTGAAAATAAAGGAGGGACAAGGAAAGTGGCCATAGTGGTGGTATTGGGAGAGTGGGTGCAAAGTGAGAGAGAGAGAGAAGCAGTGTGAAACGCACTGAAATCGGGAAAAAAAACTGATGAATCTGTAGGAGGGACAACAAACTCCATAGATCCACTACGGTTTGAGTTATCAATGAGAAGTATGGACCATGCCAAAATAGAATATCTGGAGTCATACCTCCATTCACCGTCAATCTGCCTGACACTTGGTGCCTCTCTAAGAGCTGGAAGAGGTACTGAAATCACAACATTCTGCAAATCAAACATTGAAGAAGCTTCGTACTCGATACTGACATAAGTTTCATTTGGATGGAGAGGAGTACCTCATCCCATCATCCACTTAAACCTACTCCACTAAACCTAACCCACTACACCACTACCACCTCACCTACTCCACTAAACCTAACCCACTACACCACTACCACCTCCACTTCACCTACTCCTTACCTACTACACACTCACCCTCTTCTATATATAGGAATCATGAATCATTGTAATATATTAATATCAGATATCAATCAATAATACAATTCTCTCTATTTCTCTATACATAAATTTTTACATGGTATCAGAGCAGGTTTAGAACCTACTATTTTCGCTTCCCCGGCGGGCGGCAACCTCACCTTCGCCGCCCGCCGGACCTCAACCTATTCCGTTTATTTTCTACACATACCTTCCCATTGTTTTTCCAATGAAAATATTTTAGGCCTCAAAGATTCTAACAGGCCATTTCCTACTGGTCAATCTACTGATGGTGTTGGCCTGTTGAAGTGGAGAATGCAAAGTGTAGATGAGTCAGTTGTCCCATTGACGATCAACTGCTGGCCTTCTGTTTCTGGAAATGAAACTTATGTCAGTATCGAGTACGAAGCTTCTTCAATGTTTGATTTGCAGAATGTTGTGATTTCAGTACCTCTTCCAGCTCTTAGAGAGGCACCAAGTGTCAGGCAGATTGACGGTGAATGGAGGTATGACTCCAGATATTCTATTTTGGCATGGTCCATACTTCTCATTGATAACTCAAACCGTGGGCCACGAAACCTTTTTTTCATTATTCTTTCTTTGCACACACACAAAAAAAAAAAAAAAAAAAAAAAAAGAGAGCAGCCGAAGAAGACGAACTGCATACCAAACTCATTTTATTCATGTCAGGCCTCACCCCGATCACCATTTTACACCAAAAAAAAAAAAAAAAAAAAAAAAAACCACCACAACACACCCACACCCACACCCACAGTGGGATTTGTCTTCTCTACTCTGCTGCAGGTCTCTTCTTCTTGCCTCCGTCCTGGGCGGCCCTTGACGGTGCTGCCTCCGTGTTGCTTCCTAGACCACCAAGCAAGTTGCCTCCTCCCTGCTCCTCCACTCCAGCATATGGTGGACCTCCAAATCGGAACATCACGGTGGCCTTCCGCTTCAGCTCCTTGTTTTCCGCCTTCAGCACACTTATCTCTGCTCGCGCATCCTTATACATGCGTTGGAGCAGAGCCAGTTGGGAGTTTAAATGCTGCACCTCATTTGTCCTACTCTGCAGCCGGTTCGACAGGTTTGTGACCGCCGTCATGCTTTCCACACATGCCTTCAAAGTATACTGATTGGCCTCCACATCCGACTGCACTGCCATTCTTTACTCCACCGACCGCATCGGAAAGTTCAACGGAGCAAACTCCGGGGCGCTTGGTTGAGTTTCCAGTGCCACCGCACCAGTTCTCTCTCTCGTTGACTCGTTGAGGTCGGGAAAGAGGGTGAGCAGCCCGCGGGAAGACGATGAAGCCATTTTCTAGGCAACAGAGTGTTATACAGAATCTCTCTCAGAAATCTCTCTCAGAATATCTCTCGCAGGTTTTTTTACCTCAGCCTCAGCCTCTGTCTTATAGCCGAGGCAGCCACGCGCATCGCGCGCCTCTTGACGCCCGACAAACTGGCACGCCTTTTCATGGCACATCTTTTGATAAAGTGGGCACGCCTTTTGATGGCACGCTTTTTGAAAAATTGGGCACACCTTTTGAGGGTGCGACTTTTTAAGGGTCCGACAAGACTCTGTAAACTGTCCCGACATTGATTCCGGTTAGCTCCATCAAGGGTCCGACAAGACTCTGTAAACTGTCCCGACATTGATTCCGGTTAGCTCCTTTATGGGTCCGACAAGACTCTGTAAACTGTCCCGACATTGATTCCGGTTAGCTCCTTTATGGGTCCGACAAGACTCTGTAAACTGTCCCGACATAGATTCCGGTTAGTTTCTACAAGGGTCCGACAAGACTCCGTAAACTGTCTTCTACAACGGTCCGACATGACCTCATAAACTGTCTTCTACAACGGTCCGACATGACCCCATAAACTGTCTTCTACAACGGTCCGACATGACCCCATAAACTGTCTTCTACAACGGTCCGCCATGACCCCATAAACTGTCTTCTACAACGGTCCGACATGACCCCATAAACTGTCTTCTACATCGGTCTGACACCACCATCCAGTGTCCTCTACACCGTTATGACACCCCCATACAGTGTCCTCTACAACGTTATGACACCACCATCCAGTGTCTTCACCAATGGTCTGACACGACCATACAGTGTCTCCTATCCTTTTTTATTTTTATGTATTTTCTTGTTTTGTTACTCTCTCCAAACTCAAGTTGGTTAGTTGCTATCCCCCTTGAGTTTGCGGGGGGCTGTTAAAATCCACCTACTCTCCACCTACTTCATCCACTTAAACCTACTCCACTAAACCTAACCCACTACACCACTACCACCTCACCTACTCCACTAAACCTAACCCACTACACCACTACCACCTCCACTTCACCTACTCCTTACCTACTACACACTCACCCTCTTCTATATATAGGAATCATGAATCATTGTAATATATTAATATCAGATATCAATCAATAATACAATTCTCTCTATTTCTCTATACATAAATTTTTACAGTATTGCTTATCCCCCATTTTGGGGGATATAAATCCCATAGCAGCACATATCTGGAGTCATTTAACAAACATGGGGGATAAACAAACATGCCTAAATTTCTTCATTCAGAAGTTCCAAAAGCAACGAAACACCAAACCAGCCACACCATAGCCTGTCAATAGGACTGTATTGATGCCCACATAAACCTGTCCAATGCTGGTACCAGTTCTGTGACGTCATAGCTGATGCCCTCCAGTGCTGGTAGTAGTTGCTGATAGTAACTAATTTTGGAGGCTTGAAGTAATTTCCAATTCAGACCTAGTTTTGCCCATTCAATTCCACATATTTAGTTCAATCCGTAAAATGGTGCTCTCTGTTTCATTTCTACAGAAAGCAGTGGTTCCAGGGTGTATGAATTATATGGAGCATATTTTCACTTTCAACACAAGACATTTCTTTGGTGATTTCAACAGCACCTTCCTAGGATGCCAGAGCTGAATAATGTCATCCAAGACACAATAAAACAAAATAATTAAACTAATATATACATAGGAATGCAATGTTAAACTATTCATATCAATGTGCAATCCAGGCCCAAATTTTTGTTGCGTTCCCCAAATAAAATAAAAATGAAATAAAAATAGTAGATGACTATCAGAAATGGTATAATAACTCCTGGTGTCTACTGAAACATGAATGCAACTTTTCCATCGCAATGCAAAAGAAAGTTGTGAAACTTGAAAAAGCATTGCAGAAAAACAAGGGTTAAAATTTTTAAGGAGTATGTTCCAGTTAGCTACCTTGTATAAGCCATCGTATGTGTAAACCTTGCCAACGTAACTATTTGCGGACTGATGGCCACGAACAACTCTAACAGGCACACCTTGCTCCATACAATTCTGCACTTAATAAACTTCATGATTAACATTTTTCAGAAAAGACAACACCTTGCAACCCCATCCCCATAGTGGCATAAAATAGAAAATTTCACAAACATGTAACAAGCCTAAGTGCTCCAGATCCAAAGCCCGCTCCCAAACCCCTCTAAGATCTAATTTATTGCATAATAGCATTTTACCAGCAAGCATGCACATAAGGTGTAGGCTGTAGACCAACTTGTCCTTCAAGATCTCTGAAGGTCTAAACATTGCCCTTTCTTCCACTATAAATTACCTTTCTTTAGTGTGTGCATTAAAGGCTTCTATCACATTGCTAGTATAATAACCTAAAAGTCACTAGTTTTCAAACTCCAATGCGTAAGCACAGAAAGTAAAGAAATAATATGCGAAGTGTTCTTTTAATTTTGTAACAGCTTGAATAATTTAACAAAGCTTTTTTACCCAAGTGACAAGTCCAAGGCCTACCTACATGAATTTTGAAACACCTATTACCTCCAATCAAAACATATGGTTTCTGTTAAACCATAGGCCAACAACTCTCTCATTAAATTAAACAACATCCATTTTCATCTTCACCTCATCCTCATACAAGCTTTGGCTTGGATCATATCATATCACACCACAGCAGTACAGATACTAGTCTCATTGTACATGACCAACCATCTTAATCTATTTTCTCCCATCTCATGCCCAACATGTTCTTAAGAATCTGAAAAGGAATTCTCTACAAGTCATTACCTAAACAACAAGACTTCATCCTTTCCAAGGGGTTAAGACTTAAGAGTCTTTAGACCGACTACGATAAGATATAAGAAACAAAATCTCTTTAACAACTCCTAGTACTCTTCAAGTAAAAGTTCAAGGTTCAAAGCAGTCACAAGGTTGAAGTACACAAATGAATTTTCCCATAACGAACATAAAGGCAGCTTAACATAAAGGAACAAAAGAAACAGAAACTGCTCACAGCTCACCACATGTTTAGTTCAAAGAATTGCCAACAATGTATAAGGCCAAATTAGAATGGACCAATGCATAACACAACAACAAACAAGAGAAAAACGGTCCAAATAATGAGAACTCAAAGGTACACACCTTCAATCCCAAATTACCACGTTCCATTACTTGATCTTGTATTTGTCGTCTATTGCCAAGTAAATTATTCCCACCCTGACCAGTGTAAACAATATCTTCACAGTTATCCAGATCATCCTCATACTGTCCAGACAAAACAATGGAAACTGCAAGTGGTAATGTGTAGCCACTGTAGTCCTGCAAAATCCAAGAAAAAACTTAAATGGCTTTTCATTGTGTGACAATGACAACTAGCCTTATAAAGACAAAGATTGAAACTCAGTCAAGGAATGGCCTAATACTTTCTTCTTTTTTTTTTGATAAATAATCAAACTTTATTGAAAAAGCATCAAGGCGATGCAACGAATACAAAAACCAACTAAAGGGCTAGCTAACAAGCTACCCAAAAAAAGAGCAAAACCAAAACAACTAACTAATCAAATCCTCTACAAAATCTACAAAAGTCAGCACATCCAAATCTACTAGAACCGTAATTCAACTATGTAGCACAGTAAGCAAACGCCATTCCAAACATGGAACCGACTAAGTCACGCCCATAAAGGCACGCCGATTCCGCTCCAACCACATCAAATGATGACCTACAAGCAGCCACGCCTTCCAATGTCTCTTCCCAGCCCAACTCTGCGGCACCTCCACCGTCAATCCCGGTTGAACCCAAACCAAACCAAAAAGAGCAACAATAGACATCCACAGACGTGAAACAACCGAGCAATAGGTAAGCAGATGGTCTACTGTTTCCGCATCCCCACAGCACATGCAGCACCAATTAACTAAAATATGACGACGACGAATCAAGTTATCAATAGTCAGAATACGCCCTAAAACCGCTGTCTACACAAAAAAAGCAACTTTAAGCGGACAGCCCACTACCCAAACACTCTTCCATAGAAATGGAGCACCATCCCCGCCCACAAGCAAATGATAAAAAGAGGACACCAAGAAAATCCCTTTGGACTTCGAGCATACCCACCCCAAGGTATCCTCCCCTTCCCCCCCAAATCGAAGGCCATACAAAAAACCCAACAAATCCACCAGTTGCCCTAACTCCCAATCCTGCACCTCACATCACAGCGCAAGCCAACATTCCAAACTACCACTTGCCCTTACACATGCACATAAAACGCCACCATCACCTCCCCATCAACAACAATATGAGAAATCAAAGGAAACCTTGCCGCCAGAGTTTCTGCTCCACACCACCTATCCTTCCAAAACCTGACCCGAACCCCCACCCCAACCTAAAAACAAACCCTCTTCCAAAACTCCTCCCGACCTAACCATATCCCCTTCCACAAACTTCACCCATGTGACTGCCGCACCTCACCTGTACACCACTCTCCCCATCCCAAATGCTAGAGCACCCATGTGAGTATTATGTAGAATATTTGGTGGTTTTTTGGGGGGTCCCTAGCATTGCTCTTATAACATCAGCAACAAAACCACAGGGGATTTAGAAAATAAGATTATACCATGCGAAATAAACAACCAAAACACGGTCTGCTGTAACTAAAAGATATAATTGTTAATACACGTCCATCAGCCCTGATGTAGAGCACTTCTAAACAGGGCACTGACAGCATCAAGCTGGTACAGAAGATGAAACGTATGAAACAAACAATCTCAAGAAATTTAAGCATTGACCAAAACTAAAATTAGAATTTCAAGACTAAACTGCTATTCCATCACAGTTGATTTTCAATTCAAAACCAAATAATTGTAACAAAGACCAACTACATCACTCTAAGATCTGAGGATCCAGTGGATTACCTAAAATAAGACAAAACAAAATCATTCAGTTACTTATTCAGCCAACCAACACATTTCTTAAGCTTCAGATGAATATCCTGACCACAACCTTGAACTTCTATTATTCTCATAATTTGACAAAGATAACTAATAACAGATGATATATACAGAAAACTATAAACTCAAGCAAAGTTTAAAATTCTGAGCTCCACAGAACATAAAAATTTAAGAACAAAATAAACCATTCAAGACCCAATGGTAGTTTCATTCACTTCTTCATAATGCATCACCTTGCTAGCACTTTTCCCAATGCAATCAATTCCATTCAGCCAGTGGTTGTGGAAACCAACAACCACCATCTCAGCCCGTGAAAAGAACTGATGCCCAACATCAATACCTACCATCATAAGAGCAAGATCAACATCAATGCCTGAATTCAAATTATTCAAACTTATCTTAAACTAAATTAATCCTAATGATGGACACCCCAGTCAACAGCAAAACTAAACCCAAAATGTGACTGAAAACAATATAAGTACACGCTACGAACCTGGAATGGAGCCAAATCTTTTACTTGGATACAGTACAGTATTGGTCTCCATCATCTGCCACAATTTTTTTTTTATGGACAGTCATTATTATTTTACATCAGAGCAATGCATAAGCAAACCTAAATATCATCAACCTCTAGAAATACACCATAGCCAATATCATTCATGATTAACACCAGAAAAAGAACATGATAATGCTGTCAATCTGCTTACTAACATATTCAGTTATCACATAAACCCAAAATCCGAAGACATATATGGCTGTCAAAATAAATAAATAAATAACTGAAGGAAATGTTGCTTCTAAAAAACTCATCAATAGTCCAGTGACATGTTGACAGATTTCCCTACTTAACAAATAGACTTCAGAAAAACTCAAAGACAAACTTGGACTAAAAAAGAATACAGCGAAAATTTATGCATGAATGTCAACGAGGTAAAATAACTCTTCAATACAAAACAAAGGCCTCAATTAAAAACAAAAATAAAAATTATTTAAATTAAGTAATAGACACTATTGTAGTGCTTACTAAATACCTCATGCGTAGGATATCAACTGAATTCGCACTTGGGAACAAAAAAAAAAAAAAGTACTTTGTGAGTCGTTTGGGCTTACTGTAATCCTTGTGTCTTGATGATTAGTTCCATAAAATCACTTTCTATAAATGGTCAATTCAGACAGAGATGATCTAAAATATAACCCCCGTAAATTTGGTGTGTTAAAATCCACCTACTCTCCACCTACTTCACCCACTTAAACCTACTCCACTAAACCTAACCCACTACACCACTACCACCTCCACTTCACCTACTCCTTACCTACTACACACTCACCCTCTTCTATATATAGGAATCATGAATAATTGTAATAGATATCAATATATCAATCAATAATAATACATACAATTTATTCTCTCTCTTTCTCTATACATTATTTCTTACATGGTATCAGAGCTGGTTTAAAACCTAGTATTTTCGCTTCCCCGGCGGGCGGCAACCTCACCTTAGCCGCCCGCCGGACCTCAACCTATTCCGCTGATAAAATCAACAAAGATTTGTGCAACTGTAGTCATGTGTGAGGCTGATGGAGAAGAATTCTTCACCTCATATGACGAGACAGTCTGGAACTGGAAACACTGCAACATTCTGCTCTGGAATTCTGCAGCAGCTAGATTATAGCTTGGTTGAGTGCCAAGCTTTGGTTCTTCCACCCACTCTTGAACTTGCCCAGCAAAGTGTGAAGGTTCATGCTTGTGTTGGAGGGACTAGTGTGCGCGAAGATCAGCGCATTCTCTCCAGTGGGGTTCATGTTGTTGTTGGTACTCCTGGTCGTGTGTTTGACATGTTGCGGAGACAATCACTTCGCCCTGTTTTCATCAAAATGTTTGTCTTGGATGAAGCTGATGAAATGCTGTCACGAGGTTTTTAAAAATCAGATCTATGATATTTTCCAGTTGCTGCCACCCAAAATCCAGGTTGGGGTGTTCTCAGTTGCTGCCACCCAAAATCCAGGTTGGGGTGTTCTCTGCCACAATGCCACCAGAGGCTCTTGAAATCACCAGGAAATTCATGAATAAGCCTGGAAAGAGAAAAAGCTCATGCTAGGATTTGCGAAGTGATTCGCTGCAGGATTTTTGGCTTTGGATGAAACCCTTACCATACTCCACTCATTCTCTCCAACTGTTCTAACTTTTTATTTTTATTATTATTATTATTATAATCAATGCACTCATGTTCCCCACTAACAGTGTCCACTTTTGACCCAAACCATTTTCAATCCATCATTTCTCCTTCACCTTTTGCACCCCACTCACCGACTCTCTCTCCACTTTATCACATGGGTTTGTCCCTCTCTCTCCTCCATTTGATTTCAAAAATCACATATTTTTATTTATTTTTTCCAAGTCACTTTTCCTCTTTTTTAAATACCCCACTTTATTTTGAAACAATCGCACTGATGTTTTTCATATAATCCATCTATAAATATTTTTTATCTATTTTCTTTCTCCCTTGTTTTCTTTCATTTTATTTTTATTTTTTCAACAAAACACTCCCAAAAAAAAAAAAAAAAAACAACAACAACAACAACATTTTACAAACTTGTCATTTCTTCATGCCGGGGATCAACCCCGATCAGCATTTTACACCATAAAAAAAAATAAAATAAAATAAAAAAAATAAAAATAAAAAAAAAACACAAAACAAAACAAAACAAAACACAACCAACACAAATCGGAACAGTGGGATTTTTCTTCTCGCCTATTCTGCCGGTCTTTTCTTCTTGCCGCCGTCTTGGGCGGCCCTTGCCGGTGTTGCCTCCGTGTTTCCCACTCCACTGGGCATGATCACTACTCTCTGCTCCTCCACTGCAGCATATGGCGGCCCTCCAAATCGGAACATAAAACTGGCCTTCCGCTTCAGCTCCTTGTTTTCCGCCTTTAGCACACTTATCTCTGCTCGCGCATCCTTATACATGCGTTGGAGCAGAGCCAGTTGGGCGTTTAACTGCTGCACCTCATTTGTCCTACTCTGCAGCCGGTTCGACAAATTTGTAACCGCAGTCATGGTTTCCACACATGACTTCAAGGTATACTGATTGGCCTCCACATCCGACTGCAACGCCATTTTTTGCTCCACCGACCGCATCGGAAAGTTCAACGGAGCAAAACCAGAGGTGTTTGGTTGAGGTTCACGGGCCACCGCACCTGTTATCTCTCCTGTTGACTCGTTGAGGTCGGGAAAGAGAGTGAGCAGACCACGGGAAGATGAGGCCATGTTCTGGGTAGCTGAACGGGAAGAAGAGGCCATGTTTTTTGGGTTGCTGAGTGTTTCCGAGAAGGGTTGGATACAGAGTATTTACAGATTGTTTCAGAATGACAAGTTCAGAGGTTTCAGTCTGGTTTGGTTTCCTCCGCCTCCGCATTGGTTTATATTGACACTGACGACGCGGCCGACACGCCGCTCTGTCGCTCACGTGCCTCGCCGCGTCTCCAGCTCACCTTTTGATGGCTCGACGCTTTCTGTCGGGCACGACTTTTGATGAAGTAGACGCGCCTTTTGAGGGCGCAACTTTTGATAGCACGCCTTTTCATGGCACATCGTTTGATAAAGTGGGCACGCCTTTTGATGGCACGCCTTTTGAAAGATTGGGCACACCTTTTGAGGGTGCGACTTTATAAGGGTCCGACAAGACTCTGTAAACTGTCCCGACATTGATTCCGGTTAGCTCCTTCATGGGTCCGACAAGACTCTGTAAACTGTCCCGACATTGATTCCGGTTAGCTCCTTCATGGGTCCGACAAGACTCTGTAAACTGTCCCGACATTGATTCCGGTTAGCTCCTTTATGGGTCCGACAAGACTCTGTAAACTGTCCCGACATTGATTCCGGTTAGTTTCTACAAGGGTCCGACAAGACTTTGTAAACTGTCCCGACATTGATTCCGGTTAGTTTCTACAAGGGTCCAACAAGACTCCGTAAACTGTCACAACAAATGTCACAGCATTGTCTGCTACAACGGTCCGACATGACCCCATAAACTGTCTTCTACATCGGTCTGGCACCACCATACAGTGTCCTCTACAACGTTATGACACCACCATACAGTGCCATCACCAAAGGTCTGACACGACCATACAGTGTCTCCTATCTTTTTTTTATTTTTATGTATTTTCTTGTTTTGTTACTATCTCCAAACTCAAGTTGGTTAGTTCCTATCCCTCTTGAGTTTGCGGGGGGCTGTTAAAATCCACCTACTCTCCACCTACTTCACCCACTTAAACCTACTCCACTAAACCTAACCCACTACACCACTACCACCTCCACTTCACCTACTCCTTACCTACTACACACTCACCCTCTTCTATATATAGGAATCATGAATAATTGTAATAGATATCAATATATCAATCAATAATAATACATACAATTTATTCTCTCTCTTTCTCTATACATTATTTCTTACATGGTGTCATATCATGGTGATGATTCATGCCCATATTTATTTTTTGACTCCATAATTATTTAGTTATTTCTACACCAACATAGCCAAAATGAGAATTTTCAACATCCACGTGGGATTGAATGCAACACGCTTAAACATCAAGCAGTGAAATCTGTGACCTAGAGACAAATAACCAAGTTGTAATTACACAATGCACTGTGTTTAAAAAGGAGCACCAACAGCATAATGCCATAATTGTATTTAGCCCATCAAAATTGACTTGCCTTAGTTATTGCCTTCAGATCAGGTCGTTTTGAACCAAGTTTTGTATCATCTTCAGGCACATTCCCTTTCTGCACAATTTTATACATTAATATAAAAATGCACAGAGATATGATCTAAAATATAACCAAAACAAGAATTCTTAACATCCACATGAGACTTGATTATGCAACATGCTTAGGCATTGAGCAGTGAAATCTGTGACCTAGAGACAAATAACCAAGCTGTAAGAACATCAATGGAGAATTACACAATGCACTTTGCTTAAAAAGGAGCACCAACAGAACAATGCCAGAATTGTATTTAGCCCATCAAAGATTGACTTGCCTTAGTTATTGCCTTCAGATCAGGTCGTTTTGAACCACGTTTCATATCATCTTTAGGCGCATTCCCTTTCTGCACAATTTTATACATTGACATAATCTATGAACAATAAAAGGATTAATAATCAGAAATCAGCATCTCATTTGGTTTCATAGTTGCCTGTGAGTTGACATGGCAAAATAGAACAAACAAATGTCAAAATAATCTGCATTTCAAAAATGTTACGCAACTTTAATAAAACCTGAAGTGTACATGAGCGAGTAGTCAGAGTCAAAGGCCAATAAATACAGAAAAGTGAACAATTTCAGCACCTAAGCTTTGATTATGCATATGGTGGAGAGAATGGTGGTGGTGTTAGTCATAGAATTAAAGTAGGATGGAACAAGTGGAGAAATGCTTCCTATTTATTGTGCGATAGATACATAACTATAAAACTCAATGAAAATTTCTACACAACGGCTATAAGACCACAGGGCTTTATCGTTTAGAATGTAAGGAAAATAAGAAACATTTTCATATTGAGTGTGGTTGGGATGCGATTATGCAAAATGTGCAAATGCTTAGATGGATGTATTGTAAAACGAATAAATTTAATAGGAATAAACAAATTAGTGAAATGGTACAAGTAGCATTTATAAGTGATACAATCAAAGAAAATCGATTAAATGGTTTATTCATGTATAACGAAGATCACTAACTACACTAATAAAGAAGAGTGGTATGGTCTGGTCCACATTAAAAGTAATGCTAGGGATTGATGGAAACCAAAATTACCACAGGAGAGGTAGTAAGGAAAGACATATTAGCACATCATTTAATTGGTATGCTGGCTTTAGATCGAGCAAAAGTAGAATGGAAAGACATAATTCATGTAGCCAACCTCAAATAATTGGAACAAAGCTTTGCTGAGTTGAATTTCAAAAAAAATTAAAAGAAGATGCTCTTAAGGAAATTTCCAGTCTCCAAACATGGCAGGATTCAAATTACCCTAACAAATTTTGTCATTATGTAATGTAGGTTGCCCAAAAATTTAGGAATTAATTAATACACATTATTGTTCTTTTTATCGGTAAGAAACACTGTTGTAGTCTTGTAGATTTCTTATCATGGCTTGAACATGTCACCTGTATTAACAAAAGAAAAAGACTTCACTCCAAATCCGTTTGGCTTAGTCTTGAAATTAGTTTTCAAAAGAGTTTTGAAAACTCAAAACCTGTTTTGTTATGAGTTTTCAAAAGTAGTTTTTGAGTTGTATATTTTTAAAATAGTTTTTAGAAAATTGAATTCAAAACTTGCTTGGTTATGGGTTTTCAAAACTCAATTTTGAGTTTTTTTGGGTCTGTGTTTTTTTGGGTCTTGTGTTTTTTTGTCTTGTAGTCAACTTTTTTACAATATTATAGTCAAATTTATTTATTTATTTCATATACATAATCTAACTATGCTTTTTAGATGCATCTAATCTAATCTATACGGCAGAGTTTTACTGTGATTTATTATTTTTTATGAGTGGTTTAGAAATTTTAACACTTCTTTTCTAGTTTTATATCTACTCAAGCTACATACATTTAAAAAGTTTCACATCTATGAAAAACTTTTATAAAATTACTGAATAATGACAAATATACAAACAAAAAAAATCACCCAGTTTAAAAAAGTAATACAAGTTTAATGATTTATGTATTTATTAAATTTGTTTTGGTTTCTTCACATTTTGTTTACTATTTAAGTACATGTAGATCATATACATCTAAAACATAAAAAATTATTTGGCGAATACTTGAAAACCAAACAAACAAGTTTTGAATTTTGGGTTTTGGAAAACGGATTTGAAATATATGTTGTGAAAACCCAAAACCAAACAAGTTTTGGGTTTTAGGTTTTGGAAAATGGATTTGAAAATTGAACCAAACGGGCTCTTTGTGTCTTCCCCTTATCAGGGTGTAACTATTTTGAGAAACAAGATGCAGATATGCTTGCAAAAAGTCAAAAGTGGTATGTGCTTCTTATCACTCAAAAAGTTTATCCACAACTTTCAAGGGCTGCACCATGGAGATCATTAATTCTTGTGTGCAGTGTCTTTTACTTATTGTATTTTAGGCAGGAGTTGTCACGTCTTGTCATGATAAATTATGATTTGATGAAAATCTTTAAATCCCAAGAAATATAGTTCACCAAACACTCTTATTACATGAATTCTTAGTGACTTGTTCAACAAGACAGGAATAGGTAGTCAATAGTGATTGTCGGCACATGATTTAATATAACTAATTTTCCTAGTTAATGTCAAATAGCAAAACAAGATTAGCATGGCCCTAAAAGGTTGAAGCCAGGGCTTGTCAAAATAGATTTATTTAACAAGTAAGTAGCCTTATAGCTTAGCAAGTCACATGTTCTTTAGGCAATACCAAAAAATCTCAAGCTACAGTCAATCATTGGATACCACTTAGGTGTTTGTTTTGCATGTGCTACATCATTTTGTTTGGGTCGCATCCATTGTTGTCAAATCAAGATATGAATCGTGGACCGTTTTTTAATTTTTCTGAATTGCGTATCATATCATGTATCATAAGATACTTTAATACCTTTAGAAATAGGTAGAAATATAAAATAAAATAAAAAAACAAATATCTTATGAGAATAAAACACTAAACAATGTATAATTCTGTCAATTGCAAAAGCAAAGTGTCTTAAATTAAATATATACATACAGCAATATATATTATCTTCACAAGGCATAAATTAATAATGCAAGATTCCTAAACCATACAATAGATATGTCAAAAAGGTCAAGAAATAAACTAAAAAGTACCATTCTCATCTCAAAAATAGTTTTTTTTAATAAGTTAATAAAATTTTTCGACAATACTAATTTATATAAAATAATTTGAATTTTTTTTTTCAAATTTGCTAAAGAAATTTAAGTATTTATGTAAAATACGTATCACATTATGTGTCGTGTATCGTATATCACATCATGTATCGTTTATGTATCATAAGATACATTTAATTTAAGATACGTAATAATCTTTCTGAAAGGTATCGAATCTATGGTTATCAGAACCCCGATCCAAGTCTTATGATCCTACAATCTTACGATCCATTTGGGTACAATCGATCCGGATCGTTCAAAAAATTCTTTATAGGTAGGATCTTTCGATCCTGGTAATGGGATTTATAGGATTGTGGAATCCTAATCCGGTCCTATCCGATCTAATTTACAAGCCTTATTTTGTATTATACGATATTATTTATTGCAAATTTTATGTTTGTTACCAATTTATGTGGTCAAAATAAATAATAAAAATTAAGTAGTATTGAATCAAATAGGCTAAAAAAAACAAATTAAGAAAAAACATTTAAATATTGTGGTAATTTAAGAAAACGAACTAATCGAAAAAATAAACTTAACTTTAGTGAAGTCTAAGGAAGGCAAGATGATTGCAACTTTATCCTAATTTTTAGAAAGACTATTTTTGTGACTCGAATCCGCTCCACCATGAATGCTAACAACAAACCTTATCATTTAGTTAAGCCGCTCATTTGAGTTCTCAATTTATTTTGATTTCCAATTTTGTTAAATATTTTTTCTTCACTTTTTATGTATTATTGTAAATTGTAAAGTATTTTGTTATAAAATTATTCTTATTCACTTTCTTTTTTGATGAAATACAAAATTTTTACCATTGAGTTTTCTATTGTATAATATTATATTATATGTACATTTTACATGGAGTATTATATTTTTCACAATATCTTCACTTCTTTTTAATAGAATATAGGCTCATTTTGTGTATGTTTTTTAAGAAATGTTTATTTAAATTAAATTATTACGTAAGTTGTCTTTTTTGGTTTCCGATTCTATGATTCTATCTTGTAAACACCTCCAACGATCCAATGTAAGATCCTGATTTTAACAACCTTGATCGAATCGTAAGATTTGTATCGTGTGAATCATAAAATACTGACAACACTGGTCACCTCACCTCTCTACCACATCACTTCAACCCCAACCCACATTTCATATTTTTTCGTAAAAAGTCAAAAAGTATACTAATCTACCACTTCCCAAACAACCCCCTTTAATTTGATGGCCAATCATAAAGTCAAATAATTGGAATTGCCATCTCAGCGAGGGAGACTACTAATTAGAAAATCCAAAATCCAATAAAATGACTTATTAAGGAACAAGAACCAAAGCAAGCGAAATCTAATAAAGAGATACAAATCAGTCAAGAAGATAATTAGCTGGAATAACAAATCACATTATCCAAATAACCACCTATACAAACCCCGCCAACAACAAATAGAAAATAAGTAGCCGCTAACCTTAGAATTTGAACCTTTTGTTGTTTTTCGATCAGCTTCTGCTCTTCTACACCTCTTTTCCTCTTCAAGCAACTGTAAGCGAAAAAAATTTAAAAATATCATAAACTCTTGAGTCATGGTTGTTAAAATACAGTTCCAGATCTTACGATTCATTTGGGCAAAATCAATCTGGATCATGTGAAAAGTCTATGGCTGATAAGGATCTTTCGATCCTGATAAATAAATCTTGTTGGATTGTTGAATCCTGATCCGTATCCAATCCAATTTTTAAGGCTTCTTTTGCAAGTTATCAAAAGTTAAGAAGGTGCCAATGGGGTGTACAAGGGATAAATCTATGATTTTACCTTTGCGGAGCAAAAGCACGTGCAACTCCTAATCAAGAACATGATCATCCCATTGAACATAATCTCTTGTCTGAATTAACTCACGCAAAACGATGACTATTGTCTATTGCTATATGTCTCTATCTACAAAAGTTGAGCATCTGAACTTGCACTTGATAATTTATTATGACATAAAAAATAAAAACATTTTTGATAGACTTGACATCAAAACCTTACACGATGTATTACTCAATAAATTTGATTAAGTCATTAGCTAGAAAATCATCCTCCATCCTACTACATAGTTTGGTTCTGGCAAGTTTCATAGTCTATGTTACATGGACTCTTCAAAATAAATCAAGTACCCGTGTCGGACACCCGACACTCGGACAAGGGTATGGGATATGTGTCGGATACTTTTCAACGGATACTTCTTATATAATTGTATATAACACTATTATTATATGTACATATTGTTTTATAATCGCTATAAATGCCATTTTGACACTATAAGTTAAATATAATACCATTTTATCTCACATATTAGATTAAAAATATAAAAATATGACATTTTTTTGCCGAGTCCGCGTATCCTTAAATTTATGATTTGATGAGTCCGACCTCTAGATACATACCCGCACCCGACACCCGTACCCGAGTCCATGTAACATAGTTCATAGTTGAAAATGCATGTTCCAGTCTGTAGTTGAACCAAGTAAAATTAACACAATAATCAATCTATAAACAGTAGGATAATTTGTTTCAGCAAGCGATATCAAATTTCATAAACTCGTTTTCAAAGCAAAGCTAATATCTGATAAATCCCGACTAGAACTATTATTAAAATTATCATATAAAATCTTAAAATTATCTTGCTAATTAATTACTAGTATAATATGGGAATTTTTCAAAATTTTGGGGTGCCTCCGCCCCTACAACACTTAGGGCATCTCCAATCCTAACCCCTGACCCCATATCAAATATAAATTTGAGTAAAAATGCTTTAAAAAAAAATTCACCCCTCCTTCACACAAATTCATACCAAAATAAGTTTTACTCAAATTTTGACCCGAATCAAGGGACCCTTATTTTAACTCAATTTTCAGAAGGCACTCCAATTTGGGGTGATAAAATAAAACAGATATCTACATTTACAATTGTGCCATATACCAAGCTTAATACTCAAATTTGAGTTTGGGCATTGGACAAGTGTAAATGAAATGAAGCTGCCTGTTACTCAGAATTTGAGTAAGGGCAGGAGATGACCTTAGAGATCCATGATTTTGGGCGAATGAGAAGAGAAAACAAACCTGGATAAAGTGAAGGTAGTGCTTGTTAAAAGTCCTCAAAGTCTCGGTAACGAGGGCATATGCACTTTTCTCAACCCCAACCCCAATCCCGGTCCCGGTCCCAGTCTCGGTCTGAGTCTGAGTCTCTGCAACCTCTGTGAACGCAGCCCCCCGACTGCCCTCGGCATTAGCACTGTAGTACTTGATCTCAGGCTTGACTTTGTTAGCCTCAGAAGAAGCATGGTGGTTATCATCAAGCACAAGAAGAGGACTTACACTCACTTTTTTTCTCTCGTACACTCTGGTTTTCTTCCGACTGACTTTCTCTTCAACATGTTTCAACGACTCTTGCTCGTCACGAAGGCGAAGAAGAGCTTTCTCAGTCTTAATCTTTTGTATCCTAGCACTGGCCCTTCTCTTTAACGCTGGGGAATTGTTGACGCTAACTTCCTCGCATTTTATGCTAATCATATCGCCCTCCTCGGAAACCCTCGAAACCATCAAATCAGCGGAAACAGAAACTCCATTATTGTCTGTACTAGGACTAGTAATACCATTTTCAAATCCGCATTGAAATGACTGGACCACCATTCTTCAACTGCATAAATAAGAATCTGCAGAAACAAGATTTAAAAATTCAATAATCAAATTTCTTGAATGCTGGATTTGGTTATGATTTGAGAAGAGATTTAGAAACGGAAATGAAAAAAAAAATAGATGAAATCAAAATAAAATATATTTATATTTCACCATATTCCACGTATCTTTTTATCTTTTCTTTTCAAATCTATTTCCAAATCTCCAACCAAACTCAGAGAAAGTGCATTTAACTTTGAAATAGCGGAATACCTACCTCTGAAGAGAAAGGAGGGGTTGTGGACTTCGCAATTAGGGTTTCAGATGATGGGCGTCAGAGGCACCGCGCACCTGAAAATGCAAGGGATCGGTAAAGTGCGCAGACGGAGAAAGAGAGACATACGTACATACACACACATACTCCGGGGGGGTGGGGGAAAGACAAAGAATGGGACTACCGAGGCCGGTGAGTGAGTGAGTGAGTGAGGGGGGCCAAAACGACACGCACTCGCTCGTTAAATCAATCGCATTTTTTGCGCTTTGCTCTCTCCTGTGTACCACTCTCACCCAGACCCACCCCATTTTATTTATTTTTTCTTTTTTTTTTTTAAGGTCGAAGTTTGATGCACGCACGGGGTCTGCTTGTTTTTACAATGCTTCGTTTGGGAAGTTATTATTTTAGTAAATTATTTTAATTTTTAGTTATTTTAGTAGGTTAAAATTTTTGTATTTGAGAAGATGATTAAATTTTTTTGTGATTTGATGTGATATTTGTGAGAAAAAAAGTGAAATGATTAGAGCATCTCCAACGGTGTACCAAATGTCTCACCAAATTTGAGTCAAAAAGGGATTATTTCTTTAATTTGATACTTCGCGCTCCAACGGTTCAACATCAAATCTGTTTCATCAAATTTGCGCTGGGCAACCGGTTGGTCGACCGGCCGGTCAACCGGTAACGGCAAATTTTTTTTTTTTTTTTTTTTTTTTTACCGGTTTGAACCTTTTTTTTTGAACTTTTTGAACTTTTGATGGTCGACCGGGTGGTCAACCGGGCGGTCGACCGGGTGGTCGACCACCTAGGCAAAATTTTTTTTTTTTTTTTTTTTTGACTGGTTTCAACCTTTTTGTGAACTGTCTGAACTTTCTCCGGGGCGACCGGTTGGTCAACCGGATGGTCGACCCGTTCGTCTCATCCCAACGGTTAGGAACAGTAATTTGGTGAAGTGCTTCGTCTGCACTCAGTTTGGTACCATTTTTGCTGAATTCTGGATTTGATATCGATTTGGTGAAAACGTTGGAGCTTAAAAAAGTGACTTTTTCACCAAATTTTAAATTTGATGCCAGGTTTGGTTCACCGTTGGAGATGGTCTTGTGAGTTTGATATGATATCAAAAAAGAGTGAGACCCCCTTTCCAAGGGACCCCACGACCCCCTTTGCCTTTTGATTGGTTGAAATTTTTTTTTTTTTTTTTTTTCTCTCCCACTCACCAACCCCACGTGTGTGTGAGGGTGGTGGGGGTGAGAATATAAGGGGGTCCTAATCACAGCTCATATGATATTTTGTCTTATTAGGTATTTTAACCTATTTTGTCTTTTTGTGAATTTTAGCCTAAACTAGGCTATTTTTTTCCTTGCCAAACACCCCCAATATTTTTGTAATTGTAAACCAAATAGGCCCGGTATGATTTTAAGAGTTGTTTAGGATAATTTAAATAAGTATAATTTTTTTTTTTTATGAAATATGAGTTAAATTTAAAATGATGTGATAGAGGGGTGGTGTGATTTAAATAAGACGGTGTGACTTATAAATAGGATAGTAACTTTTTTAGGTTATGACAAATAAAGCCTTAATTAGGGGTAGACGTAAATCGATTGCGACAACGGAACTTTTAATTTATTATTCGTCTATTAAATTGATAGACTAGAGAGAATTAATCCATATTCGTCTGCCAATTCAACAAATGCAGATTGATAGATTGACGGATGGATGCGAATCGATTTAGCAGTTTAAAATTTTATAAATTTTCAACGTAATTTAACTTGTGCACTTCCTCGAAAGAAAAAAATTATATTATAGTCAATGACCTAAAAGAGTATTACAATCACTGTATGTCTCATCTAAAGAAAGAAAATTTGAAATTTTAGAATATTACAATCATTGTATGCCTCATTCACATATTACAATCACAGTTTGCCTCGTCCACACAAAATATTACAATATGTGGTTCTTAAAATATAAAAACAATTCAATCCACCAAAACCATGAACAGAGAAGTAATAAAGATTGTATGTCTCTGTATTGTTACATCTATATCTGTTTTTAAAAACAAAAACCAATCAGCATATATCATCTTTTTTATTTATTATTTTTACAGTTAGATTTAAAAATAAAAAATATAGATAAATAATACATTTATTTTTTTCAATTCAAAAGTTGAAACTCTTTTTCCACTGAATATTTAATTTTTTTTTCAATTGAAAACACAAACAGAATATCTAAACAAATTGAAAATACAAAAAGTCTTACAAACTAGGGGTGCTCGCGGTTTGGTAGTCCGGTTGCGGCCAAAGAACCTCAAATCCGCCATCCGTTCAAAACAAGACGGATTGGAAAAAATCAATTCGCAACCGTCTGCTCATCGTCACACATCCGTCCAAAATATGGCGAACCAATTAAATTCAATCGATTTGGACAGATCAATATATTCGTTGATCACCCCTAATTCTAATTGCACACAATCAACTTCTCTTAGACCATCTCCAACGGTTCATCAAAGTTGACATCAAATTTAAAATTTGGTGAAAAAGTTACTGTTTGGTGCTCCAACGGTTGCACCAAATCGATATCAAAATGAGATTTCACCAAACAATTCATCAAACTGAGGACAGAATACTGATTTCATCAAAACACTGTTTGTGACCGTTGGGGGAGACCAACCGGTCAACCAGCCAGTTGACCGGCCGGTTGACCACCAAAAGGTTCAAACAGTTCCAAGAAAAGGTTCAAACAGTATAAAAAAAAAAAAAATTGTCTCACCGGTCAACCAGCCGGTTGACCAACCGGTCGATCACTAAAAGGTTCAAAAAAATAAATAAATAAAATAAAAAAAAGAATTTTTTTTTTTTCGCCTAATCGATCGACCAACCGGTTGTCCCAGCGCAAATTTGATGAAAGTTCACCGTTAGAGCGAGTGATATCAGATTTGGTAAAATGGGTCATTTTTTACTCAAATTTGATGAAAAAAAATACATCGTTGGAGATGCTCTTAGTATGCATTATTATCTTTTCAAAAAAATTGATCAATCATTTTGGACAAAATTCTCAAAACATTTGGCAACTTATTTGTTTATTTATTACCGTTTGCACTATTATTAAAATATTCCCATTACATAAATTATACCATTTCGTTTTCAGTTTTCAATTTATAGTTATAAAAATTTTAAAAACTGTTATGAAAACTTGTTTGATAATTTTTTTAGTTTATAAGTGATTGTCTCAGTTTATAAATTTGAGGAAAAAAATGTAAACTCAAAAAATGAGTTTATATTGATTTTTAAACAGAAATTTAAAAATTTAACTAACAATTTTTTTTTCAATCAAATTTTTTTTTTTCAATTATTATTTTTTGCAATTATTTTTTTTCAATTATAATGTGTATGATCCTATTGTCATAAATAATAAAAAATAAATATAAATATAAATATTTTAAGCCTGAGCAAACATATATTTTTATTTTATGTTTTTAAAATTTTTCAAACATTTTGTTTAAACTAAACGCATTTGTAGTTTATGTTTTTCTAAAAATAAACAAAAAATAATTTATAAAATTTATGTAAACATAAACTAAAAACGTAAACATTATCAAACGCTATCACTATGTTTTAAAAATAAGTGAAAAATTATAATCGTCTTTATATCCTAAGAACACTTATTACCAAAATTCAATAATTGAAGTTTAAAATACAATTAATAATGATTTAAATATGTAATTTATGTCCAAAATATAATCATTTTCACAATAATTTTGATTATTACAAAAAAATCAAATTTCATATTGAAAATGTGACAATTTGTCCTTGAAATAAAAGTTTGCACAATCTTACAAAAATTATTTATATGATTAATTTTGTGATCCGTTTTCCACACAATTATTAATAGGGAAAATCGGTTTAAGGTCCCTATCCAACTTTTAGTAATGGATTAGGTCCACAATATGTTCTTTTGTAGCCTAAGGTCCCTCAATGTTATTTTAGAGTGTAAAATACCTGTCTTACCCTTGTTTGTAATATACGTTGTTTTCAATTTGACAGCTAAAGATCATATTGATATTTTGTGGGAGATTACGTGAGGATGAACTTGATGATTCAGATTTTTGTGGAGATTTTCTAGGGTTTTTGTAGGTGTTGAAATCCTGTTCGTTGTTTGTAGGTGTTGAAATCCTATACGAGTTGAAATCATGTTCGTTGTTTGTAGGTGTTGATCGATCGTGTAGGAGTTGAAATCTGATTCATTGTATTTGATTTGATTTCATGTGGAGTTGAATCAGATAAGTTTTCAATTTTTGATTTGATTTGATCATGTAGGTGTTGAATTAGGTTTTTGTTTTTAGTTTTGATCAATGTGAGAGAGACGAACTCAGTGTTGTTGTTTTTGATTTTTGAAGTTAATTTTTCATTATCTGTTATTGATGAATTTTCGATGGAGTTGATTTTGATTTTTGGAGTTGCTTTTTCATTCTCTGTCAACATGGTTATGAGTTGCTTTTTGGTGCTCTGTTTTTCTGCGTTTTTGTGCTCTGTTTTTTGTTCACTTTGCATTTTTTGTATAGTGCAGAGAAAATTGCAGGTTTGTTACTATAATTGAACTCAAATCACAGAGAAAATTATAAGCTTGTAGTGCAGTGAAAATCACAGAGAAAATTGTAAGTAGGCAGAGAAATTTACAGACGTAGCAATAGAGTAGTAAGTGTTTTGTTTTTTTTTTTAAAATTTTTTGAATTGAATGTCTTGTGAACATAACAGATTTTCTCTGTGATTTTTTTATGTGCTAGTGTTTAATATATTTTTGTCTCTTGATGCTAATGTGTTTTTGTTTTTGTTATATTGAAAGTGAATATAAGTTCACAAATTTCTCTGGACTTTTCTTTGTAGTCCAGAGAAAATCATATGATTGTATTACAAATGATAAGTATTACAAATTTCTCTGGACTTATATATTGTGTTTTTATGTGTTTTTATATGTTTGCACTTATCAAAATTTTCTGATATGTTTTCTTTGCACTTTTCATTTTTTTTTTTTTTTTTGCACTATTCATGTTTCTGGACTTTTCTTTGTAGTATAGAGAAAATCGTAGGTTTGTTATTATAATCCAATGAAAATGACAGAGAAAATGTTAAGCTTGTAGTTGAGTGAAAATCACCCTTGAAGTTGGTGTCTTGATCTTGATGCTTATTGCTTCTTCAACTTGGACTTATTTTTTTTGTGGTGTTCTGGTGCTACTACTGCGTTTTGATCTAAGATCATAAGACGCAGACACAGAGACTTTTGGTTTCTTTTTCGGGGTTTCTGGGGTTGTGCTGCTTTTGCGTTTTGCTATTTCTATAGAATGAAAACATAAACATTAAATCCCAGAGAAAATTACAAGGTAGCAATGATTACACAACAGAGAAAATTACAAAGTAGCAACATAAACATGACAGAGAAAATTACACAACAGAGAAATTTTGAGGAAATTGAGCATTGAACAAAATAAATATGGCAGAGAAAATTAGACACAAGACATAAACATAATGTGGCCAGAGAAAATTATAAATGCTGCCAGAGAAAATTAGACACACAAGTAAGAAAAGTAATTTGGCCAGAGAAAATTATAAATGCCAGAGAAAATTAGCCACACCAACAGAGTAGTAAGCCACAGATAATTTGCTTAAGAAAATAATGAAGAAACATAAACATGCCAGATAAAATTACACAATAGAGAAACACAAATGTAGCAAGTTACAGAAATTTACAAAAACAAGAACACAAGAAGCTTCAATAAGAAGCCCCAAATGCACAGAAAGCAGTTCAATTTTGACAGTTAGAAGGAAAGCAACCCATCATCAGTTGGAAGCAAAGAAATTCTGGACTTCCAAGGAATTTCTCTGGATTCAACCCAGAGAAAATTCAAATTTCTCTGGTCCAGAATTTCTCTGAAACGATAAAACTCTGATTTGATCAATTTGTCATTGGTTTTGCTGCTGCTAATTCAATCACAATTTCCTGCACAAACAAATTAATAGTTCTTCTATGAGTTTGTGATAGATTTTCTTTAAACTTAATGGTATGAATTTCTCTGGGTTGAATCCAGAGAAAATTCAAATTTCTCTGGGTTGAATCCAGAGAAAATTCAAATTTCTCTGGATCACTTTAAGCCTTCCTCTACTGCTGTCTCTTCCTCAAGCTTCTTATTCCAATATTCTTCAGTAGGGGTCCAAATAATGCTTTTCCAGAAACAACTCCAATTCTACTAAACCCAAAAAATCAAAAGACGTTATATTCAACACTCAGAGAAATTTTGAACCTGAAGATGTTATATTCAACACTGGATATATATATATATATGTGTGCTGACATTGTATATATATATATGTATGTATCATATATATATATATATATATGTTTGCAACCATAGATAAGATAACTAAGAGTGACTGTTTGATTATGGTTGCAAATGGTCTTAATTGATTAATTATCATATATATACTAGTCAAGACAGTGAGCAACAGATTGTATATATATATATATATATGTATGTATCATATATATATATACATCTATTAAATTTTTTTGAAAAGAAAAAATAATAATGCATACATGTCGAAGATGATCTGGAGTCGAGAATCGAAGCTCTGATTAGTGATTTGAGACCAATACTCGTAAAGCTCATCTCTGCTGATCTTGTCAACATTCAACCTTCGTCGTCTGCTCAGAGCATCGAACAATTCCAACGCAAATTCCTTTGAATCATCTCTCATTCCTACAACCAGAAATAATAAAAATTGAGATTGAAAAGGTTTAAACATGCATTGAAATTGCACCATTCAGGTCAAAAAAATCAACTCATCTGAAGATGAACAGACGTAGGGTATTTTGGTCCAAGAAATTGATAAAATGCGCAGGTATTTTGGTTAGGGACCTGAAGCAGTATTACATTTTTTAATGTCCTTTATACAGAAAATTGTTATTATTAGGGAGCTTAAAAAAAAACCCCCTTATTAATATGATAAATAATTACTCCAGACAATAAGATTTTTTTATTTTATCTTTCTCCTAGGAACCTCTCTCATAATTTTGTCATTTTCTTAATTCAAAATTTATAAGCTGGCATGTTTGCAACATCTTCAATGATAATGTCAAAATCAAATCATAGCATAGCATGCTACCATGCTAAAATATTGAGACACTAACAAATCAGTCTTATTAATTAAGTTTATTTATTCACAGGTTTTGATTGATATTTATTATTATAAATTTATTTATAAAAATAAAAGAATAAGATTTAATAGGTAATAACTCTCAAAAATAAAACCTATTGATAAGTTGACAATTAATTTTTCCTAATTGTGAGAATGCATTTTTTTCCCCCCTTTACTCACAAAACATTAAATAAAAAAACATACGATTTGTGGGACTGCATGAGAGAGGTAGAGAGTTTTGTAAAACTTTGTATTAAATTTGACAATACCAAAAATTTGAGAAGAGTTTCAGTAAATCATGGGAGAGTAAGTGTGTTTTGGAAAAGTTAATAAAGAATTGATTTTTTTTTTTTTTTTTTGTGATTTTTTTTTTATATAAAAAAATTAAAAAGTCAAAAACCTAACTTTCTACAACCCAAACTTTTTTGGTAGACTTACCAAATTTCAACTTTAAGTCAGAGTTATTCCAAAAATGTTTATATTTTGATTTGATAATTTTACTCGATTGAATTTTTTTAAAATTTTTCATACAATATCGAATAAAAATATTGTTTGTAATCCTATCACGAAAGAAGTTAAAAAAGAATATTGTCAAATCTT
Source organism: Camellia sinensis (assembly GCF_055761805.1). NCBI lineage: Eukaryota > Viridiplantae > Streptophyta > Magnoliopsida > Ericales > Theaceae > Camellia > Camellia sinensis. Next base: position 253,740,609 of record NC_138961.1, read on the forward strand.
AATAATTGAAAAATCCCGTGTTCAAATTGACACAATTTTAACAATATTATAATTTATCATTAACTTTATCACATCATTAGAGCGTAAATTTTGAAAGCCCTCGCTATAATGTAACTTTAATAACTATATTGTAATTCTTATAGCATGTCACTCAAGTTGCTCTGACTACAATAAAATAAAGAGAAAATTCATCTAAAGTTCCTATCTCATTTTTAATAATGAAAGAAATTTACAATATTATTTTGTATTGTTTAAGATCTCTCAACCCAACACCCATGCATCACAGAGAAATTTGACTCTCTCAAATCAAACCTCATTTCTCTTTACCTACCCTATTTCATCTCTCTCTCTCTCTCTCTCTCTCTTTAAATCCAAACCTCACTTCAAGACTTCAATCCAAACCCAAACCCAGATTCAAAATTTCTCCAAATTAAAGACCCATCAAAATTCTTAACAAACCCATTTCTCAAAAGATAATTTGAAGAGTCTAGATGAGGTCTACCATCATCACAAAACACAGGACCAAGTCCAACACCAACCCCACCGCCTCCGGCAAGTTGCAGGAGAAGCTCAGAAGTCGACAAGCGCCAAGTCGACTTTTGCGCATTTCAAGGAGGACGAAATCATGGAGGCTTGCCATCTAGCGACGGTAAAGAAGGGTAAAGTCTCAATGGAGGCTGTAGAAGATGAACATGTTGATGCAAAGGCTGATGATTTCATCAACAGTTGAAGTTGCATAGGCTGGACTCCATTAGAAGGTACAAAGACATGATCAGCAGAGGGGTACAAAGTAAAGTATCTTGATTTCTTCGGGTTGTTTTTTTATTTTTGTCAAGTTTTGGGGTAGATCTCAGACGTCCTCAGGTTTCACCCTCACTTCCTGTGTCCAGAGAAATTTGGTGTCGAAGATGTGTAAAGCTTTCTCTGTGATGTATCCAGAGAAATTTGATGTTGGAAACGTGTAAAATTTTCTCTGTGATGTGTCCAAAGAAATTTGGTGTTAGGAATGTGTAAAATTTTCTCTATGATATGTCCATAGAAATTTGGTGTTTGGTGTTAGGGATGTGTAAAATTTTCTCTGTGATATGTCTAGAAAAATTTAGTATTAACGATGTGTCAAATTTTTTCTGTGATGTGTCCAGAGAAATTTGATGTTGGAGATGTGTAAAAAATTTTCTGTGATGTGTCCATAGAAATTTGGTGTTGGAGATGTATAAAATTTTCTCTGTGATGTGTCTACAAAAATTTGATGTTAGAGATGCGTAAAATTTCCTCTATGATGTATCCAGAGAAATTTGGTGTTGGTGATGCTTAAAATTTTCTCTATGATGTATCCAGAGAAATTTGGTGTTGGTGATGTGTAAATTTGTCTCTGTGATATATCCAAAGAAATTTGGTGTTGGTGATTTATAAAATTTTCTCTGTAATGTGTCCAGAGAAATTTGGTGTTGGTGATGCGTAAAATTTTCTCTGTAATATGTCCAGAGAAATTTGATGTTGCAGATGTGTAACATTTTCTCTGTGATGTGTCTAGAGAATTTGGTGTTGGAGATGTGTAAATTTTTCTTTGTAATGTGTCCAGAGAAATTTTTTCTGTGATGTGTAAAATTTTCTCTGGATCGAATTTTCTCTAGATCAGTCCAGAGAAATTTTCTGGATCAATATTGAGGGACCTTAGACATTATAAAAATATTTATGCTATAAAATTTTAATACCAGGACCTTCAAAAAAATCCCCTATAATAAAATAAAGCATTTAAATATTGTATAACAAAAGAAAATGGACAACTTTCAAATAAATAGAAAAAACAAAAAATAATTACAAAAGATTGGAAGAATAAAATAATACAAAACAATTAAAAATTATGAAAACACTAATATATCCTCCTTTATCCTCTCTTCCCATCTCTTCTTTAACCTAACCACCATTGGCCAACACCTCTCCCACTATCTTTAGCGCCGCTAGCCTCTCTCCTACCTTCCTCAATTGCCGATCACTCCCCTACCCTTCTTTGCATTCCTAGCCCTTTCCTTATCGCCACCGCCATCTCCTCACCCTCTTTCGCTCTCTTCTTCGCTCTCTTCCCTGGCCCTTCCTCACCTATCTCTCTCTACAAACCCTCCCATGTCTAAATAAAGAGATATATCGTGATCTATGGGAACAATCATGTAGTTCTTTTTTATTTTCATCCATCCTAATTGGAGTCCAAGTGTAAGAAGTTAAAAAAAATTGAATATTTTTGAATTTCATTACAGAACAAGAGTTAAAGAACATGTGTACTCGATTGTAGAGGCTATAGAGAGAAAAAGAAACAAAAATGCTGAAAATCCATGTTGGCGTAACAAACCCATGATCAATTTAGAAAATATTATTACCAATACACGTTTTTGTTTTTGTTTTTGTTCCCCCCACCCCCCACAAAAAGCTTTTCTAACTTTTGTAAGTAAATCATTGTTCAACTTGGATTCTACATGATTGGAGTTACAGATCATGCCAAATCTGGATATGAGAGGGGTTGCAATGAGACATGGATGGCGAAGGCAAAGGGGTACAGGCTAGGAAGGTGGGGGAGGTGAGAGGGAGGAGTTAAGGAGGGTAGAGGATGGTAGGACAATGGATAGAGGCGAGATGGGCAAGTAGTAGGAAGAGAAAATGAGGGGCTGGCTGGCTGACTGGTGCCAAGGTAGGAAAGAGGCTATCAGCGCCAAGGATGGGGTTAATAAGAGGTGGGTTGATTAGGGTTTGAAAGGAAGGGAGAAAGGGAAAGATGTGAGATTGTAATTTTAGGTAATTTTACATTTTTCAATCACTATTTTGTAATTATTTACAATCTTCCATGTCCAATGCAATTATTTTTGGTTTCCAAATTTAGAGAGAGAGAGAGAGAGAGAGAGAGAGATTTTTTATAAAAGGGTACCCTTTCATATGAATTACCATCATGGCTTTTCTACCTGCAAAACAACCTCGGTTAATGGTAATCTCCTGCCCTCCCTGATGAAACTTTATCATAATTTCATTATTTGTTGTGGCTCACTTCTCTTAGCCACAGTAGACACATCCTTTCTATTCCATTTGCACATGAACAACCTTAACTTGAGCTATTAGTGCAGCAGATCCTATGTCTTCAAAGTTATCTGTTACAAAACAACTACATATGTCACGTTATATCTTAAAATTAACGTATCATAAAATCTTCACATAAGCTAATTATGAGCATTTGACATAGAGATTTAAGATCTTCACCAATTTAGTCCTATCCACATCAAAGTTGCATAGCACAATGTTCAATCACATGCTCAAGATGTTCCTCCCTGTTGCCGAAACAAGATAATGTTCATGGTCCCACATCCCAAAATTTGTTAGAAGAATCACAATTTCACTAATGGAAAGAAAACAGGTTGACCCACCAGAAACATCAATTTCAAAGAAATCAACATTATGCCAATTGCCAAGGAAATACATCTCAAATAGCTACATTGTGTCACAGAGAATATTAAGATATCTATCATGATTCTAACAATACAACGAAAGTAAGTGATTTCCCCTTCCCTAGAAAAAAGAAAGTCGGTTATAAAACATTTATGAGTACGAAAATAAGTTAAAAGCTTTCTTCGAGCAAAGACCTCTCTTCAGGTGGTATGATATCTTTTTGCCCATGGTTCTCATTCCTGTCTGCCATCATGTGCAGAGAGGACTGAAACTCTGGGCGGGGAAATAATAGCTTTAGTCGAAAAGCATCAACTCCATTCAAGTAGTACCGAAAAAGCCTTTTTGCCCTAATGAACCCAAGACGGCCATATAATGCAAGTGCACCCTTATTTGTAACTTCTGCTTCCAAAGTAACCTTGAGAGAAAAACACAAAATCATGAGTTAATTGTACCCTTCAATTCCTTCTCATTAAAAATCCAGGCAACATGACATCAAAATCACAACACTTAACAAAAGGAAGATGCATTATGCATGTTTTTAACCAAATCGAGGATACTTTAAACAAAAGAAACACTGTTTTAGAAACTTTATTAGAAGCCATACGCTGATATTCCTTGAAGAACATGTATTTATTTTCAATCTAGCTACTAATAGATCCATAAAAGACATCAGCAACCATATCAACTTTAAGCTAACATTTATCCAACTTCATGCACATGCAATAGAAAAATCCAGGAATACTGTCCCTAGCAGTAACACCTCAAGATGGTAATCAAATCGAATGGAAGTTATCATGCATTGTGGATATGCAGAAGCTGGACAGAATATGGTTTTCCAGGGACCCAGAATATATGGAATAGTTATGCCAGCGCAAGATGACTATCTCTAATGAGCTTTAGACAGACCTAATTTGAAAGAGGGGGATCCCAGTAGCCATCCCCAAAAATCCAGTTAAGGTTTTGCTGTGTGTGTGCCTGTGTGCTCGTGCATGAGAGAGAGCATTTGGCAGGGATGTCCAGTTGCACTGGGTTCAAAAGCAATGGCTTTGTGACTCTTTAAGCTAGGTATAAAAATGTATTGTTAAACACAAACAAAAAAGTTTCCACAAGCAAATTACTAGGCATTAAAAACATGAAGATTCTAAAGAATGGGTGTCACCCCATTTTTTGAGGAGAAGTTTCCAAGGGACCATTGCATATTGTGTGCAAATTACATGCTGATCAATGTGAAGATACTAACCAAATGCAATGTGGCAGACAACATATACGATGCTATTTGGGTAAGAGCATGCATGGAGATGTACACTTCAAACCAAAAATTTGTACATGCTCCCCATACTCAAGCTTATACAACCATCAATGCAAGTAGACTACATTCACGTAACAAAAATAACTAGTGTAAGGATGTTTACCAGAAATACAGTGCAGAGGATGTCTATAGAAATTGAAAGACCACAGCAAAACAGAGCATGCTTCTTCGAATGGAATAATACAATCAAGTATCCAACTTAACCAAACAGCAACGTCCTTGTTCTCCATTGTTTTGTGGTCGGGAACATAAATTTTGTTTAGTTATTTTGCTCAATCTAGAGTCACACTTCTGTAATCAGATTTTTTTTTTTTTTTTTTTGTGCATTGGCACTGGGGTGTCCGGATCAAAACCTAACTAATCCCCAGGGATGCACAGGCCCTTGGCAAGTAGTTTTCTGCAAGTGCACCACAATTAATTCAAGGGTTTTTCCCCAATCCGATGGCCCCCAAGAATTATTAGCACCCAAGAGGTTTCAATCCCTAAACCTTGGAAGGAGCACACCCCCAAGACCTAAAACCCAAGACCTTGCCATCAGGCCAACCCTTTGGGCTTAACTTCTGTAACCAGATTTCAACATGTCTTTTTCTCATAACCTCTGCCAATATCTTCTTCCATTTTTCCATTTCATTTTCCTGGATCCCTATTTGTACCAAAGTTGACCACTCAAGGTAATGGCACCAAGTGGCATAGCTATCACTAAAAGAGGTAACCAAAAAGAGTCTTGTGCAGGGCGTGTAACCATGCGTTGAGAGGATAGTGGCAGGCGGTTAATATGGACAAGGCCTCACCCGAGTGCGGGAGGCTTACGCCCATTTTTTTCTCTCTCACCAGACCCTATTATGTAGGGATTTGGTTACAAGTTGGCCAGGTTGTACGTGGTCAATTGTACTAAGTGGGACACATGGCACATAGAGATATGGTATAAGCTGGTAACATGGAAGCATTAAACCAAGAGAAGGGACTCTTGCACAGTCTTGAGGTAAAGGTGCCCTCACCCTTATATACTTCATGTTACATTAATACCTAGGTGATGTGACACTTCGCTTCACATCCTCCCTCACATGCAACGTGCTCACTCAACAGCACCAGCAGCACAAGCTAGAGACACATGCACCATACCCATCCCTGGTACTTCAGCTCTAATACCTTGTAACAAGGTCTTGGGTAGGACTCAACTCCAAAAGATGCTATTGAGGTGAGGGTGCCCTTACGCTTACATACTTTCACATTACTTTAACACCCTGCTTGACAAGGACATGCGTTTAATCCTCCATGCAAGGCTAGTACAAGATAATTGAGAACAAAAAAGTGAAGACCAAGACAAGGGAGTCAAGGGACGCTTGGCACTACGAGAAGGACTAGCCGTTATTTCCCGGAACTATAGAAAGAAAACAAAGCAACAAAGGACAAGACACACGGCTAATCAACTCAAACAAAATCAAGTTCATGCTTCCAATTAACCACATCAAGCTTAGGCTTCCTGTTATTTCATGTTCAATGCATGTTCATATTTCAATTTCAAAATTCCAAGATCCGGTTACATTAGTTTTTACCTAGTTTTGTTTAATTTCCAAGTTCTGCATTGTGCTGGCTGATTTTCATCAATTCAAGGTTATTTCCATTTTCATTTGGCCTAGCCATTTTCATTCTTCTAGCTAAGATATTGCCAAGTCCTCTTCATTAAGGAAATAAAAGTACCAGATAGTTTATTTCCCCTAAGCTACACACGACTTTGGTGGAAGTCAGATCCTTATTCGGACTACATTACAATCTTGGTATGCCTGCACAATTCAATTCGTCTTGAGTTGTTTCCAGAGTTACAATACCCAATTGTTTAAAAGCCACTTGCAGTCCCTTTAAAAATAGTCTCCTACCCTTATAAAGCTACAAACCCAACACTCCCCCACAAAAAACATGCACACACACATAAAGAAGAAGAAGAAAAGGAAAATTATCAAATTTTGATGGTTCTGAATTAGCCTCCCTTCCCTTGGTCATGAAAGTAGCTTTTTTTCCCCTCTATATAATCACGACAGCCAAGCAATATTAGCAACAGGAATATGCTAGTATTTTAGTCCAGTGATACTTAAAAACATGTATATGAACAAGTGTTATATAAATTCACCCCCCCCCCCTCCCAAAAAAAATATATATATATATATATGTATATATAAAAAAAAAAAATTTAACCATTATAGAGTTAAAGAATCCAAGATTTTCTTCTACTTTAAGTTATAGATCAGCTCTCCCTCTCACAGTGTCCTGGAGAACAGTATTCAGTTTCAACTTTAGGCACAAAGAGATGAGAAAGCAAGAAGGACTAATTGTCATTATAAAATATATAATTTAAGGCATAAAACTCTTATATTTACAGCATACCTCTTCACAACCTGATTCCATCATCACTTTAATAGATCTGGTCACAAGTTCTGTAGCTGCAATATGAGAAAATTGACTTAGACCAAATAACATTCAGAAAAAAGGGGAGAAAAATGACAAGTAACTTACATATGATTTAAGAAAGGAGTAGTCCTACTGTTAATTATAGAACATGGATCATTCCAACAAAAAGGGTTCCACAACTTTAAACCCAGAGTATACAAAAGAACGTATACAACTACACATAATTGTAATAACTAATTTATCAAATAAATAACGTTGAAAGCACAGAGCAAAGTATTAAGCCGACAAAGTAGCTATCAAATAAAGAATGAGACTTTATCTAATGTTTGAAACACAAAGGCACACCTCACCAAGTTTGGTATTAAAAATGTTACTGATCAAGTAATCAGTTGTGTCATATTATTTATGACAGTTTGCAGTGTTAACATATTTGTCACATAATTGGGTTAACCTGGAGGTTGTCTCTAGCAGATGTACTATTGTTTCCAGTTCAAAGACTTGGAGATACATTAGGAATGAAAACACTTTTGTGAGAAGAGATGGTATGCTTGATTCAGATACAGCTGCTTATCACCCATCTTAGGATTGTATCCATAAGTACAATCAGTTTAGAACATAGAGGTGGATCGGCCTTTTCAGCCGAGATTAAATTATCAAGAGTTACACTGCCACATTCAAAAATGCTAGCGGCACTAAAAAATTGTCCAAATAATCTGTTCACTAGTCACATGGGTGTGGCTCCCATATGGCGTGGGTCCCACACCCTTTTTGGTTGATGTTTTTGGGGTCCTTAGAATTGCTCGGGGATGATTATGCCCAATTAGTGGGCACTAACAGAATGATGAAAAGTGATTAACATGATAATCTTTATGTCTTCCTAAGAAACCAGATATTGTTCTAAACTAGATGCCAATGGACTAAAGTGATACTTTAGCTTAGGGGCTCATAAAATAAAAATAAAATAAAATATTTAAATAAATAAAATAAAATAAAAAAACCCTAATAATTAGCTGCCAATTGACTAAAGTGATGCTTTAGAGCATTTCCAACGGTGAACCAAACCTGGCATTAGATTTAAATTTTGGTGAAAAAGTCACTTTTTGGAGCTCTAATGGTTTCAGCAAATTGGTATCAAAATGAGAATTCAACAAAAAATTCATCAAAGTGAGAACATGGTACATATTTCACTACTTTACTATGCGTGACCGTTGGAGGAGACCAACTGGTCGACCGGTTCCTTTCAAATAGATAGATTCAAACCGGTCAAAAAGGTTCAACAAGGTTAAAAAAAAAAAAAAAATTTACCTTACCAGTCAACCGGCCGGTCAACCCTCGCCTTTTGATGCACGATTGGAGGAAGAAATATCAGGTTGAGAAAATTAGCTTTTTTTTAACTTAAATTTGGTGAAAATTTTGGTTCCCCGTTTGGAGATGGTCTTAGGCCTCATAAGAAGACCCAATATTAATGTTCTGGATTGTTGTTGTTACATATACCAAATATTTGGATAATAAAGAGACCAACATGTCTCTGGACGCAATGCAATGCCAAAATCAATAGAAGAGAGAGAGAGAGAGAGAGAGAGATACCGATGCCACGGCCTCTGTAAGGCTTGAGGACGACGAGCATTGCAATATAACCTCTGAAAGTATTGCGATGCTCTCCCATTTTACAAACGACAGTTCCAACACACTTGCCTCTATGGAAAGCCTGAAAATCACAGACACCACGAGTACGTATTTACTTACACATACGACTACAATTAATTAATACTGTACAATTCTATGCACCAATCGGCACTCAAAAAAAAAAAAAAAAAAACATAATCAGATGGGTACATAAGGAAGAGAGAGTTCAATGAAATTCGAGAGAGAGAGAGAGAGAATAGTGAATACGAGGAAAGAGAGTTGGGGCCAGAGATAGACAAAATATCGGTAGGTGAAGATGGAGTAGGGTTCGCTAAGTTCTTCGTCGACAAGGCGCATGATAAGGGGTAAGTGATGTTCACCCCCATAGCTCAAGTACTCTATCTCTGATCCCTCCAACTCTTCTACCGTTGTTTTCCTTTCTTCTTCATTCGTCTTCGTCTCCATTCTCCCTCTCCCCCACACTCTCTCTCTCCCTACTACTCTCTGTTGGGCGAATAACGGACCCGACCCAAGTAAGTACGCCTAAGCCGCACGCTAATATTACATTTTTATTTGGTGAAATTGTTAAAACACATTATATTGTTGATTGTAATTTTAATCAAAAATTATTAATTTATTTAGTATAATTGTTAAATTATGAATTTAATTAGAAGAGTAATATTTAATTAAATAAGTTGGGATAATTAGTCTAAGGTCCCTCTTTCACTTTTCGTAATGGAAGAGATCCACAAAATTATTTTTTTATGTCTAAGGTCCCTAAACATATACCAGAGAAATTTGACTCTTTGTCTCTCCTCTCTTTCTCTCTTTTTTCTCTGCTCCTCCACCCTCCTCTACGACCTCTTCCTCAACGCCTTCTCCTCCGACTTCTCTCTTCGCTTCGCCACCGTCGCAGACCTCTGCGCCGCCCAGATCCGCGACCCGGCCTGCCTCTCCATAAATTTCTGATTGAACAGCTGAACGCAGAGTTTACCCGCAACACCTTCGATGGCAACCAAGTCTTAGAGCTCAGATACGAAGCTTAGTTGCCAAGGGCGATTCGCTGCACCAAATCCATCTGTTCATCAACTCGTTCCTCTTGGAATCTCCACTCCATCGCCGTCGCTCACCGCCTTGGTCTCGTTCCAGTCGACCACGCCAGCGTCTTCATTGCCGTCTCTGCTGTTCATCGTACTGAAGCTTCAATGAAGAAGATTCGGCTGCCAAGGCCAGAGTGTAGGCAGCAGCCAAAGTTGCAACAGATAATCAGCATTCACAATCACAGTATACACCAGTTGGCAAACCGAAAGAACAGAGTCATTATCATGATCAGTATACACAAACTGCTGATCCTCGTTATCCTGATGTGGCTAAGCCGTCACTTCATGCAACGAGCTATCAACAGTATCCACCTCCAGCTGCACCCCCACACAGGCCACCCATGGTTCATCTGCAGGAGTCTGCATCCATCAATTCTGGGCAATCTTCTTTTGTTCCAGATGAGCATTTAGCTTACAGTGCTAGAGATGGAAATTTGCCAGGAGATCCAAATGCTGCATTTCCTCATCAAGAAAGTTCACCTACAAGTTTATCGGTTCATCTACAGGAGGTACCTTTTAGTTAACTGAATTGATTGCTGAACTGAATGTCTCTGGATTAAAACCAGAGAAATTCTATGGTTTTTTAACTGAATTTTCTCTGGGTTAGTCCAGAGAAATTCTTTGGTTTCGAGCTCGAACCTGGAATGCTTAATTTGTATAAATCCCATTGCATTTTTTTCCCTCTGTATTTATCTTCTTGATGTATACAAAGTTGCCCATGATGTTAAAGCAGAGAAATTTGCTTCCATCTCTGGCATCCCAATCACAGAAATTGGAATTTCTCTGGATTGGAGAAGAATAATTTCTCTGGTTTGGGTTGGAGAGGGAGAATTTCTCTGAGTTAAGTGAATTTCTCTGGATTGGAGATGAGAATTTATCTGGTTTTCAGTGAATTTCTCTGAGTTAGAGATAGAAATTTCTCTGGGTTGAAATGAATTTCTCTGGAAAGTTAAGAGAAATGTGAGATTTTCTCTGTGCAATCCAGAATTTCTCTGGAAAAAATTTCTCTGGGTTGGAATTTCTCTGGACTGGAATTTCTCTGGGCTGAAATTTCTCTGGACTAAAATTTCTCTGGATCAATGTTGAGGGACCTTAGACATTATGAAAATATTAGATGTCCTTTATACTATAAAGTCTTAATACCAGGGACCCTAAAAAAAAAAACCCGTTGTAAAATAGTTTTTTATTGTGTAATATCCTTTTTGCCCTTATAAAATATAAAAATTATTATTTTCTCATTTTCTTTAATTTTAATTTAAAAAAAAATTATTTTCTTAATAAAAGTTAATATAATTAGTATCAATTAATATAAAAATTGATACATTTCATTACAACAATTGTTATTTCATTATTTTTATTTCATTTAATAGAAGTTATTTTATTTTTTTATTATTTCATTTTTTTCATTAATATGAATTAAAACAATTGTTTTTATTATTATTACAATACCAACAAGAATTTTATTTCAATTGTGTAATTGTGCAATTTATATCAATAATTGTGAAATAAATTGTGCAATTTATTTAATGGATATAAATTGCACAATTTATTTCAATATTAATTGAAATATTTTTTTTGAAATTAAATGGAAGTTAATTGAAATAAATTGTGTTTTTTTTTTTTTTTTTTTTCATTACAATTTTGCAAACCCTAGCCACCACCGGTTGTCTGCAAGAAGTCCTCACCGTTAATGGCCTAGCCATCACCTCTGGTTTGTGAGAAAAAGAGAAGTCATTCGTGTCGGAATCGCGATAGTCTCAGATCGCAAAAGAGATAAAGAAGTCATTCATTCTCTTTCGGAAACGAGCGATTCCTGTCGGAATCGCGATATTTTCAAATTACGAGAGAGAGAAAGCTCTGATTCACGCCGGAAATTGCCTTTCACAATGCCGGAGATAGCAATTTCCAATATCAAATCGTGATGATTTCAGATCACAGAAGTTGGAGAGAGAGAGAGAAAGAGAGCTCACAATAATCGGAGAACACTTCTGTAACAACCCGACTCTTTTATATGCTTTAATTCTCTCATTATAGATGTGATTATATGTGAGCATATGTGCTTGACGTGAAATTCCATGTTTAAATGTGTGAATTACATGTTTATAAACTTGTATCTGTCGGTTATGAGAAACTCTATTGAAATTACAACCTTTAGACTAGAAATTGAAAGCCTTAGAGATTCGATAAGCCAAAACCGACTTTATATCTATGTTTAGCATGATTTTTGGAACTTATTGGGAAATTTTAGAAAATTACGATTCATAATGAATTAATTGCATTTAATTAGCTTAAATTTTAGTTTTAGTTAATGTGAGCTTTATTAGCTAAGCCTAATTGGTGATTAGCTTAAATTATCTATATATGTGTGTGAGTCTTAGCTTAGGGACTCATAAAATATCTCTTGGGGAGGAACAAGAGATGGAAAGAGAGAGAGTGGGAAGAGGAATCTAGGAATTGGAAGAAATCAAGGGAGAATTCAAAGATTTGAGCTAAGGTAAGTTAATCTATCTTTGATCCTTGTAGATAACTCATCAATTTCATAGAATCAAGGATTTAGTTGAAGATTTAACATTTAAATGAACTAGGGTTTTGAGTTATGGATGATATGGGTTAAATTCAAGAAATTGAACTTTAAATCCTTTGATTTTGCATGATTCGAGTTCCATCTCGAGAAAGACTCATGAAATGAGTTATAGGGTTTATAAATTATGATCTAGAGTGAACACATTTCGTGAAAATGAACATGTAATCTTTGGGTTGTGTGATTAAAGAGTTAATTCCTTTATTTTTAGTTTGATTTGGATTGGATTGTGAGAAATTGTGATTTAATCTTGAGTCTTTGCATGCTTTGAACTTATGTAAGCATATACAACACGTATAACATAAAAAGATGAAGGAAATTAAGGAAATATGGAAATTAGGGTTCTATATATCAAATTAAAGTAAGTTATGATCTCTTTGAGCTTGAGTTTCATGCTTATTGTGTTTATATGTCATGTTTTTGAAGTGAAAGTGCTTGAATTGGGCCTTAGAAATGCATTTGGAAAGCTTGAATTTGTTGGATTTTCGGACTGCACAAACAGAGCCCATAACCGCACGTGCGAGGTTCACAATCGCACGTACGGAAAACAGAGCAAGCAAGTCGAACATTCTGAAATAAAAAACACGTGCGGTGCGGGTCGTCCGTACGTGCAGGAAACATAGAGGAAAATTGATACATTTTGTTTATCTTTTCGACCCTCTGAATCTATTAATGTGTGCATTTAAGCCCTCCCGAAATGCTTAAAGATGAATATAAATTGAACGAAACGGAAAAATGATTAAAGAGAAAAAGTAATAAAAGAATGGATTGCTTATCAAATTTGTATGTGCTGAATGTATAGGTCACTCACCGGAAGGGACCATTGCACAACCAAATCACAGTGAGTAATAGTATTGTAAATATATGTTTTTATTTAATTCTTTATTTTATTTTGATATGAACGATGTGGCTAATTGCTATTTTGGAACAATTGAATGATATATATATATATATATGACATTGGATTATGATATAAATGCGATACGAACGTTATAGAATGTCTTATTACGAGTAGTAAAGGATGCTTGATGAATGGTAATGAACAAATGAAATGTGGACCTAAGGTTGTTCTGTTTCTGTTATAAGTGATGGGCCTGAGGCCGTTATGTTTGATATGGATTGCTTATGAATTATGGGCCTAAGGCCGTAGGGGATAGAGACATGTTGATGTTTTATCTTCCCTATGATAAGAAATGTTTGGACCTGAGGTCGTTCAGAATAGCTGTTACTATATTGGGCCTAAGGCCATTCCACATTATGTTGGGCCCATGTCACGACCCAAATCCGCCCCTATAAGTTTAGCATCGTAACCAGCCAGTAATCCTTAGATTACCAAAGGCCTCTAAATAGAATGACATATAATTAGGGGCTGCGAAAGCAATATACAGAAATATACATAGTCCATGAGCTGTGAAAACAAACATGAGACTGATAATCTTAAACTTTTTAAGCATACATGTGATGTCAAAAGATACAGTAGTTACACATCACCCCATGTACTGTACAGATAAATAGAAATTTTGTCCATAATTCAAGTCAAAAGGAACAAAGCCTTAAATATTCACAAAAACATGGCCATAAGACTTGACATGATCCAGAACCTCCTTGGGAGGCACAAAGGGTAGCTAACAAACTCAAAACTCTTCAGGCATCATCTTAAGCCTGATCACGCGCCTGATCACCTACATAAATAATATAAATAGTGAATAGCAGCCCAATGAATAATAACAGAGTAAATGGTTAAATGAATAATGTCCCATAACTAATTCAAAAATCAGAGTTCATATCGAAGACAGGTTCACATTCATATTCTTGAGCATACACAAAAATCAGAGTTCATGCTTAATCTTACATGGCTTATCCATTAGCGCTAACAGATCTCATACAGAACATCAAAGGTCATACTTATCAGTTCCATAATGAACCTCCGGCCGAGTACGGATAACTTGTCAATTCTATAAAGGAACCTCCAGTCGGGTACAGATAACTTGTCAGTTTTATAAAGGAACCTCTAGTCTAGGTAAAGATAGCATACTTGAATCACAGATTTAATGTCACAAATATTTGTTAGAATTGGACAATCATTCATAGTACAGAAAAATCATTTCATAAAACAGCTCTTATTCCATATATAGAAAATAATTTAACTTGAATATAACTTTACTAAGTTATTACTCACAAACTGTTATGAGATCGTTATGAATCATAGATATAATATTGCAATAATAATTGATTCAAAAAAAAAAAAAGAATAGCAACAAAAAGGGAAGTCCATTTACCGTTTTCACCTTGTAGTGATGGGTAATAGTAGAAATGGAACCGGATCATCGGTCAGTGGTACGGATCCAATAGAGCAAATCATGGAAAGAACAGTTACTAGTTTTCTGTGAGCCCTACAAACTAACGTTACCAGCAGATTGCCTGAACGATGAGAAGAGCCAACTACTATAAAACAGTTCCAGGACTTGAAACTTACTACATTTACCGGCAGCACAAACCCACTGGTGGCAGAAGCTTGGGTCAGAGTTATAGAGAAAATTTTTCGCACGCTACCTTGCACAGAAAGACAGAAGGTGACTTTCGCCACATTCACCTTCAAAGACGATGCACAAGAATGGTGGCTACTTACCTTGGAGAAAGAAGACATTGTGACTTGGGCTAGATTCTTAGAGGTATTCTATGAAAAATACTTTCTAGATTCGCTGCGAGAACAAAAGGCGTCAAAATTCATACATTTAAGGCAAGGAAGCATAACAGTGGTCGAATACAAAAGCAAGTTCACACAACTGGCCCGATTCACGACGTACGTCATCCCCATCGAAGCTCGAAAAGCCAGGAAATTTGAAGCAGGATTGGATCCTAAAATCGAGGACAGGCTGGAGGTTTTGAAACTACCAACCTATGCGGCGGTGGTAGATCGAGCTTACATTGTAGAAAAAAGGATTAAAGCCTTGCACTCCAGGGAACCAAGTCAGAGGAAGCGATTTTGGAAAAGAGATAACAAAAGACTCGATGTTGCGCCTCCCAAGAGAGTAAATATAGGCACAACCAATTCAATCGGTTCAAGCAATCAAGGTCTGACAAATCCCAGAGGTGACACCATTCCAGCTTGCGCTACCTGTGGAAGGACTCATTGGGGGCAATGTCGTCGAGATATAGGAGCATGTTTTAGATGCGGCCAAGTTAGCCATTTGCTGAGAGATTGTCCAAAGCTTGCCAATCCTACAACTGGCCCCTCTGAACTAGTCCGAAAACCAGCAGTACCTAAAGGAGTGAGAAAGGACCAAAAATGCCAAGGAAGAGCTTTTGCCTTGGTACCTGGAAACCCAGAAGTTACAGAGAACGTCGTGTCAGGTAGATTTTTTATTTGTGGCCACTTAGCCCATGTTCTCTTTGACTCTAGTTTAACTCATTCTTTTGTTACACCACACTTTGCTACCAAGTTGCTATCAACACCCGAACCCTTAGGATATGTATTATCTGTGTCTTTTCCTTCTGGTAATTCCGTCCTTAGTACTAATGTGTACAAATCTTGTATTATATCCTTAAAAGGTGAAACCCTACATGTAGATTTGATTCCCCTCTGCATTAGTACCTTTGATGTGATCTTAGGAATGGATTGGTTAGCTGCCAACCGTGCCTCTAACGATTATGAAGCCAAAAAGGTCTTCCTCCAGTCACAACACCAACTCGAGCTCGTCTTCGAAGGAACTGGAGCCTCTCCTCCTCCATGTATTGTATCCTTCATGACAACCCAACGACTACTAAGAAAGGGTTGTTGTAGTTGTATCTATTATGTAATCGATACTCAACAAGAGACCCCTACACTTGATGCAATCCCTGTGGTTCAAGAATTTCCAAATGTATTTCCTGAAGACCTGCCTGGTACCCCGGTTGACCAAGAAATCGAATTCACTATTGAAACCCAACCTGGTACACAACCAATCTCAAAGACCCCTTACCGCATGTCCATGACAGAATTAAAAGAACGAAAAACCCAACTCCAAGAACTACTGGACAAAGGCTTTATCCGACCAAGCACCTCACCATGGGGAGCTCCAGTACTATTCGTAAAGAAAAAGGATGGCACGATGAGGTTATGCATCGGCTATCGAGAGCTGAACAAAGTCACCATCGAGAATCGATACCCTCTACCATGAATTGACGACTTGTTTGATCAACTGCAAGGCGCCCAAGTATTCTCAAAAATTGACTTGCGCTCTGGTTACCATCAATTAAAAGTCAAAACATAAAGTATCGAAAAGACTGCCTTCAGAACTTGTTACGAGCACTACGAGTTTCTTGTCATGCCATTTGGCGTCACAAATGCTCCAGCGGCCTTCATGGACCTCATGAATCGAGTGTTCGAATCCTATCTTGACGAGTTCATCATTGTCTTCATTGACGATATTCTTATATACTCCAAATCGCCAGAAGATCATGAGCACCACTTGCGAAAAGTTCTACAGACATTATGTGATCACAAGCTTTATGCCAAGTTGAAGAAATGCGAATTCTGGATCACTAGTGTACACTTCCTCGGTTACGTCATTAACAAATATGGCATCTCAGTAGATCCCCAAAAGGTTGCAGCAATCGTGGATTGGCCACGACCTACTAACGTATCTAAGATTCAAAGTTTTTTGGGCCTAGCAGGCTATTACCGGCGGTTTGTGCAAGATTTCTCAAAGACAGCTTCACCATTGACCCAGTTAACTCAGAAGAACACACCTTGACAAGTAGGAACGCGCTTCCAAGAATTGAAGAACAGACTCGTGGCGGCTCCGATGCAAGCACTCCCCGCGGAAACAGAAGGGTTCGTAATTTATAGCGATGCCTCATACAATGGTTTGGGTTGCGTTCTTATGCAAAATGGGAAGGTCATTGCTTATGCCTTCCGTTAACTAAAGACTCACGAAAAGAACTACCCAACTCATGATCTAGAATTGGCTGCGGTGATCTTCGCCCTCAAGATCTGGCGTCATTATCTTTACGGTGCAACCTGTGAGATTTACACTGATCACAAAAGTCTCAAATATATGTTTACACAAAAGGAATTAAATATGAGGCAACGACGATGGCTAGAATTTATAAAGGACTACGATATAGAGATCCATCACCATCCCAGCAAAGCTAATGTAGTAGCAAACGCATTAAGTCGAAAAACGACCAAAAGTTCGGCATGTACCCTCATTCCCCGCAAGATCCATGGACTGCTTGCCAACATCATTGTGGAACCTGAGTTGATTGAAGAAATCAGAATCCGCCAATGTGAAGATAAACTTTTGAAAAAAAAGTACGAAGAACAAGGAAGCACGCCCGATCCTAACTTCACGATAAGCAATAGGATGCTAAAATTTCGGAATCGAATTTGCATACTTGACTTTCCAAAACTCAAGAAAAGGATATTGGCAGAAGCTCATAGCTCGAGGTTTGCGATCCATCCTGGCAATACGATGACGTATCATGATCTGAAGGAACACTTCTGGTGGACAGGAATGAAGAAAGACATAGCAAGCCACGTCTCTAAATGCCTGCATTATCAACAAGTTAAAGTAGAACATCAGAGACCTGCATGAATGTTGCAGCCACTCCCTATTCCCAAATAGAAATGAGAGCATATTACTATGGACTTCATGGTCGGGCTACCGCAATCAGTCTCGAAGAATGATGCAATATGGGTTATTGTAGATCGATTAACGAAGTCGGCGCATTTTCTACCAATCAGAATCATGTACTCCCTCTCTAAGTTCGCCACTCAATACATCAAGGAAATCATTCGTTTGCACGGCACTCCAATTTCAATCGTATCCAATAGAGACCCCCGCTTCGTATCTCATTTTTGGAACAAATTGCAAGAAGCGTTAGGAACCACTCTGAGGTTTAGTACGGCTTATCACCCACAAACTGATGGCCAATCTGAAAGGACGATCCAGACTTTGGAAGATATGTTACGTTTATGTGTGCTAGACCTCAAAGGTAACTGGGATGATCATCTATCTTTGATAGAGTTCGCGTATAATAATAGCTACCATGCAATTATTGGAATAGCACCGTATGAGGCACTATATGGAAGGAGATGTCGATCAGCTCTGTGTTGGACGGAAGTCGGAGACAGAAAATTTTTAGGCCCGAGATCGTGCAAATAACGAGCGATAAAATTCAACTCATCCAACAACGAATTCGCACTACCCAGAGTCCCCAAAAAAGCTATGTAGATATACGGAGGCGAGACTTAGAATTTCAAATAGGAGATCATGTGTTCTTAAAGATCTCACCAACAAGGGGGGTTATCCGATTTGGAAAGCGATGGCCCATTTGAGATACTCGAAAGGATTGGTTCTGTGACATATCATTTTGCGCTTCCACCCGAACTATCCAATGTCCACAATGTGTTTCACGTTTCGATGCTTCGGCGATAACTTCGGGATCCAGAGCATGTTGTCAATTATGAGAATTTGGAAGTGCAAGAAGACCTCTCTTATGAAGAACAACCTGTACAGATTCTCAATCATCGTGATCAGGTCCTTCGAAATAAGATTATACCTCTCGTAAAAGTCTTATGGAGAAACCATCGTGTCGAAGAAGCAACGTAAGAAACTGAAAGTCAAATGCGAGTCAAATACACACCTCTTCGAAAACCAAGGTACGTCAAGTTTGGGGACAAACTTCTTTCGAGGAGAGGAGAATTGTGGCACCTGAATTTTTAACATGATTATATTAAAAATAAATAAATAAATAAAATAATAATAATAAAAAATAAATAAATGCATAGTTTAGAAAGTTGAGAATTAATCGATTAAATTTTTAAGGAAGTAGATTGTAAGGCACCACATATTTAGAATGTTAAACATTTCAGTAAATGGTGAGTGATGTTTTATGGTTGGGTGGTGAGGTTTTAACATATAATCATAAGTAATTTGAGGGCTCATAAAAGGAATCATAATGTAATACCCTTGTTCCGTAATATGTTAATCGGTCCTTAATATGATGTGATTATGTGTTTTGATATGATTTTGTGTTCCATTATGTGAAAATATGTGGTTTTGAAGTTCTATCTGTTCACCGTAGGAATATCTGTAGAATAATCTACCTTGGGAATTAAATTGAGGGCCCTATCGGCCACAGAACCCAAAATTGACTACGCCTTTGTGATTAGTGTAATTTTTAGAGCCTATGGTGAAATTTAATTAGAAATTGATTCTGGTCAGATTAAATTGATTCATTTAATGGCATTGTGCTCAAATTGTTTAATATTCTTAAATTGGGACTTAGTGGGATTTGTTGGATAGGAGCATTACACCCCAATTCCTTCATTTCTTGTATTTTGACTGACCTTGGACTCAAAACCAAAGGAAGGGCCGGTTATAGAGAGAGAAAGGGAGAGACTTGTGTAATTTGGGCTCAAGACTTGGGAATTTGAAGATTAAGCTCAAGATTTGGCTAGAACTTGGGTGTTTAAGGCTCCTAGGTGAGTAATTATCCCTTGAATCATGGATTCTTGTTTGCTATTTGTAAATTCAGAGTTGAACAAGGAGAAAGAGCATGAGTTGGGTTAATTTTGTTGAATTGAAGCTTAATATGTGCATGCATGTAAGAAATTACCTTGAAATTGCATGTTTGAGCACAAATATGTATAATCCATGTGAAATGTTAAAGGAAACTCATGTCTTGACCACCTCTTCACCAAATGAGTTGAGAATGGTGAGCATCTCCCACATGCATGTACAAATTATGGGAGAGTAAGTCTTGAATGTTTGAGTTTGAGCATATTGGTGATGAGTTTGACATATTTTGGGGCATACATGTGAATTATTTGTGAATTGAGCTTCATTGGGTTGTGATTTAAGGTTTACATCATGTTAGTATAATTATATTTGAGATTTGAGCCATAACATGCATGTTTTGTTGGTTGAAAATCGAATTGGAGCTCAAGAACACAACATGGAATTTCCAGAATTTTGACGTCCGCTCGAGCGAGGGAAGTGCCGCTCGAGCGGAGAATTCGAGCTCCCAGCATTTTTGACAGACATGGTGTCCGCTCGAGCGGGATATCTCACGCTCGAGCGGGGAGTTTTTGTAGACTGGCCTTCCGCTCGAGCGCTCTATTCCACGCTCGAGCGTATTTTTCATGCAACCAGTACTTTTGCAGGCCTTAAGGGTCCGCTCGAGCGGGGAAGTTGATGCTCGAGCGTGGACCCTGTTCTCTGAAATTTTGTATGCTCGTTCTGTGTTTCGTTTTCCATTCTCTTTCACTTGTAAGCACTCTTAGGCATATGTTAAGCATTGTAAATGAGTTAATGAGATAAGAATAAAGCCTAAAGAGGAATATGTGAATCAAAGAACGGATTGAACTGTTAGTGACCCCTTTTGTGTTCATGAAATGTGTAGGGTCAAGCTCCAGGGCAAATCCACAAGCCGATTACTGTGAGTAATATCGATATTTGAAAGCTTAGCAATGTCCAACTGTTTATTCCCTTATAAGCTTTATGAGTTGCTAATTGGGATTGTGGACAAAAGCCTAACATGAACGAATGAATGGATCGAAGGTCGTTTCGATATGAATAAATGGACCTAAGGTCATTTTGATAGAAATAAATGGACCTAAGCTCGTTTTGACATAAATGAGTGGGCCGAAGGCCGTTTTGACACGAATGTATGGGCTGAAGGCCGTTTTGACGTAAACGAATGGACCGAAGGTCGTTTTGATAGAAATAAATGGATCTAAGGTCGTTTTGACATAAATGAGTGGGCTGAGGGCCGTTTTGACACGAATGTATGGGCCGAAGGCCGTTTTGACGTAAACGAATGGACTGAATGTCGTTTTGACAGAAATGAATGGACCGAAGGTCGTTTTAATAGAAATGAGTGGACCGAAGGTCATTTGGACATGTATGAATGGACCTAAGGTCGTTTTGACATGAATGAGTGGGCCGAAGGCCGTTTTGACATGAATGTATGGGCCGAATGCCGTTTTGACATAAATAATGGGCCGAAGGCCGTTTTGACAAATCTGAATGGGCCAAAGGCCAGAATGTTTGGAACTACAGTCACTTGATTTAAATTTCGTATAGTTATATATCTGTTAAATAGAAATATGAA
The DNA here is from genome assembly GCF_055761805.1 of Camellia sinensis. Taxonomy (NCBI): domain Eukaryota; kingdom Viridiplantae; phylum Streptophyta; class Magnoliopsida; order Ericales; family Theaceae; genus Camellia; species Camellia sinensis. Next base: position 253,762,162 of record NC_138961.1, read on the forward strand.
TTGAGCCCAAGGCCGTTTGGAACGTGTTGTTCTACATTGTTATGTAACTTCTGTATTTGATTTGATATTATTCACTGGGCTTTCGCTCATGCTCATTCATGCGTTTGTAGGTGAGCCAAGAGAAGTCCAGACCCAGCCTCAGTGAAGTCTGTATGGAACAACTAAGGTTTTGAGAGAGTCAGCCCTTGTGTCTCACGCACGAGACCCATCTTCGCCCTTTTGTTATGTATTTACATTTTGTCAGGTTGGCGAAGTTTTGAATACGTCTGTATATAGTTTTCATGGGTTGACTTAGTTTGGATGATCCTGTCTGTATAGAATCTTATGTCATTACACTTTCTGTTGTGAGTTATTAACATATGTACATACGGAATGCTATGGTGTGCATATAAGCACGACTCTATGGACAAAGTTTTAAATTTGTTTCCGTTTGGCCCCTTTTACTCTGATGAGTATTGTCTTATTTGGTTTAAGGCCGTAGGTAATCTCGTGATTACTGACCGGTTATGGCCTTAACCCATAGGGGCGGGTTCGTGTTGTGGCACATAACCTTTACAATTGAATAAAAAAAATAAATAAATTTGCCAAACGGTTTTTTGGTGGGTTGGCCCTTGGTGGTTTCTTGAGGATGAATTAAGTAAGGGAGAGATGGCATTTGTTTGTCATGGACCCATTGACCTGTATTTTGACTGTCACTCTAGTGACCCCTATTCTGTTCTGTTCTGCACCGTGGTTATAGTTAATTATTTCAATTTCTGCCACTTAATTAATTTGTGTATTCAACTCAAATCATGTTAATGATTTAGCTTAAATAACTGTCCATGGCTATTTGGTACCCCCTATGCTCACTGTATAATATTTCTGACTCTGCTATGTACTTATAGCTGTTACCCCTTTCAGGTGACGAGGTTTAGCGGGATCAAGATGAGAAATGAATCGCTGTGTTGTTTTTGTTATATTTTTTTTAAGATTTCTATCTGTTTTTTTTATCAGACTCTTGTAATACAATAAAACTTGAATGACTGTGTTTTGTTTCCTTTTAATAAACATTTGGTACCCAATTATTTTATTTTAATTTATTTAATTTATCCGTTGCGCTACGACTACAAAATTATTTGAATTATTTCATTTTTATCTTGTTACGACGCCGAGCCTTTGGGTACCGGGTTTGGGTCGTGAAGCCTTCAAGCTTCAAAACTCAAATTCAAAGTCACAAATCATGTTTTTTTGGGCCAAAAACTCAAAAAAACATGTCTAACTTGAAAAATATTGAGAATTAAAGATCATTTTATGAAATCAAGGCCCATAAACTTGTCCATTTGAGCAAACTCAAACTTGAATTGTGCAAACATAATATAAATATGACATGCATGTATTACCTTGGCTTCAAGACATAATCTGATGACACAAAATGACATAAAACTTGATGAATTCTTAAAACTAAGGTGAAGTAGTAACATGCATGAGGAGATTCTTGGAAAAACAACTTCAAAATGTTATGAAATATGCATGCATGCGTGGTTTGAGTTCATTTCTTCGATTCTAACTCAATTCTCATGTTAATCTATTCAATCCTCTTGAATTCATGAACTCGCCAACTCAAAGGCAAGACGAAAGGCTTGAATTCTTACCTTAAATTTTGATTTCACAAGTGTAGAGGATTAAAATTCAAAATTCTCTTCAATTCCCAATAATCCTAGCAATTCTTCTCTTTCCATTGTTGATTTCACTTGTTCTCTTGGTCTCTCTCTCTTTTTTTTTCACACGTTGGAGTCTCACGATGAGGAAGTGAGAGTGTGTAGGTGTGAGTGGAGTCATATAAGCCTTATATGGTCTTAATCAAGAGTGAACTAATTAGACTTTAATTAGTCTAAGCAATGGCCATTAATTAATTTGAATTAATTTGTTCTGAATCGAAATTTAATTAAAATTACCATAAAATTCTAAAAATTCCAACGAACGCATAAATCAAGTTAATTTCATGGTCGAATGTCGGTAAGGCCTTCAATTCGTAGAACGAAATAGAAACGGAAATACATATTTCTACGATAAAAAATATAAGTACAATAAGGCAACACACACATAGGGATGGCAATTTGAACCCGGCCCGACGGGGACTTGATCCCCCAACCTCGATTAGAATGGGTTTTTCTCGAAAATTATCCCCATAAGGCCGGGGATAGTAATGAAAATTAAATCCCCGATAGTTTTCGGGCCAGGGACGAGGATAGGTTCCCCCGGCCCGAATTATCCCTGAATATTCCCCATATATATATATATATGTTAGTCTGCCTCTCTAACTCATTATTCTGCCCCTCTCACTCACTCACATTCATATTCTCTCAGACTCTCAGCTTCTCTCCCTTTCTCACTCTCACTCTTTCTCTCTCTCTGCGCAGTTACTACTCCTCACGGCGTCGGCGGCGATTTTTCTCTTCCCATTACCGCCGATCTCCCTCATTCTTTACTGTCTTCGGCCGATCTCCCTCCTCCCATCATCGCCGATCTCCTCCCTATTACCGCCGATCGTCAGAGTTCTGTCGCTCCTCTCCTCTCCATCACCGCCGATCTCCTCAGATTTGTTGAATATATATGTCGTCAGAGTTCTGTTGTTGAATTTTTTGAGGATAATTGCTTAGATTTTTTATTTTTTATGTTGTTGAATATTTATTTTTTATTTGGTAATGATGTTGATGATGAATATATATGCTCAGATCTATTTTTTTTGTTGAATATATATGTTGTTGTTGTTGTTTTTTTTTTATTTTATATTTTGGTCGGGAAATTTTCGGGATCGGGGAAATCCGATCCCTGTTAGGGGCAGGAACGGGGGTGGGGGCGATGATAGGCTCCCCGTCGGGGATCGGGGATCGGGGATCGGGGCCGGGGATAGGGAAATTTATACCATAGGAAATCGGGGACAAGGAGTGTGATCCCCTACCCCGCTTTGGTCCGTTGCCATTTCTACACACACATGCAATTAATTCAAAACTTCACCTTAATTACTGATTAGGCTTATTTAACCATGAATTAATGTAAATCAGAGGTCGGGACTATGTGAGAGATGGAGACACGTCAATGTTCCATCTACTCTATGATAAGATGTGTTTGGACCTGAGGTCATTGTAAACAACTGATATCATATGATTGGGCCCAAGGCCGTTCTGTTACATGTGGGCCCGACTTGAGGCCGTTCTGAAAATGTGATTATGAATAACGTTATGCTTAACGTGACTATGGTAGATGCTCTGAATATTGGTTTTTGGACAAATATTGGGTTTACATCACATGCCTTCACTCTGTATTTATATATATTTATGTAGGTGTTCAACTTGGAGGTCAACCCTAGGTCAGTTTCAAGAGTCTTTTTGGTGGACCTGTCTTGTTAATCCTCCAAAGTGGAGCCTTTTGCCTTTTTGGGGATTCATTTGATGTACATTTTGATAAGTGTTTGGTGACTTTTATTGGACACTATGTTAGTATGTAATTTTTGGGTTGTTAACTCCTTGTATATACCTGTGTATGAACTGTGTATGTGAACTTTCTATGTATGACATGATGCTTAAAATCTTAGCATATAAGCATTACTCAATGGACATTCTGTTATTTTATTTGCTTCTGCTTAGGCCCCATTATTATAAATTCTTTGTAATCTATTTGAGGCCGTAAGTAATTAAGAGGTTACTGGCTGGTCATAATCCAAACTTTTAGGGACGAGTTTGGGTCGTGACAATTTTACCATTGATCACAATAGAGGGGACGACGATAAAGGCACAACAGTGAACACAAAGAGAGAGAGAGCTTCACCGGAAATCACCTATCTCTCTCCCTCTCTCTTATAGTGAACAATGATATCATTGTGGTTCATATAATGGCAATTTGGTAATACTTTAAATTGGTGAAGGGCTTTTAAGTAATTTTAACCTTTTCTGCTTAAGCTGAGAATCAGAAGCACCCTTGGAGCAAATTCTCAAAATCAGATTATTTAACTTCAAAAAAAGCTGTTATAAGTTTAAGTTGGTATGATTAAGCTAAAACAAACAATTAATTTTAGCTTTTTTTAAGTTAAAAGTTATAAGTTGGGTAAAAAAAACTGGACCAAACACCCCTTATGTCTGTGTCAATGGGAAGAACCAAAACTCTTAATATAAATACTCAATAAATAAAAATAGAATTTCATCAAAATACAAAAATAAAGAGAGTGGTAGGGTTTGGTTAAAAATTAGACTCATGATTTTTTTCTTAAATTTAAAATTCATAACTAAATAAAATTTTCAAAACTTAATTACATAACTCTTTTCAAAATTTATAATCAAATTCTTTTCAAAACTTTATTTAAAAAAAATTATTTGTTCTTTAATTTTTTTTTGAAACTTTATTTTTTATTTTTTAGAAAAAAATATTTTGTTATTTTTTTTAAGTATTAGCCAAATAATTTATTATAATTTAGATATTTTAAAAATATATATATTTAAAAAAAAATTAAATTTATAAATATTTATAAAAAAACAACACACAGATTTAGTAAATACAACACATATTAAAAAATAAACAAATAGCTACAATAAAAAATATTTACTCTACAAAAATAAAAATAAGAATATTTTTAAATATTTTAAAAAAATTAACTCCAAAACAATTTCAAAATACAACTCAAAACTCAAAACTCTTTTCAAAACTCATAACCAAATAATTTTTTTTCTTTTCAAAACTTAAAATACAATTCAAAACTCAAATTATGATTCAAAAACCAGACCAAATGCAGCCTCCCCAATATTTTGTCCCCCCCCCCCCCATAATGTAATAATCATCTATACTATTATCTCTTCTATTATCTCTTCTTTTAAAATTATTTGTCACATAATTGGGGTGAACTTGTGGGGAAAAAAAATAGGAGTAATGGTAGGGATTTCAAATATTTTTTCAATATTTTTATCAAATATCTTACATAGTCTAAAGTATAAATCACGGGAAAGACCGTACATACCTTTCAAATAGTACTTTTTAATTAAATAAGAAAATAACGTAATTTCATATTTTTTTAGTCATAACTGAAAAAGGGTAAATTACAGACACACCTCCTGAAGTTTACTTGAATTACAAATTACTCCCTGTGGTTTTAGAAATTAAATTATGCCCCCTTAAGGTTTCTAATTTCATAACAAATATGGCCTTTTATTAATAAATCATCAAATTAATGAACAGTTTTTAATAATGTTAAAATTTTATTTCAATTAATAATTCAGATAATTTTATTATTGTATAGGTGAATAGTTAGAAATTTCACTTTTTCAATTAATTCTGTTAAATAAAAAATTTTGACAGGAAATTATTTGTAATTTTTCAAATCACAAGGAACAATTCGTATTTTAAACAAACCTCAAGAGCTGTATTTGTAATTAACCCAAAAAAAAAAAAATCATAACCAAACAACACATGAGGCATAATCAAATATTTCATGAGTCATGATTAAAAAAAATTGATCATAACTAAAAAATAAAATAATATAACTTAAGGGTATTTATAGTAAGAGGTGTATATAGTAGAATATTCCATAAATAATAGTTCAAATATTTCTTATTTTATTTCATATATTTCATGTTCCATATGTTATAATAAATTTCTGACGAAATAGAATTATCTCTATCAAGATGATATACCCATTCTACGTATATCAAATATCTCATGAGTCATAATTAAAAAAATAATAATTATGACTAAAAAATAAAATAATATAACTTAAGGGTATATATGGTAAGAGGTGTATATAGTAGAATATTCCATAAATAATAGTTCAAATATTTCTTAATTTATTTCATATGTTCCGTGTTCCATATGCTACAATAAATTTTTGACGAAGTAGAATCATCTCTATCTAGATGATATACCCATTCTATGTACTATCAATAAGATCAATTGTAACAAATCACACACTCATATTACAAACATACAAAAATAAAGAAATTCCACGATTGAACTAGCAAAATAAGATGGATTATAAATCCGAGCTTTCAATGACTTATTTTGTATTGAAAGCTATGACTTTGCAATTCTTAGAGATCTAATTCATTGAAATTCCATCCAATAAAATAGAAATTTATAGTATCATTATTTTAAGTATAAAAAAGAACTATATATGTTTTAAGATCACATGGCTCTATATTAAAAGTCAGAAATACCCCTTTCTTAATTTTGAGATAATTAAATTTTTTTAATTTTTTAAAATTATTTATGTCTAATAAGATTTAAATATAAACTGTGTCAAAATAATATGACATAAACTCTAAAAATAAAAATAAAAATAAAAAATATTATAAACAACCAAATAAGTAAATTAAAAACAAGTCCCAAATACAACTCATATCATATTAACCGACCCGGTTATGGGTAAAAAAAAAATAGGGTAAATTATAAAACTCATATCATATTAACCGACCCGGTTATGGGTAAAAAAAAAAGGAGTAAATTATAAATATACTCTTTGAAATTTGCTTAAAATACGAATTGTCCTTTATAGTTTAAAAAATTACAAATACCTCATTGTTTGAATTTTTTATTTAACAGAATTAATTAAAAAAGTGAAATTCTTAATTGTTCACCTATACAATAATAAAATTATCTGAATTATTAATTGAAATAAAATTTTACCATTATTAAAAACTATTAATTAACTTGATATTTTATTATTAAAAAGACCTATTTATTATGAAATTAGAACTTTAGAGAGGTATAATGTAATTTCTAAAACCATAAGGAATAATTTACTTAAATTTAAGTAAAGTTTATAATTTACCCAAAGTATAAATGAGCCGATGCAGCGCTGGCGATCAAGAAGTGTACTCCAACTTTTGATGCTTGTGAACTATATACATATATATATATATATATATATATATATATCAATGTATGTATTTGGAACTACTTTGATTTGGCGTGTGGCAATTTGGGCTGTGAGAGAGAGGGTGAAGGAGAGTTTTACAAGGAGATTTACAGAATCTTAATAGAGAAGATGTTAAGAGTCGCAGTTAGGAGGAGGCTGTCTTCTTCTCTATCGTCGTCGTCATCATCATCATAGATGCCACTGCCAAGCCAGGCCTCATCATCGGCTATCATCTCCGAAAACCCGATGAAAGGCCTCCCTAGTGTGACCACCTCAGTCTCCAACTCATCATTCCAATTTCATCTTCTTCCATGCAGAGGTCGGTTAGGTTCTCTGGCTCTGTCTCTGTCTCTGTCTCTGTCTCTCTCTCTCTCTCTCTCTCGTGATTGCATGTAATTTCTGGCTACTTAAAAGCAGCAGCAGCATCTCCCATTGATTGCTAAAATAGCTAGTCAAAAGCTCAAATTTTAGTAATGAATATTCTCAAAAAATATCATATTTTTTAATATTTATTCTAACACTACAATTATTATTTACGAAAAATTAGCCTTCAGTGTCGTTTCAAAACTTACATTGAATTGAAACTTTCCCTATTATTTATTCTATTTCATTCCCAAAAAGTTGAATAAAAATATCATTTGTGAATTATTGAGAGATAAAAGAGAGAAGAGATCTTGTTAAAATTTAACTATTGCCACATTTTGTGCCGTAAAATTTAGCGAGGCTACTGGCCAGAGAGCTCAATCTTGACTTCCATATTAAATTTTAGCAATAAGAAGATTTTTAACTAGACATTAGAATAGTTCTTGGTTGATAGATTTGGAGAGAGAAACAAAAAATATGTGTAAAATTAAATAAAATTTAAATATATTTGATCACATTTTATTTATTTTTTTCTTTTTTCTTTTCGAATCCCTCTTCAAATCTATAAACCAAAGCTTAAAGGATAAGAAAAAAACGATGTCTCTATTTAGAGACTCTAAATTCCTATTATCGACTTCTAATTGTGTTTCTGTTGTTGCCTCCAAGTCCAATATATATAGTTTAAAATAATGGTGAAATTTTTATTCAGATCGTAGGTATGTTTTCTTTACAATCCGGCTTTTGTTAAAGTTCTTTCCTTATTTCATGTTTTTGTTGTCTCCTATCATTATTTTATTTGCTACAACTTGGAGCTGAGTTAGTGAGTTCCTTATATTATTCGACACATTATGGGAATTTGATGCACTGGTTTTGACTCGTGAGTCTTAACATTTCTGATTATGTAATTAGTAATCATTAAAAAAGTGAAAGCTAATGATGCGATATTAATAGAAAATGCATAAATCATATCCATTACTATTCTGCAAAGCCATTAAGTTTGAGATGAGCTGTTTGATACCGAGACACCAAGCATGGCCCATATCTGTACTTGTACCAATATATTACGATGTAGAACCATGATTGTGACATTAAATAGTTGCAATAAGCATTGTTCTTCCTTTAATTAATTGATCTTTGCACTATCTTGGGTAAATTCAAAGTCGGTAAAGACGACTCCCAATTTTGTTTCAAAATGCAAGCTCTTCTACAAAGTATATTAGCTGGATCAGCTGATGCATTCATGTCCTTTTTTACCGGTCCTCCTTTTGCTGGAATGATGAGATGTATTAATCTTTGTTTGTTTGATGTTATTAATACTATGGATGATGATTGTTGCAGGTTTTGCATCAGTCTCTCACCCCCAAAAGGGAAAGCAGTGTTATTTAGACATTCCTGCAACTATGGCAACTATTAAGAACCCAACTCCAAAGATAGTTTGCAATGAGTACAATCATGAGCGTTACCCTCCAGGTGAACCGAGCAAGCGGGCATTCGCCTATTTTGTCTCAACTGGTGGGAAGTTTGTATATGCTTCGCTGATTCGCCTACTTATCCTCAACTTTGTTCTCAGCATGTCAACCAGTAAGGATGCCCTTGCACTGGTCTCTATAGAGGCTGATCTCTCCAGCATTGAGCCTGGTGCCACTGCAACTGTCAAGTGGCGTGGAAAGCCAATATTTACAGGCACCGAACCAAGGAGGATATCAAGCTGGCAGTGTTGATGTGAGGTCTCTTCGTGACCCACAGAAAGACTCAGAGAGAGTTATAAAGCCAGAGTGGCTTGTTGTAGTTGGGGTCTGCACCCATTTGGGTTGCATCCCCATACCAAATGCCGGTGACTTTGGTGGATGGTTGTGCCCATGCCATGGTTCTCATTATGATACCTCTAGCAAGATTCGTAAGGGTCCGGCACCCACCCTACAATCTGGCGGTACCTCCTTACACTTTCTTGGATGAGAGCAAGCTGCTTATTGGTTGAGAACTGAAGATGAGGTTGTTTTCCATTGGCCTAAATCTTGTAGAATCTAGCGCATGTGTTTAATTTTTGTAGGAAAGAAAAAGAGAAAGAAAAAAATAGTCCAATGCCTGTTGCAGATGTATTTGTTTTTTTACCCCTTCACGTTTTAGGAATGTTCAGCAACACTTGTTCATCTTGGATGTTGCAACCAACGTTGACGGTTAGTGTTGGTTTGAAAACAGAACAAGTTGTCTGGTTCATGCTGCATATGTGCATACACGGTCCAGTATCTTGATACCTTAAAGAGAGGCTGCTTAATTTATTCAGTCATGAATATTGGGGTGTCCAAAATTGATGCAGAATAGGTTCAAGTTCAAAGGAAAATTAATTAATGGATACATTGGATACACTTCATTCCTTATATTAATGGATACATTTCATTCCTTGTATTCATGGATACATTGGATTGTATTCATGTCTTTCAAACTCTTCAAGGTCTAAAGGTTTGGTTCTTTGTATTTGATACATTGTATTTGGTACAAAAGTTTAAGGGAGTGTTTTAGTATTTATTTCTGTATTAAGAAATTGACAGTTTGAGTATCTAGTAGTTAGTATAAATATGTTTGTAAGCCTTGTGGCAAAGACATAGATAGATAGAAAAAAAAAAAGTTTTTTTTTAAGAATATAACCAGAGTTCTCTCCATTTGCCTTGTGCGCAAGATTGTTTATCTTTACTCGTGAGTTCGAGTTGTTACCGTCCGAAGAACGATATCTTCCCCTTCGTCTACTAGAACGATATCTAGTCATTCATTCTATTACAATGCTGCGTCAAGTGGTATCAGAGCGAGGTCCTCCCTTGTCTCAATGGCCAACGACGGTGAGACTTCACCAAAATCTAACAATGAAGCTGTGTGGGGTGCAATCGAGAGGCAACAACAACAGTTGGACCAGATTCTTGGTTTTCTCAATAGATTGAATCTCAACGCCGAGAGAGCAACAACAGAGGATCCTATTGCGCCTCGCGGCCAGCATGTTCGTGAACCAAGGGTAGGCAACAATCCTGGACGCTTAGGGGTTCCTCCTAAGCGTGCTGTAAACAACCCAGTTTACGATGGTGATTCAACAGATGATGATCTTGAGCAGATCGCAATGTACGAGAAGCCTAGAGAAGTTGTTCGGTATAACAACAATAACTACCGTATGAGGATGGACCTCTCTTCCTTCAATGGGCAGTTAAACATCGAAGATTTTCTGGATTGGTTGAATGAAGTAGAATGGTTCTTCGATTACATGGATATCGAAGAAGAGAAGAAGGTTAAACTTGTTGCGTACAAACTGAAAAGCGGTGCTTCTACATGGTGGGAGCAATTGCAATTGTCTAGGATGCGACAAGGCAAGAGTAAGATTCGGGCTTGGCACCGAATGAAGCAATTGATGAGAGCACGTTTTCTTCCTCCAGATTATGATTAGGTTCTGTTCCATCAATACCAATGATGCCAACAAGGTGCCATATCAGTCCATGAGTATTCTGCTAAGTTTCCCGTAACGACTTACCGGAAATAGAAGGACAATTGGTGGCGCGATTTGTGGATGGATTGCGTACAAATCTATAGGATGTGGTTAACATGCAACCGGTTCATACATTGCTGGATGCCATTCAATTGGCAACAAGGGCCAAATTGTAATTAGCCAGAAGAATGGGTTTTCAAAATCAGCCCTCTACCAGGACAGTCATGCCTTCACCAGTACAAAATCAGTCCGAGCAGGGTAAAAGAAAAGCAGTCATTGAAGCGGGTCAGAGTCAAGCTTCTCAGAATCAGAACAAGGCCCCATGGAAAGGTCAGTCTCATACAAAGTCGAGTACAAGTAGTTCAAGAACACAAAGTGACCCTTACGCTCCATCACGAAGTGATAAGTGTTACCGTTGTGGAGAAGTTGGACACTATTCTAATCGTTGTCCCTAGCGACGTACTGCCAACGTAGTTGAGCATGAGGAAGAAGAAGGCAGACAAGAGGAGGAGAATTTCGAAGAAGAAGATCTAGCAGAATGGACCCATAAAGATGAGGGTGTATCGCTTGTTGTACAGCGTTTGATGTACACACCATGGAAAGAGGATGTTCAGAGGCACAATATCTTTAAAACTCGTTGTACCGTCAACCAGTGAGTCTGTGATTTGATTATTGATGGAGGTAGCAGTGAAAATATCGTGTCAAGGACTGTGGTTGATAAGTTGAATCTTCCAACAAAGAAACATCCGTCTCCTTATAGTGTTGGCTGGATCACAGATGTCGATGAAACAAAAGTAACAGAACAATCTGTTATTCCTTTCTCTATTGGGCCAAATTATAGAGATGAGATTTTGTGCGATGCGGTCGACATGAATGCTTGTCATATGTTGTTGGGTAGGCCGTGGCAGTTTGATTTGAACACTGTGCATAGGGGAAAGGAGAATATTTACACCTTTTACAAAGATAAAGTAAAAGTTGTCTTGGCTCTTATGAGGCGTGAAATTCGAGTAACAGCCTCTCCAACCAATGCTGAATATTTCCTTATAATACCAGATTTTATAAAAGAAGTCAAGGAAACGCAGTTGGTTTATGCTTTAGTGGTCAAGGGTGAAAAACAAAAAAAAATTATCATTGCGATACCAAAGCGAGTTAAGCCATTAATTACCGAGTTTCAAGAACTTGCGCCAGACGAGTTGCCAGCAGGGTTACCTCCTATGCGGAACATCCAGCATGAGATTGATTTTGTTCCCGGAGCAAGTTTATCGAACCTGCCACATTAAAGAATGAGTCCGAAAGAGTTTCAGATTTTGCAGGACCAGGTTAATGATTTGCTCCAAAAAGGTCTAATTAGAGAGATTATGAGTCCATGTGCAGTGCCAGCTTTGCTAACTCTGAAGAAATATGGAAGTTGGACGATGTGCATTGACAGTAGAGCCATCAACAAGATCACGGTAAAGCACAGATTTCCTATACCAAGGTTAAATGATATGTTGGATAAATTGAATGGTTCGAAAGTATTTTCAAAGATCGATTTGAAAAGTGGTTACCATCAGATTCGTATCCGCCCCGGTGATGAGTGGAAAACAGCATTCAAGACAAGAGAAGGGTTGTATGAGTGGCTTGTTATGCCATTCGAATTGTCTAACGCGCCGAGTACATTCATGCGATTAATGAATCAAGTATTCCAGCCTCTTGGAAAGTTCGTAGTTGTCTATTTCGATGATATCCTTATTTATAGTCATGATGAAGAAGAGCATATGCAACACTTGATGAAAGTTTTCAATGTTTTGCATGAGAACAATTTATATGTGAATTTAAAGAAGTGCAGTTTTTTGACAGACAACTTGATCTTCCTGGGCTATGTTGTGAGTGCCAAAGGGATCAAGGTTGATGAGGCTAAGGTTAAAGCCATTCGAGAGTGGCCAACCCCAAAGTCCATTACTGACGTACGCAACTTTCATGGTTTGGCAACTTTTTATAGACGTTTTGTGCGGAATTTCAGTACCATTGCTGCCCCACTCACAGATTGCATGAAGCATAAGCAATTTGTGTGGACTGATGCTGTAGAGCAGAACTTTGCGGTTTTGAAATAGAGGTTGACCACAACACCGGTTTTAGCCATGCTGGACTTTGATAAAGTGCTTGAGGTTGATTATGATGCTTCCGGTATTGGCATTGGAGCTGTTCTTTCTCAAGAAGGCCGACCCATAGCCTTCTTCAACGAGAAACTTAGTGATGCTCGACAGAAGTGGACAACGTATGAGCAAGAGCTGTATGCAGTAGTACGAAGTTTGTACCATTGGGAGCCATATCTGATTCAACGGGAATTTGTGTTAAATAGTGATCACCAAGCTCTCAAATATCTTCAGAATGCTACTAAGCCAAACCGAATGCATACCAGGTGGATTGCTTATATACAAAAGTTTACCTTTTCTCTTAAGCACAAATCTGGTGAATTAAATAAAGTAGCTGATGCGTTGAGTCGACGAGCTTCTTTACTTATCATTGCGAAAAATGAGATTTCTGGTTTTGAATATTTGAAAGAGCTTTATGCTGATGATGAGGATTTTAAAGATGCATGGGCTCAGTGCAATTCAGGTTTTCAAGAATCTAGCAAATACCTGCTACTTGAGGGATTTTTATTCTTCGATGATCGTCTTTGTATTCCTCGTGGGTCTTTGCGAGAGCACATTATACGAGAAACTCATGGTGGAGGCTTGGGAGGGCACTTGGGGCGAGACAAGAACATCGCTATGGTCGAATCTCGATATTATTGGCCTCAGTTGAAAAGAGATGTGGAGAGGTATGTGAAGCGTTGTTACACATGTCAGACTGTGAAGGGTCAAGCACAAAATACTGGATTATATACGCCTCTTTCTATTCCAGAATTTTCTTGGGAGGATCTATCCATGGATTTTGTTCTCGGTCTTCCGCGAACACAGCGTGGTGCAGATTCTATTTTTGTTGTTGTTGATAGGTTTTCGAAGATGGCGCATTTTATTCCTTGCAGGAAAACACATGATGCCAACAATATTGCTCAACTATTCTTTCGCGAGGTAGTTCGTCTCCATGGTGTGCCAAAGTTTATAGTTTCCGATCGCGATAGCAAGTTTCTGAGTTATTTTTGGAAGTCTCTTTGGAAGCGGCTAGATACAACTTTGCAGTATAGTACTATTTGTCATCCCCAAACCGATGGTCAAACAGAGGTAGTGAATCATACATTGGGAAATATTTTGCGGAGTTTGTGTCAAGAAAGTCCAAGGCAGTGGGATTTTGTTATTTCTCAAGCGGAGTTTGCTTGTAACAATGTGCCAAACCGTTCGACTGGAAAGTCTCCGTTCGAGATTGTTTATGTTCGATCCCCGCTGCATACCTTAGATTTGGTTCCTTTTCCCAAGCTTCCAAGAATGAGTATCATTGCTAATCATATGGTGGAAAAGGTGACCAACATTCATGCAGATGTTCGAAAGAAATTGGAAGAATCAACTGCGAAGTATAAAACTGCCGCAGATGTACATCGACAAGTGAAAACTTTTGAAGTTGGTGATATGGTAATGGTTCACTTGCGCAAAGAGAGGTTTCCAATGGGCACATACAGTAAGCTTAAACAGAAGAAGATTGGTCCTGTTCGCATTTTGAAGAAGATCAATGATAATGCTTATGTGGTGGATCTTTCAGAAGATTTAGCCATCTCCAAAACTTTCAATGTCCAAGACTTATTTGCGTATCATACGACTCCAGATATCCCAATTCCTCTAGTTAACTCGGGGACGAGTTCTTTCAAAGAAGGGGAGACTGATGCAGAACAGGTTCAAGTTCAAAGGAAAATTAATTAATGGATACATTGGATACACTTCATTCTTTGTATTAATGGATACATTGGATACATTTCATTCCTTGTATTCATGGATACATTGGATTGTATTCATGTCTTTCAAACTCTTCAAGGTCTAAAGGTTAGGTTCTTTGTATTTGATACATTGTATTTGGTACAAGAGTTTAAGGGAGTGTTTTAGTATTTATTTCTGTATTAGGAAATTCATAGTTTGAGTATCTAGTAGTTAGTATAAATATGTTTGTAAGCCCTGTGGCAAAGACATAGACAGATAGAAAAAAAAAGAGTTTTTTTTAAGAATATAACCAGAGTTCTCTCCATTTGCCTTGTGCGCAAGGTTGTTTATCTTTGCTTGTGAATTTGAGTTGTTACCGTCCGAAGAAAGATATCTTCCCCTTCGTCTACTAGAACGATATCTAGTCATTCATTCCATTACAACGCCGCGTAAAAAATGCAGACTTTAAGATTGTGTTACCTAAATTTTGTTGCGCATATTAACTGTATAGCATGTGGAAAACCCCTTCTGTGCATCTGACAAATTGATCTAATCTATTTGTTGCTGCGCCTTTTAAAAGAGATAGTAAACAGGAAGATAAGAATGAGATGAACCCAGGCAGTAATGGTTGATTCAACCTGGGGGATGTTAATAGGAACATCATCATCATCATCGACTATCATTTCTCAAATATGCCTTTTACATAGACCATTCCTTTCTCATTCAGCTGTAGTTCCTTTCTCATTTGTTCTACTTGCTGGTCATCTCCTCGTACAATGATCTCTGACAGGGTTCCATCATCTTCTGCCAATATCATTTTAACCTTGATCTGCTCCTTCCTTGATGCCCTTTTCCAGTAATATACTCCTCTGTTTCCATTCCACCCCACAAACATTATTAAATAATTATTCATCTATTATAATGGTCACCCAGTTTCAAATTGAATGAATGCAAAGAGCTAAGCAAAAAAAACAAAAAAACACGGGAGAGGCTGCACTACTTACGCCAGTGGACTTGAGATGGTAAGCCAGAACCAATTATTGCCAAATTGTGGAACAGTGATGGTAAGAACAAGGGCAACACTTGCTAGGCTTATGCAGGTGCAGAAAGTGAGCAATGCTGCTTGGCCTCTGTTTGGAACCATCATACCCTCAAACCTTTACACAAAAGAAAAACATGCATATCAATGAGTTGTAGGAGAGAGAGAGAGAGAGAGAGAGAGAGGGAGTGTGTGCGTGTGTGTTTTCACCTGTGATGGCTGGCTACACAATTCGAGTCCTCCTAATTCGGATGAAATTAGAATTCAATCTCAGCTATTTAGTAGTGGAGACAATTACAAAGAATTTAAATAGTTAAGTTGGTTGGCACCTTATTCAAAAAAAAGTATATTTGTTTTCATAAAAATAAAAATCATGCAGGTGAATGAGGTTGGTTGCATATCCTATTGAAATTCAAAGAGAGCTCCAAAAGTATATTTATGAAAAATTCATCACCTCATTCCTTGAGAAATGCTGTTAAACAAATTAATTTCAGGGAAAAAAAGTAAGTGGACATTATTAGTGTGGGCAAAAAATTTTCATCCTGAATGTCGCTCGTATGACCCAAACCTGTGATTGGATTTGGGGAGGGGGGGGGGGTTTAAAAATTTGTGATTGGTATACCCTTTTTGTTGTTGAGAGTAACATTCCGGGTTTGAAATTGTGTTGTGTTGTGTTGTGATAATAATGAAATAAAAACAAGAGATGCAGAAAAAGGTGAGAAAAATTAGGGATCATGAAAATTTTTTCATGAAAATAATCATGAAAGATTTATGATTCTTGCATTACTTTGATTAGTGTATGTTATTTTATTCTAAGCATAATTCAAAGGTCACAAAACTTTTATGATTATTTTCATGAAAATTTTTTCATGATACCTACCATTATTGAAAAAGGAAAGAGAGGGAAGGGGTGGGATGGTGTTACTGACGTTATGGTCTCCCTCTCTCCAGTATTTATGACCACAAAATTGTTGCGAGTGAAGAAAGAAAGTATTTCTCCAGCCACCTGATTAGGCATCTTCTTCCCTTCTCCTTCCCCTATGTATGTCTTCTCCACGATCTGATTTCACCCCCAAAACATACATTACACAGCATCAATCATTAACAAAAGCAAAAAATATAAATATAATTTTTTTTAATGAAATGATGCGATTGATTGAATTGATTTGAGACCTTTATTTCAAAACCAAAAAAAAAAAAACCCATAAGATTGCTTTCTTTTAAAATTAAATTAAATATGTAAAAGCCACATAAACCATTTATTTACCCCCCCCAAAAAAAAAAGAAAGGAGAAAAGATGGGGAAAAAAGGAATAAAAAAAAAACTAAAGGGGGAAAATATTGAGGATAATTTAGTTTAATTGGGGTAGGAGAGGAGAGAATTAAACCTTAGATTTAACAGAACGCTTGATGAGAGACCAGAGGCCAGGGACAGAGATGACAAAGAGACCAAGGGAAGTGTAGTAGCTGGCCAATGAATATCCTCCGGAGGCAGCAGCGGAATCAGCCAGTAAAAGGAGCGATCTGGAGGAGGATGGGACGGGGACGGGGACGTGGCTCGTGATCATCGTCATCATCAGGTGATGGACATTAGTAATAGCTGCTGAAGAATCTGAAGAATACGAGAGGGGATCCATGAGAGAGGAGACTGCTACTCCACCAACAATCCTCTTCCTTCTCCTCTTGCTCTTGTTCTTGTTCTTGGTGTTGGTGTTGGGTACTAGAAGAAGAGGGCGTCCCTGTGGCCATGCTGATTGTTGTTGTGGGGCGACTTCTCTGGTTTTGGAATTGGATGGATAACAATAAAAATAAGAAGGGGATAGAGAAGATATAAGGCGTGTTTGTTGTGATACTATTACTTTAGCTGCCGCCGCCATTATTATTAGTCACTCACTTGCCAAGGCTGATACTCTCAGAGAGAGAGAGAGAGAGAGACAGAGAGGAGGAGATACTAGTACGCACAGCAACAGCAAGCACAGCCAGAGGATGAGCCCCTTCCCCCTTCTAATTTCTATGCACACCATCGTTCTACACTTTTCTTTTACAGAGAACCTTATCTTATCATGGTGTGTGGGTAATTATTCGGTAATCACCCAATATAGACATGTGGTTCTATAGTTTTGTGATTAATAGAAAATGTGATTCTATATTATTGTGATCGGTAGAAAATATGGGTGGGTAAACAGTCCAAATTCTCAGCCGCCCTCTCTTGCGGTCATTCCTGCAGCGCTCACAAACGACATCGTTTTGGAACAAAATTTCAATTAATAATAAATAATAAAAAAAATAGAACATGAGCAAACCAGAGTCTCTTTCCTCTCTCTCCTCTTCTCCAAAATCTCTCAAACCCTGAAACCCATCTCTCTCTCCACTGCCTTCTCTTCTTCCCACTCCAAGAAACGGCGAGACCATTCCCGTCCTCCTCTCAGTTAACCTACATTAGATTTTCCTAAATCAACCAATAATCTCAAAGAACCCCCAATTTTTTTATCAATTAATTTGTTTGTCAACTTCTCAATCATCCCAATTCAAAGGAAATTGATTAAAAAAAAAACCACCTCTTCAAAACTAAACTTAAACTCTAACCCAAGAACCTCCAAGATCAACTCACACAAATACTCACAAAAAAACCCATCAAAATCATCACAAAGGATTCAGTTTGTTCTGTGAAAATCAAAGTCCTACAACCTTTATGTTTCTACGTTTCTAGGCAATGATAATTCCTCAAACCCACCAACATAATGCTAATCCATATGTATTTACATAGCTTTAGCAAAGTTATGATATTCACCTACTAGTTGTCTTTGAGATGAAAGAAAGAACTAAAAAGTTCTCCAAGTTTACTAGAGAGAGAGAGAGGGGGAGGGGGGGATCTAGGGAGTCGTAGAAGGCGGCGAAAAGCTAGCGATTTGCAGAAGTGACCCAGAGAAAAAGGAATCTGGATTTGCCGTTGCCTTCCTTCTTTTCCTTTCTTCCTTCCTTCTTCTCCCTCTCTGGTTTGCTCTTGATATATATATATATATATATTTTTTTTTTTAATTGAAATTTTGCCCCAAAATGACGTTGTTTTGGGGCACCGTAGGAATGTTCACAAGAGAGGGCGGCCGAGGATCCGGACTCGATAGGTAAGGTATTGTCTTGGGTGATTGAGAAACATGAGGGAACATAATGAATGATGATTAGTTTGGGAAGTTAAAAATCGTGTTTTTTTTTTTTTTGCTAAAATTTATATAAAAAAAATAAAATAAGTTAAAATAGTTAATAAGACAAAATATCATATCAAATTATAATTATTTCACTTTTTTCCTCACAAATATCTAACTACTAGGGATGTAAGAAAAACCGAAAAAACTGACTAAACCAATTGAACCGTGTAACGCCCTCAAAAAAAATACATAAAACCCAACATTTCAGACATGCATTGATACAAAAGAAATCAACCATTTCTATTTATCAGAGTAATTCTTACAACTGTATTACATGTTAACAACAAAAGCAAATGTCCTATGGGCTTACAGCTTTCCAAGTTAACACTTGGTTACAAAAAGAAGAGTACTAACTCAATACATATTAAGCCCTTAGCTAGAATTTACATGTAATACATCAAAATAAACAAAAGAAAGAGTCTTCAACTCTCATTATCATCCAAGCTACGTCATTGGAGGTGGCATACTACCTATACCTGAAAATAATGTCCCATAAAGGGTGAGCCAACGCCCAGTAGAGATATGCTAAGCACAGCATGAGCAATAACTAAGACATTAGCAATTGATAAATGTTCCATTTTCATAAACCAATTCATAACCCATTTCCATCTCATGACCACTACGTTCATGTGTCATTTCAGTTTCTATTTCTTATCAATTTCACAATTTAAATCAATGGCTCAGAACCTGGCCAACCACTTATATGAGACAGTGACTCATATTAAACATTTCCCATTATCACAATAGATAAACATACTAGTTGTATCAACATCTCAACAGGTAAGCATACAAGCTGTACCTACATTTCAACAGATATGCATATTAGCTATATCAACACTTCCAATGACAAGCATATGAGCTGTATCAACATTTCCAAGGATAAGCATATGAGCTATATTAACACATTATCTGACAAGCATATGAGCTGTATCAGTGGAGTCCATCCCCTATCTCCTCTCAAACAACATCCGGTTTAGAGGTCCATCCCCTATCTTCCCCTAAACCGTGGAGTACATCCCCTATCTCCTCCTACACACACAATGCATATATACACAAAGGTCATATGCACAATCAATCAATACATAATGTTAATATATTCTATCAACCCTCATATTCTATGACATATCCAATTGATTAGTTTTAGTTTGCCTAATTATCATGCATTGTCTACAACAATCAAAACTACCATCCACCGGTAGCCCAAGCAATTATTTCTAAACAGATAATAAAAGCTCCAACAGATAAAATACCAATGTTTTCAAAAGTGAGCGATTTATAAATCCAACTCCATCATTTCACAACATAATGAGCCGATTTCATTATTTCCAACTTAATTCCATAAGTTCACAATTTTCCCAAATTAATTATACCAATTAATTTTAAACAACAAATTAGGACTTTTACCCCAAACTCTCGATATTAACCCAAAGGTTCCAATATCACCAACCAACAACAATATCATCATTTTGAAACCCAAAATACATATTATGAACCCAAAATCATAAAACCTTCTTTAACACATTTTGAAACCCTAAGTCCCAAAATCAACCATTTAAACAATAGGCTCAAAATCTAGGTTAAAACCCATAAGAGTGAGTAGGAATCCCTACCTCAAAAGATGAGACCCAACGAGAAAGATGGTGAAAACGAAGTTGCTCCAAACCACGAGTTTCTCGGATCAAAAGATAGCCCTCGACGATCAACAACCTTTTTGTAAAGGCCAAAGGTGAGGAAAACACCCTAATTAAGTCAATATCTAGAAAGAAGGCAAGGTTTTAGAGAGAGAGACTCTCAAATGGCTTTTTCGGAAAAGTAAGAGAGAGAAAGGATGAGAAAAAGTTATTTAAAACTGCCTCACAGCCAACTGATATACGACATTCCCGCTCGAGCGGAAAACATAACGCTCGAGCGTCAAGAACAAAAACTAGGTCCGCTCGAGCGCCAAGACACAAGAATAAAGTAAACCCGCTCGACCGCGAAAACCAGTCCACTCGAGCGTAAATTTCCTGCTCCCAGAACTTACACCCAAAGGTACTACCTGCTCGAGCGCCAAAGTACCCGCTTGAGCGCCACCGCTCGAGCGTAGAGAAACCCGCTCGAGCGTTAAAATCACACCTGCAGAAGTTTTGTAGGGACACGAAAATACTGGGGTTGTGCAATCCCCGCTCGAGCGCAAGAAGACCCGCTCGAGCGGAACGCCTAAAAACTGGGCAACAAGGAATTAAAACCAAGGCCTAACCAATCTGTAACAACCCTGCCCAAAACATCCTAAAACTCAATCAAGCGGAATTAAGGGACGACACAAGATAGATACAACTACCAGCCTCACGGAACCGAGTCCGGAATACAACAGAACAGCAAAGGGACAACTGAGATCGCTATAAACCGAATCGAGCCGGTCATATTTGGTTGGTTTTTTAATATAAATCGGTCTGTTCGGTTTTGGAAATTAATTTTTTTTGGTTTTTGATTCGGTACCGATTTTGATATACTATACACCGATTTGCACCGAAACCGACCAAATATATTTACATATAACATATATTAAATATATAATGAATAACACTGCCAATTTGGTTCTTAGATTATATTTTGTTTCTAATTCTAATTAAGTGAAAGCTTCAAGCCTTAGTATTTATTAATTTTTTTGTTTGTGTTTTTGTGAATGGTTGGATTAGATATGGTTAAAATTGTGTACAAATGGCTAATTTAATATTTTTATATAAATTATTTATTATACTACAAATAAAGGAAATGACTCAATTTTGAAAGTACTTAAACTAATTAAACCGCATTGAGCTGAACCGTTTGAATCGGTGCGGTTCAGTGCGGTTCGATAAAAAATTTGGTCTGTATTGGTTTTTAATATAATAAAACCGACATTATCAGTTTGGTGCAAAATTTCACCTAAATACCGACCGTTTCGAACCGATTACATCCCTACTAACTACAAAAAAAATTCAACCTTCTTGTCAAATACAAATATTTTAACCTACTAAAATAACTTACTAAAATAGCTAACTTTCCAAACGAAACCTATAGATAGCTTTGTTAACCAAATCTTTAAATTGTTTGGGATGGTTTGCATTTTTTTACTTTTTACAACAAGATATATAGAAAATTAGAGTAGTGATGTGATTAAAAAAAGATAAAAAATAAAAAATAAAAAAATAATGCACCCTCGTGTTAGATTTATTAATTTTTTATAAAAATTAAAAATAAAAATAGCTCAGTAGTTAAATAAGGGAAAATTGAATATAATTTTAAAATTTGAAATTAAATACGAATAACTTCTTACTTAATTTGATAAGTATATACTATAAAAATAAAATTATTTAAGTTTGATTTATTTTCGGCTCGTTAAAAATTTATTTAAGATCGACTCATTACATAAATAAACTAAACTTCAATCATTGTGTTTGGTTTCAATTTTCTGAATTCAATTTTTCAAAAATTGAGTTTTTTTATTTTTCATGTTTTTTTGTTTTTAGTAATTTTATAAAAAAAAATTAAGCACTTTTTTAAATTTTTTTAGATGCACCTTACTTAGTGTATCTAAAAAGTAAAATATTTGTAAAAAAAATATTTTAAAAATTCAATAAATACACTAGAATACAAAAAAATGTAGTGAATTTTCATAATTTTTTTTGTATTTTTTATATTTATTGAATTTTTTAAAGATTTTTTTTACAAATATTATACATTTTAAGTGTATTTATATTAGGTGTATATAAAAATTTAAAAAAATTACTTACAATATTAAAAAAATTTAGTAAAAATAAAAAAAACACGAAAAATAAAAAAAATTAATTTTTCTAAAAATTGAATCCTAAGTTAAGAAACCAAACAAACTGATTTTTGAATCTCATTCAATTTTTAAGTTAACACTCAAACAACCTAATGCTCATCTTAACTCGTTTATAATCTTAATTACATTTACACTTCATGAAATATATATATATATATATATAATTAATGATTAATTACAAAAACAAAATAGATGGTGATTTGATATATACACGACAAAACATTATATTATATTATATTAAAAAATTAATGATGTCTAAATAAAAAATATGACACTCAGTTGATAAATTCAAATTCGGATTTCCTTGGCCAAAGGTCTATGTGCTCAAATGCTGGGATCTTATATTTGCACACACCCATTCCACTCTGTGCACATACTTAATTATACTTATTTTTATTACAATTTTACCCTTAAGTGAAATTACTATTATGGACATTATACATAATTCAAATAAACACAAGTTCTCATTGCACATCCAAACTCCACATCCACATCAAGTTGAACCTGTTGAAGCTCCACAAGTCCATTGTAGCTACTCCATTCTTCCATACTCAGTTTGCTAAACTTCCACATTCCCTCTTTATCCTTCGAAAACTCTTCATTGTTTGCTTCCATTCGCTAGTTCACACACACCCTCATTCTTGATTCTTAACTTTTTATTAGTTTACACACTTAACCTCATCCTCATTCATCATTGTTATGGGAGATTTCTCTTCTGAAAATTCAAATTTTCAGAAGCAGATAAATGTTTATGAGAAAGATGGCCGAGGAAATGCGAGTTTTGCTATGTAAAAGTCATTTTTTTTCCCCCATGTCTTTCAGAAAGCCAGGGTCGAAAAATATCAATTTATTCAATAGTCTACTATCGAAATAATTATTTAGTTTCGAAAGTTGTCATCCGACATAATTTGCCTATGTTTGGGAAGCTGGTTATGGAGTTTTTTTGGGCTAAAATAGCCACAAAAAATAAAATAGATTTTTTAGTCCAATAAGACAAAACATCACATCAAACTCATAATTATTATATTTTTTCTCTCACAAAAAAATCAAAAAAAACCAAAAAGCCAAAAGCCTTTCCTAAACCAAGCTTTTTAGTCCCAGGTTAAAAAAGCTAAAAAAGTCAAAAAGCCAACCCACTTCCCAAATGAAGCCTTTGAAGTTTTCGACATTCAACTTTTGAACTGGTAAAAATAATTCGGACAACTACATTCGAACGGTAGCATTCTTTTCGACATTGTACTTTTGTATGAAGTAATTTTTTTCCATTTTATATTCTAAATTCGTAAATTGCATACTAAATTTGCAGTTTCAAATTGCAAATTTGTCTTTATAATGGCATTTCAAATTTGTAATGTTATACAAATTTGGTGCAAGTTTGACCACTAACTTATGAGGTATAACCAAATTTGTCTTTATAATGCCATGTACAGGAAGTTATGAGGTATGACCACTAACTCAAGTGACATTTGGTGCAGGTTTTTTTTGTAGCCAGGCCATCCAATTCCTCCTATAGCCACTAATTGGCGAAAATACAGTCACCCTTACACTGTCGACTGGGATGATGCATATGTGCGCCGCATTCAACATTTCAAGGACATCATTCATGATATTGTAGTTACTCGAGAGATATTTGATGTTGTTGATGTCGAATGACACATGTATGTATTTGACAATGTTAGAACTATGGAAGAAATTAATGGATGTGTTTTTTGCTGTTGATGTGTTATGTGGCATGGATTGAATGTTATCGACCATTGTTACTGCTACATTCTAATAAGAAAATATCATTTACAATGTCATCGACTATTGTTACCATTCCATTATAATAACAAAATATTTTTTATAATGTCATTACAAGATGTGTACAACAATGTCAGCTTATAAAAACACCACAAAAAAATTTCATCAACTGACAAATAACATGTCACGAATCATCTGTAGGCCTACGACTAGGCCTACAACTATATGTCAATGTCAGAGATGAAAAGCGACCTGCAGTACAACTAGGTCCAGTAGAACTAGGTCCAGCTTCGTCAATGTGCTGACCTTCAAGGACATGCGTCATAGCCTCGATAGCCTGGTAAAGTCGATGAGGATGTTGAATCTCGTCCTGGATCACGACCCCGACCTCGTCCCTGGTCATGGTCAAAATCCAATTCATGATGTCGCCCATTTGAAGCAGTATGTGGGACATGTTATTGACATTCAAAATCCATATTATTTGCAAAAATTAATATATTTAATGAGTATACAATTGTAAAAAGAATATACAAAAGAGGGGAAGAAAAAAAAAACTGTTCGGAAGTTGAAAACTGTAAATATCTATTCTGTTCGAAAGTTGAATGTCGAAAAAATGAAACAATTTTGGAATTCTACTGTCAAAATAAATGATAATTTTCGGAATTCTACTTCCCAACAAGTTGTTTATTTTTGGAAAACCAGTTCCGAATGAGGAACATATTGCTCATTTCAGTGGGCTTCGTTTTGAAAATGTAAAAACAAACCTACATTACAATGAGATTTGAAATAAGTAAACTAACCAAAGTTCTCCAAATGTAAAGAATTCTTTCAATGATTCACGTGAGATGTCTTCAATGGTTTAATGAGATGTCTTCAATGCTTCAATGAGATGTCTTCAATGGATGGTTGTAGCTTTTGGGAACAAAACGTAGAGTGTGAGAGATGGGTGTGTGTGTGTGTGTGAGATGGGTTTGGGACCTGAAGGCTTTGTGTGTGAGAGACGAGTTTAGGGCCTGAGGGGTTTGTGTGTGATAGACGGGTTTGGGGGTCTGGATGTGTGTGTATGTACATGATTTACATTTGAGGGTAGATGTGAAATAAAAGGTGTGTGCAGTGAGAAAAATAAATTAGGATTAATTTTTTAAGTGTGTGTATTGAGAATGATGTGCGTAGAGTGGAATGGGTGTGTATAAATAGAAGCTCCTTTAAATGCTTTATCCAAAATGACAAACTCTTACAAAATGACCAAATTACCCTGTATATATATTGTTTGCCAAAACCAAACAATCCATTATCTTATTCTCTTATATTTGTGCTATCTATCTATTTATCTATCTATCTCTCTCTCTCTCTCTCTCTCTCTCTTCTAGATCTAAAGCTTCAAAATCTCCAAGCTTAAGCCATCGACGACACTCTCGCTTTTCCGCCGCCCTTTCGTCGTCATTTTCTCTCTCTCATCTTCTTCTTCCCTCTCTTCTCTTCAAACTCTAATCCTATTTTATCGTCAAAATTGTCGCCGCTATAACCCATGCCAAGCTTACCAAATACGATTTCTCTATCGGCCTCATCCTCACCAATATCTTTGGATACAACATCAATGTTACCTCCAACTCTCTATCTACCTTGGTGACACCTACAAAGTCACTCTCTCTTCTGGTAACTACGTCATTATCTACTCCAAGCTCATCACCAACGAGATCGTCGTCGGCCACATCGCCGACATCAATGAAATTAGTGTTAAGGCTTTCTTCTAGTGGTGGTCTATCACCGGAATCAAATCCAGCGGTGATAAAGGTATACTCAAATCTGTTATCACATTACTTGGAAATCTCTGATCTAATTTCCCTTATATGATATATACAAGTATAATTATTGTGGGAACCAGAAAAAAAAAATATTAGCTTATTGGGGTTAACCCAAACAAGGCCTACAATGGGTCCAGCCCAAACAAATATCACACCCCCCATCTATATAAAGGGGGGGCATCCCAAGTGGAAGGCATGTCTCATCTCTCTCTACAGAACATACACCCCTTGAAATATATATAATATTTACTTCTTTGATTCAAGGACTGACTTCACCATCGGAGTGCCTCCGGTCGGCAACCCCGGTTGGGTGGCGCTGATCATTCTCATCTTTGCAGGCCTACTAGGATATAGTTCATCTCTTCGTTGGATCTCTACAATCCATGTGAGAGGATATTTCATGGTCTCACTATAGGAAACGACTGAACGAGATCAACGAAGAACACAGCAAACATATTACTATAAGTAAACATTCAACATCAACAACATTTTGATGGTTATCACGAGCCACAGCTAAGCTTTGAATTTTCTCTCTAACGAAATTTATTATAAAATTATTGGAAAATCAATTCTTGAATTGTATACATATATCTGTGTATACTGACAAATTCCATAGAAACTCTTTTCTTTTTTCATGGTGAATCTTGATGAAAAGTGTTACAATAAAACAAGTGCTCATGGATTTACTTTTACATCTTCACTTTCTCTCTCTAAAAATGGGTTTCAGATTATGTTTGTGGGAGCTTCTTTTCGGCATTATTCAAAGAGTTGCTCGGCCAAACCCACTCCCAAGATTGTTTATTTAGTTTTTGCCTCACAGGAGTTTATTTTATAATTTATTCTTGAGGTATACATATATCTATACTAACAATTTTTATGGAATCCACGACTGGGTCCTTAGGTTTTCTCTCTCTAGAATTATTCCCAGCAAGAGACATTGCCATAGGATGGACCATGAGTTATGATAAAAAAAAAAAGAAGTTATTATTATTATTTAGTTAATTGTGGTAGCCTGCAGACTATATATATGTATATTTATATCTGCATATAAATTCAAACAGAGGCAAGTTCAATTGTCATAAATGGGTCATGTTGATGCTGTCCAAAATCTCGACAAAACCGAAGATATCCAAATTCACCCCCTGGTCATTATTTATTTATTTATCTCTTGGCTTCATATATATATATATATATATATATATACTTGCATGCGTATGGAACTTTATTAAGCACCTGGGTCTTCACTTCTGTGTCTTGGTATATCTTGATTAGATTAAACATTATTATTTGGCACCACAATAAAGGACGACTTCAAGAGTTACATTGTTTTATCTAATTTTAATTTCTTGTTTATCACAATTATTAATTGAATTTGTTGTCCGCAACATCAACATAAATTATTCTTAGAACTTGGGCAATTATTACTTTAGTATAATTTAAAATACCTCCTAGCATTCAAGCATTTCTCTCATCTAACAAGTGCACTCGGCAAAGCCAAAAGTTACCAAGCATTACCACCAAAGCTCTCGGCAAAGACAACACTACAAGAACAAGCCAACCAAATGCTCCAGCAAGAAAGAGCCAAGATGAGTTGTCAACCATTGCCAGTAAAGTTCTTAGCAAAACCAAATCCAAAGAGATGCTGACCAAGTGTTTCGGCACACCGCGACGCTAAGAAAAATCGCCGATCAAAAGATCGGCACAATCACAGACCCAAGCATTGCTGACCAACTTCTTGGCAGTCACATTATATATACGATGGACGCTGATGTTGTTTCGCAATCCAACAAGGCTGTACGGCAGCCCAACATGGCTGATTCGGCAAGTTTACATTTGTATCCGACGTTGGAGCCCATGCATATGCATTTCGACAGATATTTGACGCCGAGCTCCATTCTTTGGCAATGAAAACAGCCCCGACTATTCGCCACCGAGTGCTTAGCCAACAATGTGAACCACCAAGCTATTGCCGAATACATTTCCCCTCCAAGTACATTCTTCCATCGACTACATTTTTTGCCGAGGACAAGAGTTGAACAAAAACAATAACAACAAAAAGAAGTAAAACCATCTTATTGGTCAACATTGGGAGGTCCGCCAGCATCCGAGCAGTGGCGGAATGAGGCGTACAGCTGATGAAATGAACACTAGGCTACAAGCTGAATTCAACATCGCAAAAATGAGACAAATCGGACTTAAAACAAGAGAGATACAAAGGCACAAAGTCAGGAGTTTGAAGCTAAAAATATGCTTTTCATGTTATGTTGCATGGAGAAGATGACATAAGAAGTTATTGTGTGCTTCTCGGTGCAAGAAGTGTAGCCATTTTTGCTCGGCTCTCCTTACTCGGCAACATTATTCAGCAACATGTCTTATTTGGCTAATTCTCCCTACTCGGCAACATTATTTGGCTCTCTTCCTACTCGAAAACATTATTCGGCAACACAACTTATTCGGCATTTCATTTGGCATAACATCAATATCAACGCCGCAAGATTATTCGGCTCTCTTCCTACTCGGCAACATTATTCGGCAACATAACTTATTCGGCTTATTATTTGGCACAACTCTGCAAACTCACAACTTATTCGGCATTTCATTTGGCATATCAACATATTAATATCAACGCCGCAGTCTAGTATCGACAACTTATTCGGCTTTAACATCTCGGCTTTGGCAACAATATTTGGCGGCAATACTCTCGGCATCGACTTAGAACTAGCATCTCGACTTGCCGAAATCCACATCTAATAATACCACAGGATTCGTATTGGTTCAAAGAGTCCAAACCCACCAACCCGATAAGCTAGGAAGTAACCAAAGTTGGCCGAAAGTTGCGATACAGATAACATTTATCGACAAACTGAAATTTCCAAAGCCGTCAAATTCACGTTTTGCCCATACCAACGTGACGTACTCATCACAACGAGTCTAACGTAACAAACCACGCCAAAATCGAAGCTCAAACGAAGCCGTACGAGCTGCTCAAAGTTTGCCCAAAAAATGCCCAGTTTCACTGGAGAAGACGACATCCAGCTATGCAAAAATTATCCAATGCTTCGCAGTTACATTACACCCTATTGATCTTAGCCTTCCGATCCATTTTGGGTACAGCTACGCTATCCGAAGTCCGATTACAATGATCCAATAGTCATTTCCAACTATTTGTCACCTCCTGAACATATCCATATGGTCAGAATTTGAAAATTAAAAATAAAAAATAAAAAACAAATTATAGATTTCATTCAAAAATTGAGTGCAATGGCTTACTTCGCATATCACCAAGTACCCTACTTTGTCTCGGCTTCATTCTGATTTCGCCACGGCACTGAACAGGGGCACGAAATCCGTTTTAAATTGTTATCGGCCTACTCGGCAATTTTGGCCCAAGTCAATTTTATTCCTTCCGAATAACCAATCTTATTCAAAAGCAATGGGGGCAAATATACGTTGGACAAGAAACTTAACTTCAAAAAATTGGCAACCATTGCCAACCAAGTTCTTAGCAAATCCAACTCTGAAGGGATGCCGACACACTGCGAAACTAAGAAAAATCGCCGACCAAAAGATCAGCACAATCACCGACCCAAGTGTAGCTGACAAACTTTTCAGCAAAATCACATTATATATGAAACAGACACCGATGTTTTGACACTAGTTACTCGGCAGTGCATCAAATTTACTCGGCAATATTATTTGGCACCATTATTAATTCAACATTATGATCATTATTCGGCCGTGCATCAACTTTATTCGGCTAAACAACATTATTTGTCAACTTTATGCATTGTCAAACTTTATGGAGCAACATTGGTCACAGTATTCGGCAACTTTATTCCCCTAACAACATTATTTGGCAAAACAATTGCCCACTGGGACATCTTAGTCAATTTTCTACTTTCCAATTAGGGCACATCAGCCAATCATCATCTTGGTACCTTTGATATGCATGCATACTCGGCCAACCTGGTACAAACATTACAACGACATTTACTTGAGTTACACACTCCCGCTCCTTTTCACACCACTCCAAGCAAGCGCTAGTTTTGGGGCAATACATTACACTTGGCAGTCGGCAATTCGCATTTGGCAGTCAGTAGTTCACACATTGTTGTGCGCCGTCATTTTACCAAAGCCGAATCTTCCCTGCAATATAGGGAAATGGGAATCTACATTCCTTCCGACTAACACCTGTCATTTGAAAGCAATGGGGCAAGTCTACTTTGGACTAAATGCAAACCGAGCAACTCGGTATAGACGTCCCCGAATGTCCCGAGAAAATTCCGTTTTGTTCATTGGGCTCACTACAGTTCGGACTTGATGTCACGGTTCTGAATCTAATCTCGCAAAGTGCAATGCAAGATCGATAAATCACCAAAGAGTCCAAATCCGGCAAATCGTTTTGAAAAACTGATTTTTAGAAAGAAGTATCAAACGTAGACTGCTTTGCCAGATACAGAGTCACCACCTAAATATTTTATTTTGGCGAAATTTAGGAAACCCTGACTCATGCCTAAGGTCATGTGTCCGTCATCACCAAAGTTGCCACGGCTCGAGAACTTGGGTATGATTGGGGAAGGTCATTTCATGAGCACCCCCGCTTGCCCGATCAAAAATCGGCCACTACTAAGCACGATATCTTGTTTTTTAAAACACATGTGCACTTATTCCGGTTATTAATCTAGAATTACTAAATGATGCGCACAACATACAAGTATAGACTAGATTGCCTAAGTTGGAACAAAGCATCGCATATCTGTTTGTTTTGAAAATGGATTGAAGTTTGCTTCTCGCAAGTAGGCTAAAACACGGGTTTCGACGAATTATTCCAATTCAAGCAACCCAACCTTCACCCACAGGCATTCAGGCAGTTATATCACATAAGCACATAGTGTCACAGCCCAAACCTGCCCCTATGAGTTTAGTACCGTAACCGGCCAGTAATCCGAGATTACCGAAGGCCTGCTTAACAGTAATACAGCAATACAGAGTACAGGGGCTGGCGGAAGCCAAAACAATAATTAAAAGATGTCCAATGAGCTGTGACAGTCTGTATGCAAAAAGACTTTTCATATATATACAATCAGTATCAAAACAGTATGCACAATATATACAATCATTCAGGACAGGGACTTAATCCCTATTTAAAACAGTACAGTACAAAAACATTCAGTCTATACAGAACATAACCAAGAAGGGGAAAAACCAAAACACCCCCAAAGCCCTAGCTTGAAGGACTTAGAACCTCGCAGTGAGGCACAGTGGTTGGCTTTGACAAAAGGGGGTCTAACCCACGCTCCTAGCTCCGGTCTGGTGCCTGAACACCTACGTATGTATTAAGAATGAATGTCCTTACAGTAACGAAAACAGTTCATTGAATCAGTATATCAGTCATTCAGTCATAACAGTCATATGTGGTACATTCATTAGCAGAACAGTACAGTAAATAGTAGGTCTTAAAAGACCAAACAGTCAATGATGGCCATCGTAACAGTAAACAGAAGTTCCAAGATAGGAACTGACAGAGATCTCTGTAACAGTAGCAGTAACAGTAACAGTAGTTGCTAAAGATACCACAATACAGTTCAGAATAGAGGACAAACATTCATTCAGTTAACAGTAAACAGTTCAGAAAACAGTTCAGTTGATCATTCAGAAAATATTCATTTTCAAACATATCTTTACAATATTGTTACTCATAGAGTTCTGGGCTATAAGTAGCTAGAGCGCGTCTCCGAAAGCCAACCCTATACAGTGACAGAACGAACACATACTAAGTTACATATTCGGGAATCAAAGACGTAGTCCCTACTTTGGCTCAGTGTGGTCCTACATCAATATCCTTATTAAGATGCCTTAAACTAGACTTAGGAATGCCTAGGATGGAATGAGGATGCAAAGATGCACTTTAAAAATATTTTCAGAAAATTAGGGTCCTGCTCGAGCGTGGAATTTCCCGCTCGAGCGTACAGGCAAACAAAATACTCTGCTCGAGCGCGAGTTACCCCGCTCGAGCGGACTGTCAAACATGCCAAAAGTACTGAATGTGTGAAAATCACGCTCGATTGGGCGCTCGAAACCCGCTCGAGCGGACTGTAAAATAGTGTAAAGTGCTGGATGCATGAATTTCACACTCAAGCGTGAGTCCAAAATCTGAAATTTCTAGATTTGAACCTCAAGCTCAAAAACAAGTTTCAATGTACCAAATTCAATCCTTTTGGGCTAATTTTTGGGAAGACACTTCAAAACTCATAATATAACATGTTTCAAAGATCAATTTGAGAAATCAAAGCCCAAAGGTAGTTCAATTAAATCCAATTTCAAACCAATTTTCATGAACATAACTCAAACATGACATGCATGAGTTTAAACCAATTCAAAGCTTCAATTGTTTGCTCAAATGAGCCTCAACTTCCAAAAACAAGATGAAAACATGGACTATAACAATAATATGAACATGCATGTACCAAATTCCATGTAATGAACCTCAAAATGCAACAATGTGGACATGCATGCATAATATATGCTACAATTCAACATTATGAACCAACTCTTAGCTAGAATCTCTAATTTCTCGTGGATCATGCAAGACAACACACAAATACATCAAAGAGAGGTTGAATTCTCTACCTTAGGTCTCCAATCCCAAGCCTAGAAGCTCAATTTTGCAAATCTTCTACCAATTCTCCAAGTCTCTAAGCCAATTTGAGATGGAAACAAGCTCTCTCCTATCTCTCTCTCTCTCTAGTCGGCTATGATCACAAGAATGGGCTAAAGAAATGTTGTGTTTACATGTAATAAGGCTCAACATGTATTACCTAAATGGTCCACTAACATGGCAATATGGTAAATAAGGCAACTTGTGTAATTTAACTTATTTTAATCTAATTTAATCATACCAAATCCAAATTCAAGTAATTATACCATAAAATCCTATAAATTCTAATCATCACATAACACTAATCCATTCTTGGTTCGGCCGCCGATAAGTCCTTCAATTTGCAGTTTAAACATAAAATGTGAACAGATAGAAATGCACTTAAATAGATACAGACAATCAATCAGTTCAGGATTTCAATCAATTCAGTCAATTATCATAATCAGTCTCAGTTTAACAGTAATCAGTGATTTATCAGTAAACAGTGGTGAGGGTTGTCACACATAGCCTCATGGTAAGCATGCTATCATGGCAGTCACTCACACGCATACAAGGATGCTAAAGCATAAATGCTTACCAAGTACTCCGAGCCAAAGGAAGAAGCTAATTAGAAAACATGCATGAATCCTAACTATGCTGAGATGCCTAAACATGTAAGAATGCAACTAAGATAGGCTCAGGCTTTCTAAGATGGCATATGAGATGCTACAGATAACATGTATTCAACTTAAAATTGAAATACGATGCAGTTAGTATGATGCGCCGAGCCCGATGCATGCAAAACAGATGAATGGATGCAAACATACGAGCATAAAGATGCTAATTGAAACTTGCCCTAAAACTAACCATCATAAGCTGGTAAATAAAAGAGAGAAAGACGTGGGGTTGGAAGACATACATCACACACATGCACACATATTACAACATTGCCCTCTCTCGGAGGATCCGAATAAATAATACAGGATCAAATTAACTAATTATTACACAACGCTAGCTAATTAACAAATTATCTAAACTAGCATGCAAACTATGTAAAATGGGCTGCCTCAGCTCTGCTTTGAATGATAAAGGATGCATGCATGCTCGAGTCGCCTTGTCGGGAAATCCATCGCGATGCCTCGGCTCGCCTTTGTTTGCAATTGATTTCAGAAACTTGCACAAAGCTCCAAGGAGATGAAACTCTACCCTGGGAATCTAGGGGGGGCTGCCGACCAGCTATAGGCATTGGAGACCACCTACCGACCACCCTTGGTGGTGAAAACCAGAAAAAGTGGTCGGCTTGCCAGAAAACCTGGTCGGCCGACCAGTTTCTTCTCCTGGTTTCTGTATTTTCTGCAACAAAGGCAAGAGAGAGAGAAAGCAAGGTATTTGCAACACATGTGTGCACGACCACTCTCCCCATCATTGCATATGCTCTAGGGAGTGTAGTCCTTGATCCTCGGGCCACCAATCATGTATCTCAATGCATGATGGCCGAGGAGTCGGATTGCACGACTCAATGTGAAATGAATGCATATATAAACACATAAATGCCTAAACTTCATCATGTGTTAGTCAAAAGTGTCGGTGACCAAGAATCGAGGCACGTTTCATCACTTGGAGTATGAAATATCCCTCGTTTCTCGTGTTTGAACTAACTCCTATTCCAAACTCAATGCAACAAGTAAAATGGCATGCACAATGCGACCTCAAGCATGCAATCCTAAGGCGATGCAACCAAGTCATGCAAACATGCAAAGGATGACGTGCAAACATGCAAACTAGCATACGCAATGCTATGAACTAATGATGGCATACTCAATGCACATGATACTATATGTCATACACAATGCACATATGAAGACTATTATACACAATGAAGTGAACAAGGCATGCGCAATGCAATGATCAAACATGCGACAACGCGACATACTCAATGCTATGAACTACAATGGCATACTCGATGTAAAATGGACTTAAACCAAAATGAATGGGCCTCAGCCACACCCAAATCAGTGGCCATGCATGATGAAAATGAGGCAACAAAACACATGCAAACATGAAAGATGCAAGGGCCTAAAGCCTAGGGCACAAGATACAACTGTATGAAAGCATGGAAATGATAAAATATGGAATACAACAACATAGGTTCCAGCTCTGAAATGACATACAAAATGGTCCCGAATCATGCAAACAACTCATGTTATGCATGTTGAATGGCTCAAATACCAAAACGAGTGAAGTGCATTACACTAGAGGTATGCAAAGCAATGTCCAAATGAACAAACCAACCCCAAACAGTCCCTATGTAGGCCCAAAACAGTGGCAAAATGGACTAAGATGATGGCTTGAAATGCACAAAAATGAAGCTCATGCAATGGCCCATAAATGAGGTATACAAGCACAACTCTCAAACGCATTTAAAGAGTGGAAAACATGGGAACATGACAGAAGTATAGGCTCTAAAATAACATGCTCAATGATGCCAAGACATGGAAACACCTCAAGTTAAGCATGCAAGGGGCTCCAAAACTCAAGGCTAGGCAAGGATATTACACTACAAGTATGCATGGCAAGTATCATTCGACCAAGAGGCCTCAAAACAGAGCTAAGGAAGCCCAAAATATGAACAAAATCAGTTTGAAGTATGGCCAAAATATGCTAGAATCAATGGCCAAAACAACATGCAATGTAAGTCAGTGAGCATGGTTTACACTACAAGCATGTAAAGATTCAAGAGGCCACTAAACCAGCCAAAGACAAAGCTATGATATGCCAAGGAATGACCAAAAATCCACTGAAACATGACCAATACATGCAAGAATGACATGCTCCTTTGATAAGCTATGAAGGGGATTATTCTACACATGCAAGAGGCAAACATGAAGTGACCAAACCAGCCCTAGAAAAAGTCTAGGCAGGTCCTAAAAGTCACTAAAAATGGCCTGAACTAAGGCTAGGAAGTATGAAAATATAGGCTCATTGGAAAGGCCAAATATGCAAACAAACAAGGCCAAAAGAGAGAGGGTCACCCCTCTCTGATTTTGGCCCTCAAAACAGCATGCCAACCACTGAAAATCCACTGGATTTCAGTGGCTAAAAGGCCAAGCAAAGGTCAACACAAAGGCTTTAAGGCATGGCTCAAAACAAAATGAAACATGTAAGAGGGTAGATGACCTCCAACAGGAAAATGGCCTTAAACAAACATGAATAATGCTTAAAAATAAACTTTTTTTCAGTTGACAACAAACCTCAAATAAGCATGCAAATGAGGCTAAGAGAAGGATCAAAATAATGCTTAAAAATGGAGAAAATGAGTTACCCTGAAGCTTAACAAAGACAGCAACCTCTGGACTAAAAACCCAGCTCCTTACCCTTTGAAAATGACCTCCAAGAACCTTGGGTTGATGGTGGAAGTGTTAGGCTATGAGGTGTGGTGCAAAAGGGTCAAGAATAATACACTTCCTAAGCCTAAATATAAAGACAAAAAGAGAGATATGTGTATGTGCCTTAACCCAAATCTGAACCCTCACAAAGGAGGGGGAGGCCTTCCTTTATAGACAAAGAAGGCCAAAGCTTCTCAAAGAAGCTAAAAACTAAGGCCAAAGATCCTCCATACACGTGTATGGAGGATGCAGTCTATGCCTTCCAGCTGGTACAGCTGGCAACAACTCACAGAGACAAAATTGGAGGGAGCAAGCCGACCAGTTAAGGTGGTCGGCCGACCACTTCCCCTGGTCGGCTGACCAGGGTGAGTGGTCTCCCTCAAGGAAAAGTGGTCGGCCAGCCCATTTGATGGTCTCCCAACTGAATGCAAGCTAGTGGTATGGTGGGAGACCAGCAAATGTGGCTAAAAAATCAAGGATACCAGTTTCCCGACAAGAAAATCGGCTGGCAGAGAGAGAAGTGGTCTCCAAGAGAAAAGGTGGTCTCCCACCCTTGTACCACCTTCTAAACAATGAAAACAAGGTTCATGCTAAAAATGAACCAACACCGATGCAAAATGAGGGTTCGGGGGGCAAAATGCGCGGCCGAGTGCCCCAAAAACAGGCTGTTAAGCACCAAAAGTGGCGTGCGACCACAAAGGCGGTCTCCCGGGCTGCAGTGTCCCTTTAGACAGAGGAAACAAGGTGTGTGCCAAAAATCGTGCCAAACTGAGAATGTTAAGCGGTCCCGAACCGAGACGCGCAGCCGACGGCTCCAAAAACCGGAAGCTGGTCTCCAAACGAGGACAGTGGCCTGCGACCATGAAATATAGCCTACAGCCACTGAGAGATGGTCTATAAGACCTATCCCTCCCTCTGGGAAGAGAAAGCAAGACCTGGTCCGCAAACCGAGGCAAAGCATAAAAGGGTCCCGAGGTCCGGGGGTAAGGCTCTCAGCCAAGAACTCTGAAACCTCGAAACGAGCACAACATGCGTAATCACCGAGCGCTCAATCGGTGACATCCGAGTCTTAAGATTAGTCAAAAATGGGTGTCTACACTCGACAATTAAATAGTTGGCCCAATATCTACTTGGTAATTCCATACAAGCGGAGCAATATTATTAGTGATTAACACATCCACCTTATTCGGTGCATGATGCATTATTCAAAGTCATTGCCATATTGGCACTTGGTTGCCACTTAAAATCAGCAAAAGTCTCCGAGTACAGCGCAATCTTCGCACTCGGCACAAAGCGTCGTTAGCAAAGGCCTACACCTATGCCCGGGGGTTAGAATACTGCGGCCTACACCTATGCCCGGGGGTTAGAATACCGCGGCCTACACCCATGCCCGAGGGTTAGAATACCGCGGCCTATACCCATGCTCGGGGTTAGAATACTACGGCCTGTCATTATGATTTGTTTATATTCCTTTATGGGTTTTAGCTCACCCCCCTTCATCCTATGATCGACTTATATACATTTATACATACATTCAAAACATACGTACATTTATACATTCATTCAAGCATACATGCAGTCATTCATTCATACCTTTTATTCATTTATCCAAAGTGTTCTTTATCAAAAAAACCTAACAGCTATTTGAACAGCGTAACTTGGCAAGAAAAAACTCTCATTCCTTCTACCGCAGACAATGAAAGTTTTGGGACAATTGTGGGAGCCAGGAAAAAATATATATCAACTTATTGGGGTTAACCCAAACAAGGCCTACAATGGGTCCAGCCCAAACAAATATCGCAACCCCCCATCTATATGAAGAGGGGTCCTTCCCAAGTGGAAGGTATGTCTCATCTCTCTTTACAGAACACACACCCCTTGAAATATATATGATATTTACTTCTTTGATTCAAGGACTGACTTCACCATCAGAGTGCCTCCGGCCGGCAATCCAGGTTGGGTGGCACCGATCATGCTCATCTTTGCAGGCCTACTAGGATAAAATTTATCTCTTCGTTGGATCTCTGCAATCCATGTGAGAGGGTATTTCATGGTCTCACAATTACATACATACAAAAAAAGAGTTGTGAAGTTTTATTATGGAATTGCTTTGCTTAGTTTTTATTTTTTATTGAGGAATCTTGTGGTGTGAGGAATGTGATGAATCTCTCTAATTTACAAAGTAGAATTGAAAAACTCTATTAACTTGAACA
The DNA here is from genome assembly GCF_055761805.1 of Camellia sinensis. Lineage (NCBI taxonomy): Eukaryota > Viridiplantae > Streptophyta > Magnoliopsida > Ericales > Theaceae > Camellia > Camellia sinensis. The sequence goes on from NC_138961.1 coordinate 253,800,534, forward strand.
TACAGGTTCTTAGTTTAGATAACAAATAGGTTTTTAGTTTAGATAGATTTGTTATTGTCGTTTATGATATGATGAAACATATAGCAATTGATTAAAAAAAATTTGACAGATATCTGTTGATATGTTCAAAATTTGAATAGATTTGAACAGACTGAGGGGAAAAAATTGAACATATAATTAAATTTGGACAGATATTTGAATATATAAGAAATTTCAACATATAGATATTCCAACAAATAGATAAGTTAAAATGAGAATTTCAACAGATAGAGAGAATAAGAAGTGTAAAATTTCAATAGATGGTGTGGTAAATTTCAACAGATAGTAAAATTTTAAACATGTAAGATTTAAAAATTGAACAGATAGTCAAAAAAAATTGAACACATAGATACAAATTTGAACAGATAGTCAAAAAAAAAGTTAAATAGATAAAAAAAAAGTCAACGGATAAATTAAGGGATAAAATTAGAAAGAAAATGTCTTTCAAAACAAATAAAAAGATTTCTCACAAAATTATTTAACAAAAGGTGGACCTCTCATTAGTAAAAAATATCCATTAAATCTAATGCCTTATCCCCTCATTAAGTTGGATTTTCTAACAATTATCTCTAAAAAATATATATTAAAAAAAAAAAGATGCCACATATTAATTTCAAAGTAAACATTTTGTCAATATGTTTTTTGAAGTATATAATATTACCTTTACATTATTTCAGTATAATTTTTTGTATTAAAATTATAGGAAAAAAGAGATCTTATCAAGTCGAAAATCTAGACTAGATGGTGTTTTTTGGAATTCATGGAACTCACCACGGGTCCCGTTTCGATGATCTTTGTTGGGCACTTTCTATATTTCATTTATACAAAAAATTAGATCGATTTGATAAATATAATTTATTCAATTTATCATGTTTCTACGAAAATAAAAAAATTATAAATTAAGTTATAGTTATCAAAGTAATCTAATTTTTTGTATGGATAAAATAAACAAAGTATCCAACAAAAATGACGGTTCGAATCATTGATGCGAAACTCACGATGAGTTCCACGGGCTCAAACAATGTCTTCCAATCGAAAATTTGTACCGGAAGGAATACTTTTCTCCCCCTCCCCCAAAAAAAAAAGAAAAAAGAAAAAACATTGTCTTGTGAGAAAATGGATCAGATTTAAGAAATGTTTGTTTAGCAAACATTTACCGTCAAGGTGTCTTATTATTGTTAGTAATTCTATACACGAGGAATTGTAATGCATGCAATAATAGCCAAATTAGCTCCTCTCTGCAAATTATTTTGATTTGGATATGACTTTTTTTTTTTTTTATTATAAAAAATATATAAAAAAGTAAAAAAATAATATAACCCAAATAAGTTAATGAGTTATTTATTTCGGCATTGCAAAAGGAGTTTGTTGAAAACAAACTTATAAAAGGGGAAAAACTATGGTACTTATCCTTAAAAGGGTGTCTGTCATATATAATTTATAATTAAAAAATAAAATGGTACAATTTCATAGTTTTTAAATTATAACAAAAAAAAAATTATAATAAAAAATTATTATGAGTCATAACTAAAATATTATCATAAATAAAAAAAATTAATCATAACTAATAAAAATATATATATAATTAAAGATATATATGATACACCATTTGCAAAAAGTGTGTATAGTATATTTTTTTCTTTGGTATATGATATGATGATGGAGTGGTGTAACGGTATCTCCAATCCTTTACCAAATATTTCATTAAATTTAAATTTAATGAAAAATTTGGTAAATATATCATCCAATGCTTTTTATCAAATTTATATCAAATCAAGAAAGAAATAAATTTGTTTATCAAATCAAGAATAAACCAAATCTCTTATCAAATTTTCAACAAATCTTTTTTTATTTAAATTTGATGAAATTATTAAAAGAAAAAGAATTGGAACGGGGTATCACTCCCCGTCCCGTGTACTGCGATTGATTGGATCGCTTACTGTTGTTAAGACCATCTCTAATGATTACTCAAACTTTTAATCAAATTTGAATTTGATGAAAAATGAGTCATTTTGCTGCTCCAAAGGTTAAATCAAATACGTATTAAATTGAGGATTTCACTTTTCTATCATCAAATTTAGGACTGATGCCCATGTTATCAAATCAATGTTCATTGCCATTGCCGGATGTCACCCAGATGACAACCTAAAGGTAAAAATTTGTGAAAAAATTATATTGGCCTGGTCGACTGTCTAGTCGACCATCTCAAGGTAAAAAAAAACAAAAAAATTTATACTGACCTATTAACTAACCGAACATCCACCCGATCGTCCGACTAATATTATGATAAAGCTCTAAAATCTTCCATTAAAATAATTAATATCAAAAAAGACTTTTGTTCAAATTTTTATTTAAATTTAGGGCAAATTACACTAATAGTCCTTATAGTTTGGGACTCGTATCACTTTGGTCCCTAACTTTTCAATTGTGACACATTTGACAATGAATTTTGAATCTTGTTCTAAATAAGGACAATTGAAGATACAATTGTTTAATTTCAAAGGCAAAATCGTCAATTTAATAAAATATAAACTAATTTGACAAAAATAAATGTCAAAAAAATATTTTTATCCACCAATGATAAAATTATGTAAAATTGATAAAAATTACATGATTAATTTTACATGATCATCATCCAAACACATAGTAAAAAATAATTTGATAAAAAAATAAATAAATGTCTAAAAGATTTATCAATTTTACATAATTTTATTTTTAGTGAGTAGAAATAATTTTTAAAAATTCAAAAATATTTGTTTGACATCTATTTTTGTCAAATTAGTTTATATTTTATCAAATTAACGATTTTACCTTTAAAAAATCTAATGATATATTTAATTGTCCTTATTTGGAACAAGATTCAAAATTCAGGGTCAAATGTATCACAATTGAAAAGTCAAGAACCAAGATGATACGAGCTCCAAACTGTGGGGACTATCAGTGTAATTCATCCTTAAATTTAATAAAAAAATTGATAAACCTTTGATAATACTCTAAGGGTGTGTTTGATTCGCCGGATTAGGGGGGGACAATCCAAATAGTGCTCCTTATCCGTCGTTTGATTTTTTTTTTTTCCGCCGGACTCCTTATCCTCCATATGGGGGACTATTGTGTCCTGGGGGGGTATGGGATAGTTTTTGGGGGACTATCCACTGTTGGGATTAGGTGGTCAAAATGACCATTTTGACCCTCTACTATTTAATTATGTATTATATTTAATAAAATTCAATAAAATTTAAATGTCTCAATTTAAAAATAAAATAATTTTATTTAACTTTTTATTGATGTTTTATTTATTTAATTTTTTAAAATAATTTTTTATAGATATTTTATTGATATTTTATTTTAAAATTTTGTTTATATTTTATTTAATTTCATTATTTAAATTTAATAGATGTTTTATTTAATTTCATTGTTTGATTATTATTATTTTTAAAAAAAAATTTATTTAAAATTTTAATTAAAAAAATAATATATATTTTTATTGATATTTTACGTATTTATTTATTTTTTTAAAAAAAAATAAATTTATTTAATTGTGTAAAAAATAAAATAAAATAAATTTTTATTTAATCTAGTTAAAAATAATTAAAATATTAAAGATATGTTTAATATTGCTATTACTTAGTAAACAATTGAAAAAGAGTAAAACAGTTTTTTGTTCATTTATCATATCTAGTCTGTCCAACCAAACGTTGGATTCACTAAAAATAGTCATTTTCAGATATGTAATCCCATGAAAAAATAAACACATGATACATATCCAATCCAACTAAATAGTCCGAGGGATTCACAGTTCCAGGACTCAAGTCTGATGAATTTTAAGGGTGTGTTTGATTGGGGGATTAGTAGGGACTATTCACTATTCGGATTGCTTATCCGAAGGAGTGAGTAGTCCATCGTTTGTTTTGTTTTTAGTTCACCGGACTTCTTATCCTCTATATGGGGGATTATATTATCCCGGGGGGGTGTGAGACAGTTTTGGGGGATAATTTACTTTTGGGATTAGGTAGTAAAATGACTATTTTGACCTTCTACTATTTAATTATGTATTATATTTAGTAAAATTTAATAAAATTTAAATGTCTCAATTTAAAAATATAATAATTTTATTTAACTTTTTATTGATGTTATATTTATTTAATTTTTTAAAATAATTTTTTATAGATATTTTATTTTAAAATCTGGTTTATATTTGATATAATTTCATTATTTAAATGTTAATAGATGTTTTATTTAATTTCATTGTTTAATTATTATTATTTTTAAAAACAAATTTATTTAAAATTTTAATTAAAAAAATAACATATATTTTTATTGATATTTTATTTATTTTATTTAAAAAAAAATAAATTTATTTAATTGTGTAAAAAATAAAATAAAATAAATTTTTATTTAATCTAACTAAAAATAATTAAAATATGAAAATATGTTTAATATTGCTATTACTTAATAAATAATTGAAAAATAATAAAATAGTATTTTGTTAATTTATTCTATTCAGTCCGTCCAACCAAACGTCAAATTTAGTAAAAATAGATATTTAATTCCATAAAAAAATAAACACAGGATACATATTCAATCAAACTAAATAATCTGAAGAATTCACAATCTCAAGACTCAAGTCTAATGAATTTTAACTCTCCTTATGCAGTCCGTCCAATTAAACACAACCTAACCTAACCTAAGTAATATCACCGACCCAGAAGATACCGAACCGCCGATGGGATAGGGATAGGGATAGGATAGGGATCCCATACGCATAGCATAAGGCTCGAGCCAAGCCGGAGCCCCAAGCGCGCGCGAATGTTGAGGGAAATAGGATTCTATCCTATGATTTGCAAAAGGAGACTTGCGTAACGGTTCCCCCACAAAACCAAACACACACTCGTCGTCTGATTTCTTCTCCTCTCCCTCCTCTCTTTTATACATTTGTGCCCTCCCTCTTTCTCTCTCTCCGCCCCTCCTCTCCAAGCGAATCGGATAACACCAAACCATCTTTTATTTCTCTCTCCTTGTTGAAAAACCAGTGGCGTTTCTTTTTTCCCCTCAATCTTTAATTTATTGCTGGGGGATCAAACTCACTATTTCACTGCGAATCGTCCTCAGGTATAGCTTGGAGTTATTGGGTACACTCGGGCTTTGAGTATGCTCCAGGTATTGTTTGTGTTCCCACTGTTCTTCAATTTCTAGGGCTTTGTTTCTCTTAAAACCAAAGACGGAATCTTTATTATTGTGCTATTTCATTTTTTTTTTTAGTAAATAGTTTGTCTGAACCTGAATATTGGATGCCTTAGACCATCTCCAACATTGAATAAAAAATTTCATCAAATTTTAGTAAAATTTTGATGAAAAATTTGATTTGATGCTGTTCACTTCAACGCTATTTTTTCACATGCCCGGTTGTCCGAGAGGACGTCCGAGCGGATGTCTTAGAAGTCGTCCGGACATGAACCAAAAAAAACTGTCAAAATTGCTTTTGGTGGACTTGGTGGACATCGCCCCAGGGTAAATTTAAATTTGATAAAAGATGAAAGGCTGCTTCATTTGATGAAAGCTTTGGTTTTGCTCTATTTGATATGATTTTGGTGAAAGGGTTGGATTGCCTCATTTGGTACTTTCAAATTTGATGAAGCATCTCGTTCAAAAAAAAAAAATTTTGATGAAGCATCTGATGATACTGAACTGGAGCTGCACTTAGGAGTTGTAAATTTTTTTTTTTGGATCTTTTTTCTCCTGCCCTGTACTAAGGTTTGTATCTCGCATTGTTGGTGCTTCCGTGGATAGATTATGATGAATTCAGATGGTATGAAAACTTTGAACGGATTATTTACTTGACATAGACACAGTTACTTCCTTGAGCTTAAACTCATATTGTTTTCATAAGGATGAGGAAGGGAAATAGGGAATTGGTTCTTCATATTTTGTAATTTCAAAGGAGTGAGTGACTTACCTTGAAACCAACCAAAGTTGGAAATATAGATCAAGTTTGTTGCATTCAATGTCTACCTGTCTGTTTATGTTTACTTGTTAATATCAGTGATATTTTGTGTTACCGAGTCATGCTCCCTTTCTAAAGTTTGTAAAATTCTTATAGGTTTTCAGTGTCTGTGTGCATATTTATATTACTTGCTAAAATGGCAAGAACATATTAAAGTTTATTATTATATGATAAAAGCAGCAAAGTTGTGCATTCATTCCCATGTTATCTGAACAGCCTTCATTGTTCCAAGACAGTATTATTAACTTCTGAATCCTTCTTAATTCCTGCAAAGAACTGTAATTTTCATGTTGAGTGACTATTATTAAAGAGTGTCTTGTTTTCTAATAGAAAGTGATAATATTAAGGGTCTTCAAATTAGCGACTCAATTGGTATTTTTCTGAAAATATGATTATATGACACTTTGCAATATTATGTAATGTACTTGGATTGTTTTGTTATTTTATTTTTATGTATGTTTTGGATGCCATGTAGGCATAATGCGTGTTTTTTTGGTTCTCTTCTTTGTGAAACCATTTAAGTTAGTTTGCTAATGATAATATTTATAAATCGTGGCTTCAGTAAACATAGGGAAGGAAGTTATTCTTTGACTGTGATCATGACCACTTGTTAGGTATTAATATTATGATCTGCTGTGGATAATCTTCATAATTTGTGCTAATGGCGGCTGATAAGAGGAAGAAACGATTAAGCAATGCCAGCATTGCTAGTTCTCGGGAGCAGGACAGAGCAAAAAAGAATAAATTGGAATTGCTACAATGTGATTTGAGCGTGAGATCCAATATTTCTCTTGAGTGGGACGACAAGAAGAAGAGTGTTGTTGCCAAGAGGGAACAGATTGGCTTAACACGGAGAGACTTGATTCCATTCATTGGTAATGTTCCTCATTGCCACAATATCTTGGCAGATGTTCTTGTTGTTCCTCATGAAATTTTTGAGTTGGACAATTTGAAAGGGGTGCTCTCTTATGAGGTAACACGAATTTCATGGTGACACAAAATTACTATCTTCTTGTTTTAAGTGACTTGTTTGTTCAGATTTTTCTATGTATCTTGTGTGAAATTACTATAGGTTTGGCAGACTCATTTATCCGAAAATGAGAGACACTATCTTACACAGTTTCTTCCCAAGGGAGCTGAGACACATCAAGTTGTCCAAGAATTGCTTTCAGAGGATAACTTTCACTTTGGAAATCCTTTCCTCAAATGGCAAGTATTGGTATTTTTGTGTTGAAAATTCATGGCTTTGTTTTGCCATTTTTTCAAAATTAAAGTAGCTATTTTGGTGTGTAACGTTTTCGGTCAGTTGGTCTTTTTCAAAGTTAATGTTTTATAAACTTAATAATATGAAATAACTATTTTTTTTGTTTGTTTTGAGAGATCAACTCCATTCCATGTTGAACAAAGGGTAATTCTATTATTTATTATTTTGTTACTATAAACTTTTTTAAAAATTGTTCTTTGATGATTTTATTTATTAGAATGCAGAAACTATGTGTATACATGTAGTGTAGGTGTTGTAAGAAAGATTCCTAGATAGATAAATATATAATGCGATGTAAAAAAGTCTCACCCTTGGAAAAACATGTACCGATTTCTATTTCTTGGATGAAAATGATATATCATGAGCAATGTTTTTCACAAATGATGTAGGACCACTCTTTTATGACTACTAGTAATTTTCCTATAATGAATATAAGGTTTTGAACATTAAAAGATGGGATTTTAGGCGCTGTTTCGGGGTCTTATAGGCACTGTGAACAATATTTGTGAACAGTAGCTTAGGCTGGATTGGGCTGATTTTTATGCTTTAGTTGTCAGGTTGAGAGAAGAGTGGCATAGGCTGGGCAAATTTGGTTGTGCTCATGATTATCAAAATCCCAATCGGGATTGTGTAAAAAATTCCTAGTAAGTAGGATCTTTCAATATTGATTGTTGGATCTTATAGGATTGTGGAATCTCGATTTGATCATACCTGATCCAATTTTTATGCATGGCTGTGTATTGTATGAGCTGTTTTATTGTAAATTTTATGTTTGTTGCCCAAATACCAATTTTAGGTAGTCTAAATAAATAAAAATAAGTCATATTAAATAAAAATAGACTAAGAAGAAGAAACTAGGGAAATATACATTCAAACTCATTTGTTTTCCAAATGACTTGAACAAGCTCCTAAAGAAGCCAAGCCTGATTTTTCCATAAACGTTTCAAGTTTTTTGTAGCCCTACATAGCAAGTGCAATTTTTAAAATTTATATGAACCTGTCTTTGGAAAAATGTTATTTCTGGATGGTTTGTGGTGTAATTCTATGTCCTTGCAGGGGTGCTTCACTTTGTTATGGTAATCGTCATCCTGATGTTGTTCTTCATCAGGAACAATGCTTCAAGGCAAGTAAGAAGGTATACTATTCAGAGTTGCAGAAGTATCATAATGGGTATGTAATGTTGCGAGCTACCTCTTTTTCCACTATTGTACACAATGTTCTAAGTTGTTTCTTTATCTAATTACACTTTGCTTAGATAAAAAAGGGTTCTAATTTGTTTCTTTGTGCTAAATTAGATGGTTTTGAATTTTTATGTTTCTTTTGGCAGCATGATTGGTAATTTACTGACGTGGAAGGAAAAATTGGCTAGCTGTAAGAATCCTGAGAAGGAAATTGTTCACAAGATATGGAGGTTAATACTCTTTGGATGTTTTTTCTTCGTATTGAAATTGAGTTTGGTACAGGCAGAATTTTCTGCCTCCAGCATGGGTAAACCGACAATCTCTTCAATATGGCTTTCTGTGGGATTCTATGTTGTCTATTTATTTGCTAAAAACTGGTGAACTATGTGAGGAGCTATGTTATCAATTTGTAGACAGATATATCCTCACAATCTGTCATTTTGGCTGCAATGGTTGTGTTGAGGGGGTGATTTGCATCTGGAATGGTGTATTTGAATTGATGACCAATTCTTTAGTTGTTTCCCTTTGGAGAGATACTTTTTGAATCTTATTTAGTTATCAGTTTACATTCTATGAACAGGTCAAGAAAGCAAGCTGAGAGAAGTATCCCTGTTGATGCAAATGAATCTAGATTTCATGATGCTCAGGAGGACCTTCCAGCCACATCTGAATCTGATTCTTGGGATGCTGATGAGAAAGCAGGTAGTAGTGATAACCAGAACTTAGTGAGGAAGCACGGAGAACTGCAAAAACGGTAATTGAGCTTTATACTATGAACTTCTATGCCAGCGCCTGTACATTTGGTTTCTCTGAATTTGACCGGGTCTTGAGGGATAAGAGACCAAATATGGCCTCTTTGGGTTATCAAAAGACAACTAATTATGACTTGAATCCTTGTATAATTTTTCTAGGGGTTTGGTTATATATATATATATATTATACATTATGTATATTTAAAATTGAATTTAAACTTTCATATATATATATACAAACACAGATTGTTTTGCGCTTACACTTCTGTGAACATGGGCCAGGATTAGAGGCGGATTGTTTCAGGCTCATGAAGAGTCTACTTATTGGAAAATTAGGAAAAAAATGTATTGTTAACAGAGAACTTCTGTTTTTGTTTTTGAATGGGTTGGGGGATGACTGTATGTTTTATCTTTCACATGACTAACAGGATTGATTATTTTGCTAATTGTTTCCTTTTTTATTAATTTCCCTCCCTGGCTGAGATGGGCTAAAGTTGCTATGCTGAAGCTTTAGCTAATTCAATTTTTTACTGCAGATGAATTACTAAACAGCATATTTGGCCCAAGGATAATATATTATATACTAATACTATTACTGGCATCTTGGGATGTAGAAATTTGACATAACTGAGATAGTTTCCTACTTTGGTAATACAGGAAAGGGCTGCTGACTGGTTGATGACACATGTATTATGTATTACAAGCTTTGAGAGAAAAGAAATTGTGTATATGCTATTAAACCCTAAAGCCAATTACATAGTTATATAAAGTAAAAAGAGAAGAAAACTGCAAATAGCCTTAAAGACTAAAATACCCTTATTGAAAATATGAATTAACCAAAAACCATGATTTGAGCCTGGTGAGCATAGAGAGTTTGCCAAATAAAAATTGAAAATGAGCAGAATTGTGAGTCTTCTTGAAGAAGTCTTCAAGCTGCAAGGAAGATGAAACAAAAGGCAGTGCATTAGTATCCAACTGCAGATGTTGACAATTAATCTATATATGCTTCGTGTGCTCGTGAAAGACAGAGTTGTGAGGCTAGCACTCTGATTATCACAAGAGAAGAGTAGGCGACAATATAGGAACTTCCAAATTAGAGAGGATAAAGCTTTGGGACTGTTGGGGAGGTTCCTACGATACGATGCTAGGGTTCCAATGAAGCTAGGTTCTTATTGGAGTCAAGTGGATTTACTGAACTTCGACCAAGCAATAGAGAATGAGGGACTTAGAAAGTCGGAGAAGGCGTGGAACCAATGGAGAACAAATGAAGAGAGAGTGATGATTGGATTTTGAACCAGAGAGTCGCAATAATGATTGGAGTTCGAATTAGAGACCAAAGACTGGTCAGAGGATACCCTGAGAGTTGCGTGGTTTGCTGGAGTTCAAACCAGAGATCAAATGCAACGATTTTGACACCCAAGGATTGACGAGTGACTAATGGAGGTAGATGACATCAAAGCAGGACGATGTCCAAACATGAAGGAGATTGACCAGTGGATGATGTCAAAGCACTGCGGTTTGCAAGGTGAAACTAAAGTGATGACCATCAAGCACTGCTCCGGTGGCCGTTCATGATTATTGTGGCTTCCAGTGATTGGCTCTGATACCATATTACAAACGTCGAGAGAAAAGAAATTGTGTGTATTCTATTTAATCCTAAAACCAATTACGTATAGTTTATATAAAGTAAAAAAGAGAACAAAACTCTAAATAATGTTAAATACTAAACTAGCCCTATTGACAATTTAAATTAACCAAAATACCCAAAATACATTCTACATTATGATTATGTTATTTCTATGACATACTGCTGCCTAGTATATGCCTACTTTCTTTGGTTGGGAAGGGTTGTGAATTTTGGCTCCAGACCCTGTTCGTACTTATATCTGACAACATACAAGCGATTAACATGCTGGCTCGTAACAATGTTTTTCACTTGAGTTCCATAGCAGCTTCGCAATTTCATTGACTGAAAGTTGACTGACTGGCTGTACGTGTCACGAGGAAAATGTTACAACTTCTAAAACATTACCCCTAAATTGACCCCCTACGAGTGTACTGTTGCATGTCACGTGTTAATTTATTTAGGAATCAGCCAACTAAGACTGAACCCCCTGCCACATCAGTGTGGTTAAATTTAGGGCATTACTCGTGTCATAACATATAAGAAACTTATATGTTGACATCTGTTGTTTTTGAGCCCTTTGTGAGCAAATCAGGGATCTGTCTTCAGAATGGGTTGAAAATTTTCTAGTTTGTCTATAAATCATATGGTTTGGTCACCTGCTTATGATATTATGCGAGGCATGCTACATTTTCAATTTGTACTCGGTGAAGCAATCTATTTAATTGCATTGAGTGTTGTGGTATGCAGAAAAGGCTTCATGGAGGACAAATATGACAATTTACCAGCTGCACTCAAGGTGATGGCAAGACCTACAAAAGGAGAAAAGCTGCACAAGAGAAATATCCAGTGTAGTGATGGTTCCAAGTATATGTCTTATATCAAGGTAGTCCACATAACAAGAGGACAAATTCTACAAAAACCTTGATTTGAGTACACACTCACTTGTGTTGTGTCTATGTAATCCTCCTAAAACATGGGCTTTTATTGTTAAAAATTGTAAATTTGTCTTTAAAATTTAACCACTTCATTTCAACAACTCAAATGATTCTCAAGGCTAATTTGTCTTTTTGGTTCACGTATTGGCTGGCATTCTGTAATTTTCGTTTAAATCCTTAGGGAAGGAAGTGAATGTAGTTAATATTACTCTTTTTACAATTTTTAATATTTGGTAAATTTTCTTTATTGTTGACAAGAAAGTAAATGCAGTGAAGGTGTCTACGACTGATCAACTGCCTCTGTTGCATTTCAGGTTAGCAGGAAGCAGCATCAACGTGTTAAGAGTAGCATGAAGCATTCTAGTAATAGTATTCAATCTAGATCTCTTAATCATGTTTTGGGTAACCTCTATACTTTTCACGTCCAACCTTTTGAAGTATTTGAGGAAGAGGAGCAAATGAAGTTGCATAAGCACTGGTTAGTGTTTTGTGAATTACATTAAGTTTTGCTTTACTCTAAGAAGCATGGACATGTGTTGACATGGAAATTTCCAAATAATGTATTACACGACACGTGGAGGGGACATGCGGAAAATTTGTAGTTTTATATATTTATTACATGTCAAATATAAGAATAAGAAATTATTATATGTTATATAATATTTGAAGTTACATTGTTTTTCTTTTATCATTAGATTCCAAGTTTTTTTTTTTTTTTTTAATTTGTAAAGTGCTTCATGTGTATCTAAGTGAGACGTGTTCCCCGAGTGTCTAAAGCGTGTCGGAGTGTAGAAAATTTTTAAAAATAGTATGACATGTTTGGACGTTTGTCGGACAGGTGTTTGGGAAGTGTCTGATGAATGTCATGTCATGTTATATTGGTGTCCTACACGACATGTCAACTTCTTAGAAGTGTCTATGCTTCTTAGGCTTTATTTTAAGCTGTTTCTCCCCTTCAAAGTTTAGTGTTAATTATACAGGTTGCAGTTGGCAACCAGAGATATTCCTGTAGCATTTGCAAACTGGAGAAGGTGGCAACGACAGAAATGGCAATTGGCACAATCTTTAGAGCAAGAAATGGAAGAAAAACTAAACTCTATTCAGGAGGTTTGATTAGGCTCCTCTCCTTTTGTCAGTGTCTTCAGTGCGTAGTGTCTTGGATAGGAAAGCAAATTTATTGAATATTCAATTGATCCTTGTTGAAATGGTTTTCAATTTTGAGCAAATCTTCATTGGCTGAATAATACTAATTTGTCAGTTTTTAACTGATGATCAGGATAAGGAGAAAGAGAATGCTCATAGCGTGCTTCCTGGCCTGATGTATAATGGAGCAGCAGACCATGAAGCCCAAATAGTGGAGGTCTGTTAGTTTACCTCTGGTTATTGGAGCATATAAAATCAACTTGTTCAAAATATTGTATATTTACCTTTTGAAGTGCTGATGCTATTGCAATAATATACTTTTGTTAGTTGTGGATATGGTATGGTAACTTGTCATTTTATTATGGGGTGGTCAGGTTGAAGAGAGAGAGAATTCGGATAGCTTGCTTCGGGAGCAGATAGATGGAGCAGAAAATCATAAACCTGCCATTGCATTAGAGGTTTGTGCTCTTTAAATTTCTGTGTTTTTGTGAGATTGGGTATCAAAGCATTTGAACGCAACCTTTTGAATGTTCGTCAGATCCTGGCCAAACCTGTGTCTTAATTGTGACAATCTTCACAGGATATAATATTTCGGACTTAATGAGTTTGTTATTGGGTGATCAGGATGAAGAGAAAGAGAACCCTGATAGCTTGGTTCAGGAGATGATGGATGATGAGGCAGCAAAACACGAACCCACTATAGAAGATGATGTCTCCACACAGAATCAGCATCTGCAGCAAATTCCTACACTCAGTGGCAGTCACAATTTCTGCTCAATGGATTTGGATTCTGATAACCGCGTAATTATAGACGGAGATGATATTCATCCTAATAATGTAGCATACTCAGAAAACTCGAAGAGTGTAGACATTGCTGTTAGTCAGGGGGATCCTCTCTCTTCTACCAGTGATGTTTGGCCACCAGTTAGCATGCCAGATTCTTATTATCGGTCTACGTTAAACCATGAATATGCTTCTGCCAGTGAGTTGTCACTTGGGCATTCACGAGTTTTTGAACAGCAACAGGTCCGACTGATTGATCTGGAATCTGACAATTGTGAAGAAGACACAAGGAAAGATCTGTTGCACAGACAATCTAATGATGGGTCTTTCTTCAATCCATACGCTGACCAAGAAGTCCAAGGCCAAAATGAGGTACTACAACATTTCTACAAAGGTCAGGGGGGTTTACCTTATCATCACGAGCAGAAGCAGACACGGTTAGATTTACAGCCAGCATCAAATGTTTCAATGGAAATGGGTCAGTTTTCTGGACTTTTCAGGGAGCATCTGCATCCGTCACTGCCCTTAGAACTGAGGCAGAAGAGCTCGAATGATATGTATATGCATCAAAACATTCAGGGGAAGATGTTCACTGATGGAAGTAGGTACACTATTCCACGGCAAGAACACTTCTCAAATGCCAATACCAATGTTCAGGATTGGGCTATCAATACTAATACCACCCACATGTCAGCACCTTTCCAGTCTCATTTGGATGGTGGAGAGTTGGGTCGGAATTGGTTTTCAGGGGAGCATCAAGTCCGTGGTGACTGGTCCACTTTGGACACTAGTGCTGTTGGCCCAACCCAGACCATAATAAATAGAAGCAGTAATCCAGATCAGAGCTTATTTGGCGTTGTGTCTCAATGTAATCAGGTGCGTTCTGGTGCCCCTTATGACTCAATGGGCTCCACTGAACAACGGTTCATTCAGTCAGGGACCTATGGTAGAGTGGGTGCAGTCGTCCCCACAGCAAGCAATATGTTGCCACCGACAGCTCATCCACTTGACTACTTGAGTGGGCATGAAGCTGCTGCCCCTGTAAAGAACAACAATATAGGATGGATGAGCAGCGTGCCACATCAGAATTCTGCTTTACAGGACTCAATAGGAAAACCATTCTTGAGGCCGTCCTGGAACAAATGAGGACTTCTTTGGTCCCTTTGTTTGAGCAGGTGGATTTCCAGTTTAGAGCTTGGTTGGGAGTTAGGATGCACACAGATGCTGAACACAAGATGGGTGTGACGGGAGTTTTTGGGCTCTAATTATTTTTAGGACTAAGGGTCAATCAGGGTTTTCTTAGTAGCTGATGGAATTTTGTACATACATATAGGAGAGCCAATCCAACACCGTATATATATCTAGGTTTTATAGACGGGGAGGAGGTGAGTTGTGAGGATAGTGGAAAGAATCAAGGGATTTCTGGTATCAAGGGGTGAGTCAGTCATAAATGTAGTTCCTTTTTCTTTGGGATTTTTTAGTTTATTGAACTAATAAAGGTTGCCATTTTTTTAGCTTATTGGTTTTCTGTTTTGCTTTCTTTGTTTATATATATTCATTGCTGTCATCCGGATATATGGCAAGATGCATATACATATATAATAACTTGGAAGCGTTTAGCCTATTAAACATGTTCATGTTTAAGGATCTATTGGTTATATCGATTTGTTGAGTACTTTATTATCGAGGCTGTTGCATCATTCCTTCAATTGTGACAGCTGGGGAAGGTCAATTATCATTGTTGGTTCTTGTTTGTTTTTTTTCTGTTAATAAAAAGTTAGTTATAGAGTTGCGTATTATTTGAGAAATAAAATTTGGTTTAATGTTGAAACATTCTTCAATCTACATTCATGGTTTAGAGTAAACAAAACAAACCCATCACACCTGGGCCTGTCGTGATTCATTGAGCTTATTATTAATAATATATTTGTGTGGGTAATGTATGGTTGTGAATTTGGGGGTACAAATATGTGTGTGGGGTTAGAGAAAAGATAACACGGGGAAGGGAAGAGTAGTATATATTTTCATTTCAGTGCGATGCAATGGTTGCTTTGCTCTGTTGTGGTGGTGGTTGTGATATGGACAACCAACCAATCAGGTCAAGCAAGAGTCTGAAGAGGGATTTTTTTTTTTATCTCAGTATAACTCAGGCTAAATTATTTAGAAATTATTTAAAATTATCTTTTTATGATACAAGTTTATTCTATAAATGAATTGCACACTATATAAATTTAATTTTAGTCACAGTTATCCAACCAGATTTTTTGGGTGGATAAAACTGAGTTTCTAAACTTTTGTTTGGTTTCCTAACTCAGGATTTAATTTTCAGAAAATTAAAATTTTTCGTTTTTTGTATTTTTTTTTTGTTTTTATTGATTTTTTTTAATATTCTAAGCATTTTTTAAAAAAAAATTTAGATACACCTAACATAAATACACTTAAAAAGTATAATATTTGTGAAAAAATCTTTAAAAAACTCACTAAATATAAAAAATACAAAAAAATAAAAATTCAGTATATTTTTTGTATTCTTGTGTATTTATTGATTTTTTAAAATATTTTTTTTATAAATATTTTACTTTTTAAATATATTTAGGTAAGGTATATCTAAAAAAAATTACTTAAAATTAAAAAAATATTCACTAAAAATTAAAAAATAAAAAAATTAATTTAAAAAAAATTAAATTCAAGAAATTAAAACCAATTGTTTTTATCGAGCCCTTTGTTTACAATCATGCTTGCCTCCAACTTGGCATTGGTAATGCTGAAGAGTTCTGATAATAAATAAATAAAATTAGTTGATGGTAAACGAAGGACGCTGAATAGTTTTATGTGTGTTATAGAAAGGGATGGTTGTGATGTAGTTGATTCCAAGTAATCAAGCAAAAGCTAAGGCAAGTAAGGATTGCATGAATGAGCAATATTAGAGATGCAAAATATTTTGTCAAAATTTTAACATAACACTTGTATAGATGTAAGACTCACGTGTATGTGTAATTCACACTCATGTCATAATTGATTCTAAATGATAAAGCAAAAACTGGTATATGTGTATGCTAAATCAATAATATTAAAGATATAAAATATTTTATTTTTGACATGGCACTCATATGCGAAACATATGTATGATCTATACTATTTGGTAAATTTTTTAATAAAATATTTGGAATCTCCTATTAGGGCCATTCATATTATTGTTTATTAACATATTATCTGTGCTAACAAATAATCAAAATTTGGTTTCTAAATTAAAATAATAATATAAAATTTGTAGTATAAATAATTTATAATCAATTAAATTTTATTTATTTTTGTTAGAGTTACACATAAGAAAAAGCTTTTATTCTGATGTCATTAATTATGTGCTATAAGTTCTTAATAAAAAATTACATGTTATAATTTAATTGGTAGAAATTACAAAAGAAAATTATATTTACAATAAAATACAAATGCATTTCGTTTTATAAATTTCGTAATTTTAATTTCGCATATGACAGAGACAATGAAGGATTAGGGGGGCACGGGACCCCTCTCATTTTTTAGAAAATTATGCTAGTACCCATAAATGTTAAGAGTATTTCAAATATATCCCTTATAAAATTATATTAGTGCCCCTCCTAAATTATTTTAAAATACATAATATTTTTAATTTTTCAAAAATAATCTTTATATGAAAGAGTATTGATATACAAATAGAATGTTTGCAAATCACTTTTGTTAAGAAAAATGTGAAAATATTCTTTACTTTTACCAGTGGATTCTATCTCGAATACATTTGCACACTCTTTGTATTTCTCATCCCTTCTCCTTATATTCCATTTTCTCTACTATTTTTTTTTTTTTTTGTTCAATAATTAAAATCTGAAATTTTTTGTTTGTGGGTTTCTTTTAATCTATCTTGTAATAAAAAAAAAAAAAAAATTCCAAACATATATTCTAATTAAAAGTAATTCTATTTAATTCATTTGTAAGTATTTATTGAGTTTTGTTCTTAAAAATAAATGTTTATGATTAATAACATCCTGTTGCTGCTAATGTGGAAAAAGATATAAGAAAAATTATAAGATAGTGGGAAGTGAGAAAATTATTTACTAAAAGGTATGAGTGAAACTCTTGTTGTTTTTCTTTTGCATAGGAAAAGTTGTATCCCATATGTTTATAATTATTTTTGTCTTATATATTGATTTATAATTTTCTCAAAAATTCAAAACTTCAATTAGAAAGTGTCCCATATGTCAAATTTCTAACCCCGTTATCGCATATGATAGTAATAAATTACATTTATTAATATATTAATTTTTTCTTATTTTGTAAAGCCTAAAAATTTGTCCACTAAAAATTATAAATTATCTTATCGCAGAACTCTTTCATGAAAATAAATTATGATTAGCTTGTATTATTTGACTAAATATTAGAAATGAGTTAAAATCTAGATAACTTAATATTTATGTCAATGTGACATTCACCAAAACATTAAAAATTGTCTTTATCACACTACAACAAAAAGGACTTTTGGTGACAGACTGATTTTGTCTCCAAACATCAAATTTTCGTCACTAAAGTGATTTGTGATGAAAAAATTTTGTCACCACATTTGTCGCCTATACGTTGTCACTGAAAATACCTAGTGACGAAAAACAATTTCGTCGCCTACTTTTCATTTTTTGCGACGAAATTTTTCGCCTCCAAATGTTGCATTTTTCATTCTCTATAACATCAATTTCATCACTAAAACTAGATAATATTTTATTTTAATTGTTTTTAACTACAAAATATTTCATCACCAAATAGATTTTAGTGACAAGTTTTCCTCACCAATGATATAAATTAAGTTGACAAAAAAATTCGTCACTAAAATGAGCAAAAAAAATAATTCTTCAATGACAAAAAATATTTTGTCACCAAATATTTCAATTTAACGACGAAATATTCAACAAATGTGACGTAATTATTTGTTTGGTACTATACCATTAGTGACAAAATTATTCGTCATGTTTTTTTTGAAATCTAATAGCGACATTTTTTATTTCGTCGCTAATAATAATTAAAAAAATTTAAAATGAGGATACTATTTTCAAATTAAATTTTTTCTTTGAAGTAATAATTCCCTACGCATTTCAATGACCTGTTCAATATAATATCTATTACAAATCAATACAAAAATTTATTCATTTTCATAAATATCACAATCAAATTTCAGCACTATCCACAAAAATACAATATGAATTGCATGCGGATTACCAAACATGTCTCCTAATATCCACAAAAAACATGTCTACTAATATTCACAAAAATACAATATCAACAGCATGCAAATTACCAAACACGTCTCCTAATATCCACAAAAGACATGTCTACTAATATCAACAAAAATATAATATCAAGTGCAGATTACCAAACATGTCCTGTAATACCAACAAAAATATAAAATTTACAACGCAACCAAAATACATGTAAGGTAATATGAACAAAAACACAAAACGAGCTAGCTTTTACTCTCCAAATTACCAAACATGTCCATATCAAATCTCAAATCTGCAAAAAAATGAAACAAAAAAAAAAAGAAAAAAAAAGAATGCAAGTTAGACAATTATTATCTTATCAATTAAATATAAAATTTAACATGCATTTTTCGACTTAGTTTTCAAATCGGGAGTCCCGTGCTAGTTCCGTAAGTTTCCACAACTTACATTGGTCCCTCCCAAGGTGTTTGAGGTGTTTTCCAGACCTTCCCGTGCCTGTTACAGGATTTTGGCCCCGATGGCCTATTTAAAAGCTTAAGTGTTGGAAAAAATCATTTTTGGACTTAGTTTTCAAACCGGGAGTCCCATGCTAGTTACGTAAGTTTATACAAGTTACAACGGTTGCTTCAGAGGTAATTGAGGTGTTCCCCGGACCTTCTCGTGGTTGTTTAACGATTTTGGCCCCCGATGGCCTCTTTTCAAGCTTAAGAGTTGGAAAAAGTGCCTTTTTTTGACTTAGTTTTCAAACCGGGAGTCCCGTGCTAGTTCCGTAAGTTTTCACAACTTACATTGGTCCCTCCTGAGGTGTTTGAGGTGTTCCCCAAGCCGTCTAGTGGCTGTTACACGATTTTGGCCTCTGATGGCCAATTTTTAAGCTTAATTGTGAAAAAGCGCATTTTTAGACTTAGCTTTCAAACCGGGAGTCCCGTGCTAGTTTTGTAAATTTCTACAACTTACATTGGTCCCTCCCGAGGTGTTTGAGGTGTTCCCCGGGGCTGTCTCGTGGCTATTACACGATTTTGGCTTCCGATGGCCTATTTTCAAGCTTAAGTGTGAAAAAGTGTATTTTAAGACTTAGTTTTCAAACCGAGAGTCTCGTGCTAGTTCTGTAAGTTTCCACAACTTATATTGGTCCCTCTCGAGGTGTTTGAGGTGTTCACCAAGCTGTCACGTGGCTGTTGCACGATTTTGGCCCCCGATGGCTTATTTTCAAGCTTAAGTGCGAAAAAAAAATGCCCTTTTTCAACTTAGTTTTCAAACCGGAAGTCCCGTGCTAGTTTCGTAAGTTTTAACGACTTACATTGGTCTCTCCCAAGGTGTTTGAGGTGTTGCCCAGGCCTTCTCGTGACTGTTATACGATTTTAGGCTATGATGGCCTATTTTCAAGCTTAAATGTGAAAAAAATGCATTTTTAGACTTAGTTTTCTAACCGAGAGTCTCATGCTAGTTCCGTAAGTTTCAACAACTTACATTCCCTCTTGATGTGTTTGAGGTTTTCCCCAGGCCGTCTTGTGGCTGCTACACAATTTTGACCTCCGATGGCCTATTTTCAAGCTTAAGTGTGAAAAAGTGCATTTTTAGACAGTTTTCAAACCGGGCGTCCCGTACTAGTTCCGTAAGTTTCCGTAACTTAAAGTTGTCCCTCTCGAGGTGTTTGAGGTGTTCCACAGGCCGTCTCATGGCTGTTACACGATTTTGGCCCCCCGATAACCTATTTTCAAGGTTAAGTGTGAAAAAGTGCCTTTTTCGACTTAGTTTTCAAATCGGAAGTCCCGTGCTAGTTCCGTAAGTTTCCACAACTTACATTGGTCCCTCCTGAGGTGTTTGAGGTGTTTCCCGGGCCGTCTCATGGTTGTTGCAAGATTTTAGCCCTCGATGGCCTATTTTCAAGCTTAAGTGTGAAAAAAGTATTTTTTTCGACTTAGTTTTCAAACCGGAAGTCTCGTGCTAGTTCCGTAAGTTTTCACAACTTACGTTGGTCCCTCCCGAGGTGTTTGAGGTGTTGTTCGGGCCTTCTCATGACTATAACACGATTTTGACCTCCAATGGCATATTCTCAAGCTTAAGTGTAAAAAAGTGCATTTTTAGACTTAGTTTTCAAACTGGGAGTCACGTGCTAGTTCCGTAAGTTTTCACAACATACATTGGTCCCTCTCGAGGTGTTTGAGGTATTTCTCAGGCTGTCTCGTGACTGTTACACAATTTTGGCCTCCGATGGCTTATTTTCAAGCTTAAGTGTAAAAAAAGTGTCTTTTACGACTTAGTTTTCAAAGCGGGAGTCCCATGCTGGTTCCGTAAGTTTTAACAACTTACATTGGTCCCTCCCGAGGTGTTTGAAGTGTTGCCCAGGCCTTCTCGTGACTGTTACACGATTTTGGCCTCCGATGGGTTGTTTTCAAGCTTAAGTATGAAAAAAGTGTATTTTTAGACTTAGTTTTCAAACTGGGAGTCCCGTGCTAGTTTTGTAAGTTTCCACAACTTACATTGGTCCCTCCCGAAGTATTTGAGGTGTTCCTTGATCCGTCTCGTGGCTGTTACACGATTTTGACCTCTGATGGCCTATTTTGAAAAAGTACATTTTTGAACTTAGTTTTCAAACTGGGAGTCTCATACTAGTTCCATAAGTTTCCACAACTTACATTGGTCCCTCCCGACGTGTTTGAGGTGTTCTTGGGCCGTCTCGTGAATGTTACATGATTTTAGCCTCCGATGGCCTATTTTCAAGCTTAAGTGTGAAAAAGTACATTTTTTGACTTATTTTCATATTTCATTCTCTCTCTCTCTCTCTCTAACAATCAAATTCAAAATCTAAATACACATTTAGTTTGTAATCACCTTTAACCATTGCAACTTTCTTTCTATATTTCTATGATTTCGTCATCAAAACTTTTTAACGACAATGTGGCACTCCTATACTTTTCTTACTTTTTGACAGGGACATATAGATGAAATTAGCTACCCTAATAAGGAGGAAGTGATAAAACAGCATTAAAAAATGGAAGGTTAAAATGAAGTTCGATGGCTCAACAAAAAGAAAACAAAATGGAATTTACCTCATGTCTTTTGACTTAGAAATAGAATGTACTTAATGCTCCGGAGAGGAAGGAAAGAAGAGGCAATATGAATTTCCAGAGAGATCCTTCTGTGGCTTTGCATATCTACAATCTACAAGAATAAAAGCAACATTGAACGATGAAACTGTAGATTAGTTGTTTCGTGCAAAACAAGAGCAAAGAGCAAGACAGGAACAAACCCCGACAAAAGGTAGGTCCACTCTACAGTCATACAGGACTTGCACATTGTTCCGAGGAGCTTTAGACTTGTAGTAATGATCATCACTTTCACAACAAAACAAATAGATCAATTAGAAGAACAAATACTTCTGTATGTTATTTAATAGTGACGGGATGCCAAACATATACAAGTTAACAGCACATAATGAAAGCCAATATTTGAAAAAAGGTTGTTGAAGATACAAGCAATGGAGATCAAATCCATCGAGATAAACTATCAAAATGAAATAGAACCACCTAAAAATCTAAAAAATTTGCAATAATATAAATGAAATCTCAAACAACATAAGATTAAAGGTGATACTGAAACACATACTGAAACATTTTCATCAGAATTTTTCATTTTATTTTTCTTACAGTGTAACAAGTGCCAAATAATCCTGTACACACAAAGTGATTATCAAATTTCTTCCTAGTCTCTTAATTCCCACCCCTCCCAACTCTTTGCAGGGAGTTGATGCAATGTTCCTCGTGATGAAAACATGAAATTTTTTTCTTTTCTCATATTGCATTTGTTTGTACAAGCTTCCAAGAGATTCTGTATCATTTTTGTAAGTTGTAAATTGAACAATAAACAATTTTGTATATTAGGATTTCAAAAAAATCGACAATGAAATAAATGTATACACTCACAAAAAGAAAAATGCTTTAAAAAAGTTTTCTTGTAACTTTTGGAAAGGAAACCTAATTGAAACACCACTGGAAAGGTTGTAGACAGTTTGATTAGCAATTAAGGAAGCAAACAAGCTATTTTCACAAAGTCGACGACTCAAATACTACGATGTCAAGGCAGAGAAATTTCTACGCAAGAATCTTTAAGGAAGCAGCACATAAGAGAAAAGAAAAAGTTTGAATTGAACATGCTCAATTAAGAAATTCTCAAGGCAGAACCTTTATTTTGAGTATGTAAATTCTACCAGTTCATTTGTCTTCCAAAGACACAAATTTCAGAAATTATAGACAATGTATGACCAAAATGAAATCCAGGGAAATAATCTTAATATCATTAGCTTCCAAGCAATGGACATAAAGATACGCTAAATTCTAGTTGTTGTCAAGACAAAAAGGCCAATTTACAAACCTGAACCTCACAGGGAAGCTATATCCTTTTGCTGGGATAGGAACGTTTGTTAACATCTAGAACAGCAAAGGGAAAAATATTCTGCTCAATACCTCGAGTAGTACCTTCCAGATATCATGTCCACATATATAACACTTTCATTGGCACTCAACCAACGGCCAAACACTTGATCATTTAATCCTACCATAAAAAGGAAAATGGAAAAGTAACAATTACCTTAAAGCTCCACTTTGTCTTCAGAAACAAAAAAATTGGCATTTAAATTATTCATCAATTTCAGACTAAGATTTCCACCTGATAAATACAATTAGTATGGCTTTTTAAGCACTAATTCAATGTTGTCTTTTAGATCTAGATTTCCGGAATGGATTTGTGAGTTTTAGTTGTGACCAACTGAAAATTAATGTAAAATTTTATCATACACCAACCTTCTACACTGAAGTTGAGCTGACTTCCAAGGTGGAGGACTGGATTCTTAGGGTATAAATGAGAACCCACTGAAATCTGAAGAAATTCACAATTTAGAAAACGCAATAGAGGAAATCTTAAAAAGCAGTAATTACGCCTACAAGCATAATCTTAACAATTACAACATCAAGCTTAAGAAGTCTAATTCCCTAAGCAAACAAAATAACACAGCATATTCAAGCATTCATACAAAGAGAAAGAAGAACCTAAGCCTATGAATTTGTCAACAGAAAAAAGAACCTGTAATTTTTGGGGGGGAAACAATGGACTATTGCAGTTTCAAGAGAATAAAATGTAACAATTTATTTTTCCAAAAGAGAAGTCACTTTTACCAAACCCCAAAACTTAAAAAAATTACTTTTTTTTCTTTGGTTTAAAAATTAAAAAAATTAAAAACTTGGTTGCCCTCCTCTCAACCCATTATTCGCAATTTTGGAGTTTCAACTCACACTAACAGATTAATATGGAAATTGTACTCTATTTCACATACTGTTAAAAGCAATCGAGGACACATTTCTAGAAATCTTATTTTTTAAATGTATACTCATATATGTTAATGCATCTAAACGATACACAATATGATATATCATAACAATGATACATGATACATATCATGATTACAAAATAATAATTAGCAATGTAATAATAATGGATTAGGGATCCATGAGCTTTACTTCTTATCCTTTAACAGAACAATAATGCCAACAGCCACTGCAGGCGAAACATGAGATTGTGACTCTGGCCGATCTACAGGCCTTTGTACACTGAAGCTACTAGAAGATGTGCTACTAGGAGTTGTTGGGCGGGAAGAACTTGGAGAGCTAACTACAAATGAAGGATACCATGAATTTGTAGGAATCTCTTGTGGACTTGGCTGAGCTTGCTGCTCGTGAGAACCCCTATTTATAAACACAGTTAGTATTAAACATACCACTAAGTTCATAAAAGCAGAACAATTCATGCTCACAGAAATTCATTTTGAACATGTCCGTGTTTATGAGAGAGTATATCATGTGGATGAAAAGCACAAACAAGTGATAATGAATGGATGAACAATTTACTAAAAGTGCATAGGTAAGTCAAGAACTACAAATACAAAAAGGATTTGTTCAATGTGTGCCCTTAAGACACATGTTAAGAAGCTTAAATAGATTGTACATTCTGCTTGAAAGAACATATAATAAAGAATGTATAATCTTTTTAAGCCATCTTAATAACAGCCATATATAAAAACTGATGCAATCCACTAGCACATGTTCAATCAGGACTGGAAAGGATAATGAAACAAGTTTAGTATGAAGCCAACACAAGCTATGACCTGAAGAATTGACCTTGATTTGAAAGTAAAAACAAATTTTTATTTTCCCTGTGGGAGGTGGGAATTATGTCAGTAGTATACTTCGATACATAAGACAACTCTCTCCTACTTGAGAGCTTTCCTGTCTCTCTAGCTGCTTGCTTCCTCATGGTCTTTTCCAATATTGTATTATGAAAAAGCTTGAGACCCGTAAATTTATCCCTAATGAGATGGACTGTTACATGTCAGATGTTGATATGTGCAGAATCAAACACCTATGGCACAACCCTAGCTAGACTCTTGTTTTAGGGATCCCTACCAAGACTCTTGTTTTATTTGGCCTTTTGTACCCTTATCATCCTCCATTTCTATGCTCATCAGCACTCCTCTTAACCTTTCCATTTCTCAATTGTATCTGTTTACTTCCACTATCTACAGCCATAAGCTTATCCACCTAGATGATCCATTAAATCCCCTCCCTCTCCTCATTTCCTTTCCCTCTAATCAAATTTTCAACTCCTTTATCCCACCAAAGAATAAACACAAGCTTGGAACAGACAAAATGTCTGAATTACAATGACCCAAGTGCATAGCATATATCAGCAGCTATAAAATAAAATTAAAAATAAAATAAAAATTTAGAAAAGCCTATACCATCTGCTTGACCCATATCCAAATACTTAAAAAAGGAATGCTAAAAACCACTAGAGTATATAGAAATTGGCTCATAACACAAGAAAACTATTCAAGATTTGAAAAAAGGGGCAAACTTTATCAATAAAAATGCACAGTTGTTTGAAATAGTAATTTCACATATGCATATACAGATTAAGATATAAAGATGAATCCAAATAGCCCTAAAACAGGTGAAGATTGAATTGAGAAATCGTAGTTAAATTGTGAACAAAGTAATGGTAGCAGAGATAAGAATCATCAGAATCTAAAAACAGTCATATACATACATACATATATATATATATATATATAGAGAGAGAGGGGCACCCCTAATTCCCCTCAACCGCCTCGACCCCGACAAACCCATGGCCACGCCCCTCCCTACCTCATCTACGCCGACCATCTCCACCGCGAGATCGTTCTTGCCATTCGCGGCCTTAGCCTCATCAAAGGGAGTGATTATAAGCTTATGCTTGACAATCGTTTAGGTATGTAGATGTTTGAGGGAGATGAGATGAGTACGTACCGTTGATCGTTATTATCACGGAACCAGTCTTGCCATACCGTCGAAGTGTCCAAAGAGAGACATTGAAACCCTTCCCTTCCCCTTCGAACCCTCTATCTTCTCCCTCTCTTCTCATTTTCCCCCTTTGAATCATGTTCTTTGCTCTTCCCTGTATAGATTGACTAGCGTATGGCCGTGACCGAAGACACGATACAATTAATGATGAGATTAAAATATAAATAAAAATTAGTGAGAAATGTATTTAAATTTGTTGTTTTTGTTTTTTTTCTTTTCTTTTCTAAATGAAGACATGAAACTCAAATGAAACACTAATTTTTTAGTAACTCAAATAAATTTCAGGAATCCCAAAATTAGAAACCTCCATGACTCCCAAATTGATGCAAACCAATCATATGGACCAATCACAAGTGAGTGAGAGTTATAAAGTTGTATTTTTTTAAGAATATGTAGCGTTTTTTATATTTTTAATAAAAAAAAATGTTTCCAAGATAAATTGCACTTTCCCCAAATTGCAATCTCTTAATTTTCTCACCCACTCTCTCTCCTCTTCTCTATTACCTCAGTCTCTCTCCCCCAAAGACTGTAAAACATTAATCTTCTCAACTGTCTCTCTCTATCTCACCGACTAATATCCCCCCATTCCTCTCTCTTCTCAAACGAAGACTCTCTATTTCCTTAAGTTATAGATGATAATATTAATTTTTAAAAAAAAATAATTGTAAACTAAAAATAGATTGAATAATTTAATTCCCAATAGAACCCAAGCATCATATTAAAGAATATTAATGAGTTAACGTTGTGCACTAAAATGCTATGAACAACTGATAATTTTTTTAAAAAAAAATCAAATAAAACTATCCATTTGGTTTGCTCAGATGAACACACCATGAAATTAGATCAAGGGACTGGAACAATAAAGCAAGGACCACAACAACATCCATCCAACAATGTACCTGAAGAGAGTGAATATCTTCTGTTCAAATAATAATAATAATAATACGACTATGTAAAAATAAAAAATAAAATAAAAAAATTTAAAAAACTGAGAGTACATTCGCAGAATCCACCCCTCCTTTAGTCCCACGGGTCAGTGAGCTTTGGATTTGATGAATAAATGGAGAAGATGATGACCATGGAACTTTTAGGGTATTCTCTACACTGTTTTCACCATTGTTGTGGGTCAAGAAATTTATCAAAAAAGGAAAAAAATAGAACTTGAAAGATAAAATACATATTCTCACACACATAAATAAACACAACCCTAGAGATTACAAACTTTCTGCCAAGTTTTTGAATTAATTTTTATGAACAAAAACACAAATGCAACAAAAATGACAAAATTGGAGTTGATATGCACAAACAAAATCCGGTAATTTTATCACACTTCAAACAACTCAAACCCAGATTAATAAAGCTTAACACATAAATTGCAAGATCAATTCCACCAACATAAATGATGATCAATACCTCAATTTCACCAACAAACTTGAAGATGTATCACTCTTGGGCCAAACAAAAATTTGGCTATCGTTAGAATTAGAATATAATGTGTGCCTTAAGATATATCACACCTGGGCCAAACCAAAAAAAAATTGATATATTGATATATTTTAAAAACACGATGTAAATAATGATATATTTTTATAATAAAATTATGCTATTGATATATTTTTACTTTTGAGGGAATAAATTTAGGCACGGGCATATGATCTAAATATCATTATTAAATTGAAATGTAATTGAAAATAAAATTATTAAATTAATGATATTCCCTCAAAAATAATGTTTAGATCTATGTTCCAAAATTAATGATATTCTTTGTAGTAATTTTATTTGAGGTTATTATTGTAATAAAAAAAAATTAAAAATTAGAGGGTCCAAAATAATTTATGGGGGTGCTAATAGCATCACTCAAAATGAATCCCGTAGGACTATGGGTTAATTGATTATTTTGCCCTTGTGTTTATTGCTAAATTTGTTATAAAACTTAGAATGAGCCTCGTAATATGGCTCATGTAATATTAAATACAAATAATTGAGTAAAATTTTATTCAAAGTTAGATTCTTTAATATTTGCACCCAAAAAAAAAAATGTGAAAATAACATTGAGTAAAAATTTATTGATAGTTGGATTCATTAATATTAAAAAAAAAAAAAGGAATAACATTGAGTAAAATTTTTTTGATAGTTAGATTCTTTAATATTTAAAAAATATAAAAAAAGAAAAGAAAAATAACATTGAGTAAAAATCTATTTATTCTTTAGTTGGTATAATCCTAAATTTGATAATAATGTAAAGGGTATTTGTGAAATTTTAAATAATTAATCCCACTCCTATTTCTCACTGAAGGCACGATGTAAATAAAAATTACAAAAATTAGATCTATTTTTCAAATAAAATGAAAATTCATTAAAACACATTAAAAATCACAAACCCAAACCCAAATCTTAAAAATACAAATCCAAACTCAATAAAACCTTTCATAAATCAAAACACATTTCAAAATAAAACCCATTCAGAGCTGATCTGAGAGATTTTTTTTTAGGTAAGTCATAAATTAAAGACAAAATATTACACATTTACAAAGAACATATCCTAGTAATATAACAAATCCCATACCCAAAAAAGGAAACCTAATAAAATAACTAATTAAAACACCCCCACATCAACAATGTACCCCAAGTACCCTCTATCATAAATATATGGACAATTATACAAAAAGTGGTTGAACAACCCACTAAACAATTCAGTAGAACTGTGGTTGAACACCATACAACAACCCACGGCCTAACGCCTATTTACTAAATTAAACTTGGGACCAAGACACCACCTTTCAAATAATAACCCATCAAACACGGTCTAAGTCCACCAAGTTTGCATCAACAGGCATTGCTTCATCTTCATAAGCCCATGTGGAAACCAACTCAAAATAATTCAAAAAACCCTCAAATCACTCCCAAAAATGGTTTTGGAAAACCATGGGCTACAAAAACCAAAGAGATGTTTGAAATAGATATTTTATTGAGAAAAATACTAAATACATCGTTGTAGTGCTGCTAAGAGAGAAAGAGAGAGAGAGAGAGAATCAGAGCCCTCAAAGATTTGTAGAAGTTGTTTGCCTCTTAATAGCTGAAGAAGATAACCTAACTTGGATCATCATCAACTTGAAAGAGTGAAACAAAGAGAAAAAGATTCATAAACTACCAATTTCAGATACATAAAAAAAATATGAAAAAAGTGTTGTTTTTTAATGGATAATGGGAAATGAGTGTCAATGAATCGAAGATGGGCTATCGATTTCACTGGTAAACTACCAGTTTTAGATTTATCTCGCAACATCCCTCATTCCCGTGGTTTCTCTCGTGCTTCTCTCGATCAGGTCTCTCTGTCTCTTTCTTTGTTGCATTGTGGGTTTGAAAATCAAAGAGAGCTCGAAGATTTATAGAAGCTTTTTGCCTCGTAATAGCAGAAGAAGATACACCGATTGATTGGAACAAAGCCCAACTTGGATCACCATCCGTAGATCATCATCAACCTGAAAAAAGTAAAACAAAGAGAAAAAGTTTTAGATACAGAGGAAAGTTGGGGAGGCAGGTGTTTTTGGTGGTTCTGGAAGAATAACAGAGAAGGAGAGAGATAAAGAGGAAATGAGGAGACGTGTAGCAGAGAGGGAGAGAGATGAAGACGGAATGGGGGAGGAGACGTGGGTAGGTGGAGAGGGAGAGAGCACAGAGTGTTTGGGTGGGAATGAAAATCATCTCAGCCATAGATGTTTATTAGAATTGATCTGAGCCATTTAAATGAAATGTATCTCACATACATTTTATACATTTTCAAAACCCCTCTTGCCTTATTATATAGATTGTCCACTTACTAAAAAAAAGAAAAAGAACAGACAGTGAAATAAAAGATAAAAAATGAGGAGGAAAAAGACAAATTAGTGTTCCATTATATCTTTCTTTTTAGAGGTCTAAATTATTTTTGTGTTGGGAGCTAGGATTTTTTATTTATTTATTTATTTTTAGGGGGGTGTTTGGCACTCAAAATTTTGGCCAAAGATAATAATATTGGCCACAAAAATAGTTTTGTCACTAAATGATATTAAAATATTAAAAATTATTGGCGACGAAAATATATTTGTTATTAATAATTTTATAATTTGTGACCAATTTTTTTCTCACAAAAAGTTTCAAAATTTTGGCACCCTTCCAAAAAAATTAGCGGGAAAATCTTTGGTGACAAAAAAAATATAAATAATGACAAAAAATAATTTCGTTACCTAATTTTTTTATTATATATTTAGATTGGTGACGAAATTTTATTTTTATCTCTAAAAATGGTAAATTTGGAGACAAAATATTATTTTCGTCATTAAAAGGTATATATTTCGTGACAAAATTTATTTCCGTCATTAGTTTTCTCCTCTAAAGATCATTTTTGTTGTAGTGTCACTAATCTTTGAGATAAAATTTTGTAACATAAAATATTTACTTTAAAACTTATAGACCTACACATTTTTTTTGACTCTATCACTAATCTTTGAGATAGCAACTGAAATAAATTTCAATCATTATTATATAGAGAGATAGATATGATAAGAGTTTGCAGTACATAACTTTAAAAAGTAATATTAATTCAAATTTTTTAATTTTTTTAAATGATTCAACAAAAATTAGAATTTTTTAAAAAAATTAAAATTGATTAGTTAATTTCTTTTTTCAAATTTCTAAATTTAAATTTCTAAATAAATGAATTAGGCTCCGTTTGGTAAGTCTCTCAAATTATAGTTCCACCAATTGATTTGAGTGTGATGTTTGTTTTGAGCTTTCAAATCATAATTCTATATCCATTTCTCAAAACTCAATTCAAAACATAATCATTACTTTTCAAAACTCATAACTAAACACATAATTCAAAACTCTTTTCAAAATCAATATTTTAATTTTTTAAATATTTTAAATATTTAAATATTTTAAAAATATTTTAATTTTGTTAAGATTTTAAATATTTTAATATTAAAATATGTTACGATTTTTTTAATTTTTTGAATATTTTTAAATATTTTAATTTTTAAATATTACGATTTTAATTTTTAAAATTTTAAAATATTTTATAAAAATAAATTCAAACTCTATTATATAAAAATATTTTTAAATATTTTAATTTTTTTGTTATGTATTTAGTTACGATTTGAGTGTAGAGTTGTGAAAGTAGTATGGAGTTTCGAGTTATGAGTTTTATAAATAATTTCTTAATTAAGTTTTGTTTTATGTGTTTGGTTACGATTTGAGTGTAGAGTTGTTTTTAAATTTAAAATATTAAAATTTTAAATTATTAAAATTTTTTGAATATTTAAATTATTTAAATTTTTGCAATTTAAAATTTTTGAATATTTATTTTAATTTTTTACTTATTAAATTTTTTAGATTATTTAAATTATTTAAATATTTATGATTTAAATTTTTTGAATATTTATTTTGAAAAAAAATTATTTCCTTTGTAGTATTTTCAATTAAAAAATTGATTAATGTTACTTTCTGTTAATAATAAATTTTTTTAATTGAATTTTAAAAAGAGTTTGGTTATGAGTGTTGATTAAAATTTTCAATAGTGTGAAAGTAATGTGTTTTGTTATGGGTTACAACAATTTGAATTAAGTTTTAAAAACACTTTCCAAAACTCGTAACCAAACAAATTTTCTTACTTCACATGTCAAATCAAACTTTCAAAACTCAATTCAACACTCTATTCAAAAATCATAATCAAACAAATTTTCTACGCTCAAATCATAATTTCAAAACACGCAAACTCAAAATACAACTCATATTCTCAAATTATAATTAGAAGGTCTTACCAAACAGAACCTTAATTTTTCTTTTGAAATGTTCAAGGCATAATAAGATTTTTTTTAATAATTCAATAAAAGTTAATCAATAGAAGATTTTGTAATGATTTAAAAAATAAAAATTCTTAAAAAATAATATATGGGCTTGAAAATTCACAAGATTTTTCTCATTTAAAATTTGATTTTTTTTGTTAATATATAGTATAGATTATTATTATGATGAGTAATTTAGGGTTTGTTTCATTATCTTTTTTATTGTTGTCTGCAAAGGGTTATGAAAAGTCTAATTGTGTGGGGGCCACCGCCACCAAACAAGGTGTTCGGAATGGAAAATGAATTTTGTCCCACACAATTCTTAGTGTACGAATAATATGCAACATGTGATTGACATGTGATTGATCAAGTATATATTATCAGTTAGGGTTGAAAAAGGATTTCTTCAAATTTGTAATCCGATTCAGGTTAATCAAATTTGTTAGGTTTGAAATGATATTTTGCATTTGGATTCAAAAATTAAAAATTAAAAATTCGTAATTCATGAATTAGTTTCGGATTGAACCCAATGATTTCGAATTAGAATCGATCCGAATCGTATATAAATAGTCTATATTTTTATTATACACTCTTCCACAGTATCTTCTTTTATTTCATATAAAACCTAAACTCAAACCGAAATCCGCATAGTATCTTCTTTTATTTCTTTTATTTGTTAGTTTTTAGTTTTAATTTGTAATGGTCTAAATATTTATGGTGAAACTAGCTTTCTTATAGTTGTTTAAATTTTAGAACAATATATCGCTATTATGGAAAGACATGTTACTATTGTGAAACTAATATAGTACTATGTTTTTGTTTTTATAAAATTAAAGTGTTATATATATATATATATATTTTGTTATTTAATTATGTGAATATGTGGTCCTAAACCGATCCAATCCGTGTTTAAATGGATTGGTTCAGATTGGTTCCACGATTTAAACGAATTTGATTGGTTCTAATTTTTCAAGAACCATAGTTTTACCCCAATCCAATCTAATCCGGACCATGCTCACCCTTATTATTAGTAAGTTATATTTTTGTAAATGAGTCATGTTTAGTTTGTATTTCTAAAACAGTTTTGAAAAATAATTTTTTAGAAAAAGTTCACAAAATTTGAAGTTTTTTTTAATTGTATATTTTGAAAATATTTTTAGAGTTTGGCATGATTTATTTATCTTTTTTAATTGAATCAATGTGCGTAAAAAAAAGAGTAATTGATTGATGTGCAAAATGTGAAATAAAGAGAAAGGAGAGAGAAAAAGTGATTGATTAAAAGGGTTATTTTGGTTTTTTTTTTTCAAAAATTTTTAACTAAATAAAATTTTTAAATTTTTTTCTAAAAAATTGTAATGATCCCATATAAAATAATACACTCTTACTATTTTCAACAATCAAAATGCATGTATTATTATATAAAATTAAGGGATTTTTTTTAAGGCCCCTGGTATTAAGATTTTATAGCATAAAGGACACTCAATATTTTCAGAATTTCTCTGGACAAATCACAGAAAAAATTTCAAATTTCTCTAAACACATTACAGAGAAAATTCCACCAATGAATTTCTTTAGATTCACCCCAGAGAAATTTCCTTCTCTACTCTAGAGAAATTTTAGCAGACTCAAACTGACTTTTTTTTTATCTCATCAAATAAATTAATTTGTATAGATAGAAAGAGGGTGGGCATTGTTGCTGAAATTTCTTTCAGCAACTAAACATAATAAGAAATGCTATTGAGACATTTCCTGTCAAAGTAATGGAAAGTTGAATCAGGAAATTTATATAGAATAACCTCCAAAATTCCGCATCCATGCATGTTACAATATACAGATCATCTGCGCACAATATGAACACCATTCATCCCCAAACCAAGCAGCATATACAATATGTACACATCTTAGATGTTTTTCTGAAATGGGCTGTCAAGACAGCAACCACATTATAGTTCACCCAGATCACAGAGAGAGAGAGAGAGAGAGAGAGAGAGAGAGAGAGAGACGTACGCCATAGTGTTCAACTAAGTTATGCTCTCTAACAACATTGGGCTATAGACTCAACCAAGAGATACCTGAACATGATGTATTACTCATATTTCATGACGATAGCTTCAAGAATTCCATCAGATTTGAAGATCTCATTGAATTGTAAATGCCTTTATATGCATTCATTATCTGAAATTTCTTATTTGCATCTTCTGTTACTATCTTCAGAATTAGAAATGCTAATTTATTTGGGCTGCATTCTATCTTTATGATTATGGGACCGTTTGTTTTGTAAGAAAATGAAGAAAAATTATCTTAATTTTCTCATATTGCTAATTTCTGTTTCTGGGTTCCAACCAATGAAACAGCCAACTCTTCAAATAACCCTAATGATTTTATTAGGTACCTTTTTAATTCTGTTTTTGGTCTTTAAAATTTCTCTGGACACTTTAACTCAAGGAAATTCTTCAAAACTAGAGAAATTCTCTCTCCACCCTAGAAAAATTCACTCAAACCCAGAGAAAATCCCCTTTTAACCCAGAGAAATTCACTCAAACTAGAGAAAATCCCCCTCTCTAATCCATAGAAATTCCCCCTCATAATATTTTCTGGTTGAAAATCATAACCTCAGGCAAAATATGTTCCATGGTTCACAAGAACAAAATAAATAAATAAATTGATTAGAACAAAATACTAACAAATCGGAGAAAACTCATTCAATTGTTTACAAGAAAAATAAATAATTAAAATTATTTTCAAGAAATTTACTAGGCAAGTCAAGAGATAATTGATAGAAAACTTTGCGGAACATAAACTAAAAACCATTAAGGATTCAATTCCATACATGAAAACTATATGAATTTCTAATATACAAAATAAGTGAATACATACCTTGATCCATGATAGTATGAAATCCTCTTTTAAGAAAGAGAAATCTTGAATGGAAGATCTTGATCTTTAAATTCTTGGCTTGTCTAAGATCTTCAAACCACTTCTCTCTCTCTAGGCGATGGGAGCCTTCATGTGGTGACAACTTAAGTTTTTTGATGGAGAGTATGGTTTGGGACCTTACACTATTTATACTAATATTCTTCCCATCAAAGAACCATTCATTCAATGAACTTCATTAAATAAATTAATGTATCTTATACATTCATGATACATAATGCATCTTTTATATTTAATGAATTCATTAGATAAGACTAATGTATCTTACATATTCATAATAGATACAATGTACATCTCTAAGATTCATTCATAATGAATCCATCACATTCAATGTGCATCTCTAAGATTCATTCATAATGAATTCATCACATTCAATGTGCATTAGCATTAGTCTTCTAGACATTGTATATATAGGTGCATTCATCAATAATTAGTCACCATCTAATTGATGTACATGTATCTTACTTAATGAGATAAATCTAGTATAATTATGCATAAGCCACATTAAGCCATATTTAGGAAAAATTCTTACAATAATAACAAAGCATCGTCCATGTAAAGGTCCTCAAGCTCCAGCCATCTCACAGTGTCATCTCCTTCTCTTTTGCATTACAAATTTTAGTCTCCATAATTTCCACCACATTCAATTTGGTAACATTCACATCTAATCCTCCACTAGCAGAATCGTTTGCCACTTCTTGTGCATCCAAATTAAAATCAATATCAACACACATTAATGAAGCCATACTTTCAACCAAACCTGAAACTTGCTCCAACTGTTTGAGGGCATCGGAGAGTTTAAACGTCCATTAGGGGTGTTCACGGATCGGTTTTGTGCGGTTTGCGGTTCGGTTTTGACCCACCTGCATGTATGCGGTTTGGGAAAAAGTCAAACCGCAACCGCCCGCAGTGCGGTTTGCGGTTTGTGCGGATAGGGTTTGCGGATGTGCAGACGGTTGCGGACGGTTTACGGTTTGGATTGTTTCCTTTAAAATTTAATTTTTGAGTTTTTTTTTTCCCATTTTGTAAATATTTATTTGGGTCATTTTCTTCCAATTTTCTAAAATGCTCAAACATTAATAATTAATGAATTAAAACTTATAAAATTAAAAACACAACAAAATCAATTCCTAACACAAACAAATCATTCAAAATCATTCAACATGCTCCAACATTAATTGTGTACTCGGCCCTCTGGGATTCATTTTAGTAAAGAAAAATGAATATCATTTAAAAATAAATAAATAAATATGAACTTCCTTCAAACAGTATTCTCACTAATTTATTTAGTGAAAAAATATTTTCTATAACCACCATGGGGAAACCATTAGACAGTCCCACAAATTCTATATCAACGCATTAAAAGTTGTACTCAATTAGAATTGTCAGTTTAGTGATCAATAATCAAACTAGAAGTTCCATTGAACACCAGAAGAACAATTTTATTAGGAAAAAGTGGATGAGTCACCGATGAAAATCATATAAGAAACCAAGTTTAGGACTTGATAATTCTACGACATTAAGAATGTTGAGAAATACTTGAAAATAAGGATCGTAGTGTCATAGAGAACATAATAATGCTCCTGTTAAAGTTACAAAGTTGGTATATAAAAAAAAATGACAATAATAATAATTAAAGTGCGGGCGGTTTTTGTGGGTTGCGGACCCGCAACCCACAAATTTGTCATATTTCAAACCGCATCCGCCCATATTATGTTTGAGAAACCACCCATTTATATGCGGGTTGGGCGGTTTGAGCGGTTTGGATAAATCGTTGCCCACCCCTAACGTCCATGCATGGTCAGAGAAGAGGACGTGGGAATCCTTGGCCATGAAATCAGAGGTAAGTTCTCTGGTGAAATCAACGAACTCGTGGAGATCAATGAATCCATCATCGTCGCTGTCAATCTTTGACATTACTCGCTGGACATAGATAGAGATAAATCTGGGAAATGAGAGAGGCATGGTGATGGTGATCGGAAAGAGAGAGAGAGAGTCAAATTTCTCTGATCTGATATATGGGTGTGAGTTCAGGGACCTTAAACATCAAAAAATAATATTGTGGATCTCTTCCATTACTAAAAATGGGAGAGGGACCTTAAACTAATTTTCCCTAAAATTAAACTCTCCATGATGTTCATAAATCTTTGAGTCCGGTGGATAAGATTTTTTCATAATATATATATCTATGTAATAATGGAAGGGTTCATTTGAAAATGTCTCTCAAATTAATGGTTCAGATCAATCTAATTTGAAAAGCAATGGCTCAGATTTATTTTCAAAAATATCTCTCTTACAAACTATCTTTAATGGTTCAGATTTGTCTAATTTAAAAACAATGGCTGAGATTGAAAAGAGTTTCAGTGGTCTATATTTATCAATGGCTAAAATTCAATGGTCCAGATTTGTTTACCTATCGCCTCTCACCAACCCACTGCACTCCAGATTTGTATGCTCCACTTCATATATGTATGTATGAACAAAGCTCTGAGAAAGCTTTGAAGAAGGAAGAAAGCTCTGAGAAACCCAGGTAAGGAACTCTTATCTGCTCACTTTCATTTTTTTACCTCTATTTTTTTTCCCAGTTCATAGCTCTGTTTTTCATTTTTTGTCATCATCCCGTCATGTTCTTGGGAATCAGCATTAAAAGCAAATGAGTGTTTGCTACTCTTTCATGTCCTTAGGTATCTGTAGGTTGATGAAATCAATTACTGATGCTGATTTGAATAATTTGCTAGAGCGAAAAAAATGGGTTTATCAAGTAAATGTGGCAGCCACGGTCTAGGCTTCGTGTAGCCGCATTTTTCAATTTAAACTTGTGAATACTTCCAACTTCAGTGGCAGGTCAATCAAAAGCAAGGTAACTAAAACTTATTCTGCATTTTCAATTTTCAAATTTTCAATTTAAACTTGTGAATGCTCCCCTCGCATTTTTGCTGCTCTTTCATGTTGCTTATTGTAGCATTTGAGATGACTATGTTTTGCTCATATTACAACGATCAATGAAATATTTTAAATATTTTAATGGTGTTATACATACAAAAACCTTTGTAATCCCAAGATGTCATGATTCTCCTAAGTAATCTCATACAAAAAGTAAATAACAGTAACTTACCTGAATTCATATGAAAATTTTTGAATGATCCCAACATTGATTGAACATAACCTTGATGTATTGCACAGCAAAAAAAAAAAAAAAAGATTAATGGAAAAATGGAACATTACATTGATTGGAAAAAATGGAAGATTATTTATCAACAAAAAAAAAAAATGCTTTTGAGATGACTATATTTTTCTCATATTCCTTTTGAGAGGAAAAGGAAGTTTGAATCATATGCATTGTTGTTTGATCAAAACACAATCTGAAGCAAAAAAATAAAATAAAAATCTGTGTTGTGTTTTTTTCTTAGTTCTTTTTAACATTAATTGGATTGACCCAACACAATGGGTTGAGGCTCTCTTTAATTGGTCACATTGTGTTTTTTATCTCTGTTTTTTGGATTTTCTTTTTCTTTTTCTTTTTTTTTTGTTTTTGTTTTTTTAGTTTGGCTGTTGATTGTTGAGAGAAAGAGAGGAAAAGAAAGTTTGAATCATATGCATTGTAGTTTGAATCATATGCTTTGTTGTTTACTGTCTCAGATTTATTTTGCTCTTCCTGACTTCACCCATTGTTTTTTCCTGGAAAAAAATAAAAAATAAAAGTAAAATTGTGTTGTGTTTTTTTCTTAGTTCTTTTTTAACATTAACTGGATTGACCCACTTCTCTCTCTCTCTCTCTCTCTCTCTCTCTCTCTCTCTATCTATCACATGGGGGATAAGGAAAAATGGATTTTATGAATCATTTTTATTTCATCATAGTCAAATGGGTTGAGGCTCTCTTTAATTATCAATGGTCACATTTTGTTCTTTTTCAATTTTTTATTTGATTTCTGATTGTGTTTTGATCTCTGTTTTTTGTCTTCCAGATTGCTGTTTCTCAATCTGGTTAGTACCTTGATCTCTGTTTTTCTGGATTTTCTCTCTCTCATTTTTTTTTTTGGTGTGTAATTGTCTCAAACTTGTGAGAATTTAGTGTATTTTTTTTTATACTTCCAGTGGTCAGTGTAGTTTACCAAATTTTTATTTTTGATAATGCTATCCAATTTTGAGGAGCTTCATAGGAGTAGTTTTCTCCTTTTATACTATAATTTACATACAATCTAATTTGCTCATTTAATTCTTTTGATGTTGTTCATACCAGGATTTTAAATGACATTAACCATCTTTTTTGAGTTTAGATTCAATACCAATTGTCCAAAGAACTTTCTCTGATAGAATGATTATTTATGAGCCAGATTGAAAACTTTCTCCAAATTTTGAAGTGTTGATCAATCACTCTTCTTTGTGAGTAACAAAATGATGAGTTGCTACATTCATAGTGTTCTTCAAAGCTACTTGAAAAATAAAAAATCATCTTTGCTCTTCATGAACAGCTTTAGAAAACTTAATTACTTTGTAATTCAGAACCAAAAGTTCCTTCTTATAAAAATTATTTCTCAATCTTATGCATTGTTGTTTGGTATATGAGAAAAAGGAAGGCAAAAGGAAATTGAAAGGAAACATATTTGTGATTAAATAAGCTGCTGTGTAGTATAACAAAATATAACTTTGATCTCTATTTTTTTGGATTTTCTTTCTCTCTCATCTTTTTTTTGGTTTGGCTATTGGTTGTTGAGAGAGAGGAAAACAAAGTTTGAATCTTATGCATTGTTGTTTGGTATATGAGAAAAAGGAAGGCAAAAGGAAATTAAAGGGAAATATCTTTGTGATTAAATAAGTTACTGTGTAGTATAACTCATTGGAGTAATTAAATTTTTTTTATTGTAGTTTTTCTATATTGAAGTTTTGCTACAATTTTATTCATAAGTAGTATAATTTATATATATATATATATATATATTTTGTGGTGTACATTAGTTATTTGTAAGAAAAGTGGGCAATACAATCCATAAGAATTTAATTGTTGTCAATGCAAAATTACTATATAGAATCAACTACAAAATCATGTATTGCAATAGTTTTACATTTTGGCCAATAGAGAAAAATGATGAAGATTGCTATGACAATATTTAATTTTTCTTTTATCCTTTTTAATGTATATTGAAGACATAAATAAAAAATATAATTTGTCTTCTATCCTATAGTAGTTCAATTTCCCCATTTGTTAACTAAATATGTTATAAGGTTATTAATTCTGTGTCGATTAATTTTTATTTATTGCAATTATTA
Source organism: Camellia sinensis (assembly GCF_055761805.1). Lineage (NCBI taxonomy): Eukaryota > Viridiplantae > Streptophyta > Magnoliopsida > Ericales > Theaceae > Camellia > Camellia sinensis. The sequence continues at coordinate 253,840,923 of NC_138961.1, forward strand.
AACCTTACTCAGCCTTCTTACAGTTATATTTCATGTCAATAATCATTTTTATTTCATCTTAATGAAATGATTGAGGTTCTCATTAATCATCAATGGTCATATTCTTACTCATCAAATATGAAAATAGATTCGCATACATTTTTAGTGTTGAGGAGTGCTCTTACTAATTGTGTTTTCTTTTTATCCTTCTGTCTCAGATTTCTTTAATTTTGCTTCTCAAGCGGATACTCAGGTCAGGAGGTCTCTCCCTTGCAATTCTCTATTAGTTCCTCACTTTCTTTCTTGAATTGCAGTGGGTTAATGAATGAACTCTCTCAGATTTCTTTAATGCTTTGGAATTTTCATGTTTGGTCTTGGAATTTTCGATAATTAGAATAAACATTAAGCTTTTAATGTTTGGTTTAGAAAGAAGTCTAATATAATGTGTATAGTTATGTATCTTGGTATATAGCTGTTAAATTTCTAGAGAATACTTATGTTTTTTTTTTTTTTTTGAATAATAGGAATGTGTGATGAATTATGTGAATCCTTATTTATTTTTTATTTTTTTGAATAATGATATACAAGTCCATTTTTTATACCCACTTTAATGTTTTTGGATTTTCTCTCTCTTTTTTTAATTTTTATTTTGGCTGTTGATTGTTAAGAGAGAGAGGAAAAGGAAGTTTGAATCTTATGCATTGTTGTTTGGTAAGGAAGAAAAAGGAAATTCCAAGTTTTAACTTTCTTCACCGTTTCACTGCTTATAAAACATATATTTAAAAATAAATAAATAAATACAACTTTTGAATGGAAAGTATGGAAAAATGGGTTAAGGAAAGATATTTGTGATTAAATAAGGTACGGTGTCGTACAATTCATTGGAGTAAATAAGTTTGTTGATTGAAAGGAAAAGGGAACATTAAAAAGTTAACCCTTTTCATTTGATGACCTTTTTTTTTTTTTTTAGTGAACATTTTTTAATTTGGTTTTTTATTGAACTACTATTTTAAAATGTTTAGGCTTCTCTCTCTCTAAAAAAATCCAGTTTATTTAGCTTTTTAAAATTTGTTTTTGGAAATTTTCAAACAAAAAATATTACTTTTTAGATGCTTATCAAGACTTTTGAAAAAACTTAAACTTATTTTTAAAAAAAATTAATAATTTTTTTATGATTTTTATGGGAGTATTACTCCTTAGAGTAAATAAGCTACTATGTAGTATAATTTTTTATGATGCATATTGAAAAATGTATTTGTAATTATATAAATAATACAAAAGGTATTTGTAATTATCCAGTTACTGTGTGGTGAGTCCTATAGCGATCCTGGTTTTCCCTTCCTTTGTTTATTGTATTCCGGACTTGGTTCCGTGGTTATGTTGTTATCTTATTCCTATTTTCATCCTTTACTCTTTGTATTTGAGTCTTGAGTTATGTTGGGCAGGTTTGAAACAGGTTAGTTGTGTTTAGAAACCTAGAGTTGATGCCCAGATTTTGGCCTTCACGCTTGAGCGGGGCTTTTGACGCTCGAGCGGGCCCTTCGTCTTTGTTTCTCCGCTCGAGCGGGCGTTTTGACGCTCGAGCGTGGTTTTTTATCTCTCAGCATTTTTGCTCTGCAGGTCGTCGTACGCTCGAGCGGGTGTTTTGGCGCTCGAGCGGGCCCTTTAATTTTGTTCCTCCGCTCAAGTAGGGAGTCTGACGCTCGAGCGGGGACCATGGTCTATAAAACTTCTGGAAATGTGCATTCGGCGCTTGAGCGGCGCTTTTGACGCTCGAGCGTGAGTCTGTGTCTGACGCTCGAGCGGGGAGTTCCACGCTCGAGCGGGGTGACGTGTATATCAGTCTGAAGTTTGACTTTTTGGATCATTTTTTCAACTCATTTTCTCTCTCTTACTTTTCAAAACCTCCATTGGAGAGCACCTCACTTTAAAACTCCAACTTCTCTCTAGGGTTTGATCTAGCAGGAGTGTTCTTCTACCCTTGGGCCTTTGTAAAAAGTGTTGATCTCGTTGTGGGCTACATTTTGATCCGAAAATCTTAGGATTTGGAGCATCTCGAAATTCTTCATCTTCTTCCTTTGAGCTCCGAATTTGAGGTAAGGATAACTACTCATTTTTATGAGCTTTAACCTAAATGTTGAGCTTTTGTATAAATGGTTTGATTTGGGAAGTTAGGGTTTGAGATGTGTTATATTGGAAAAAGAGTTTTTGTTCTTTTGATTCAAACAAATGTGTTTTGGGTCTAAAAAGGAGGTTATTGATGTTGTTAATAATATTTGGACCTTTGGGTCAATGTTGAGGAAATGGGAAAAATGTCATGTTTGGGTATATTTGGGTCATTAGTGTAATTAATGACATTTATTATCGGAATATGAAATTGGGTGGAAATATTGAAATTGGCTCATTATGAGGTAGAATGGTGGAGTTGGATTCATTAATCACTCACATTTGAAAATGTTGATAATTTATCTGTTGGTGCATTTATTATCTGTTTAGAAATAACTGCTTTGGGCTATCGGTGGAGGATAGTCTTGATTGTTATAGACACTGCATGATGATTAGGTGAATTAAAACTAATCAATTTGAGTATGTCATTGAGTATGACGGTTGGAACAATACAGCGAATATGTGTATTGATAGGTCATTGTATATGATGTGTATTTAAATACATGGGTGCCGAATCCCGCGGATGAAATTTTCGTAAAATGGCAATTCGAAAATAATTATACATGGGTACCGAATCCCGCGGATGAAATTTTCATAAAATGGCAATTCGAAAATAATTATACATGGGTGCCGAATCCTGCGGATGAAATTTTCATAAAATGGCAATTCAAAAATAACTATACATGGGTGCCGAGTCCCGCGGATGAAATTTCCGTAAAATGGCCACAAGAAAATAATTACACATGGGTGCCGAATCCCGCGGACACAACTTCCGTAAAATGGCAGTTTGAAATATGGATGGCTTGAAATGTAGTCTCATTTAAGTTGTTTGGCCAGGTTTTGAGCCGTGTTTATAAATTGAGAATTGGATAAGTAAATGATTATGGAACTGGATTGTACTGTATGTTGGTTTTTATCAGTTAAATGTTTATCAAGTGTTAATGTTTTAGTTATTGCTCATATTATGTTTAGCATATCTCTACTGGGCGCTGGCTCACCCTATATGGGACATCATTTTCAGGTACAAGTGTTATGCCACCTCCAAGGACGTAGCTTGGGAGGCTTGAGGCTGTCAGACTCCTTTTTGTTGTTTTTGTTGTATTACATGTATATCAAGTCAAAGGCTTATTTTGTGTAGAGCTAGTACTCTCCTTTTTGTAACCAAGTGTTGACTTGGAAAGTTGTAAGCCAATAGGACATTTACTTTTGTTGTCAACATGTAATACTTTTTGTAAGAATACTCTGATGATTGTAATTTGAAATCTCTTCTATTTATCGTGAATATATGTTATGATGGGTTTATTTTTGAGGGCGTTACAACTTGGTATTAGAGCGTACCGGGTTCGAATACTTTGGGTACGCGGAAAGTGATTAGTATCACAATGGGTTCGTCTCGCTTGTTAGAGACTTATGTATGACATTATGTGTTTATTTGACAATATGTTTATGTGACTATTTGGGTATGGGATTGTAATGACTCCGACCTCCGATTAATGCTAATTCGTGATTAATTATGCTTAACAGTAATCTAGGAAGGATTTGGAGTTTATATGCATGTGTATTACATTATTTACGTATTTCTATCTGTCTGCGATAAAATGATCTGTTCATGTCTTTGACTTTAAATTGCGAATTGAAAGCCTTATCGGCGTCTGAATCAGAAATTGACTTGATTTATGTGCTAGTTAGGATTTATAGAATTTTATGGTAGGTTTGATTAAATTTGGGTTCGGAGCGATTAAACTAGATTAAATAACGTTAAATTACATTAGTCCAATTATTTACGAAATTGCCCTTTTATGGGCCACTACCTACAACATTGTTTGGAGCCTTTGATACATCACTCTTGTCCAACCTTTAGAGACAAAAAACGTGAGAAAGAGTGAGAGTGCGTGAGACTTCTCTTCAACAAGAGATTTGAGCTTGAACTTAGAGGAATTGAAGAATTGTGTGCATACTTGAGCTTTTAGACTTGGAATTGAAGATTTAAGGTAGGAGAATTACCTTCTTAATTGTGAATTGAGTTAGTTCTTGCATGGTTCATATGAAATTACTTACCTAAGCCTAAGATTAGCTCAAACATGTTGAATTTAAGCTTAATTCATGCATTCATGTTCATATCATAACAATTTGAAGTGTTTTCATGGAATTTCTTGCATGCAAGGCTATGTTCTAGTTATAGTCCATGATTTCATCATGATTTTGAGTTTAATCTTGCATTTGGCTACATTCTTGGAGCATTGGATTCAATTGAACACTTGCATGTTTTGTTATTTATTAATTTTTGAAGTTTTACTTAGAATTGTGTTCAATTGATTCACTCTTGGGCTTTGATTTTACAAATTGAGCTTTAAAACATCTTATACTATGAGTTTACAAGTGTTTTCCAGAAAATTAGCCCAAAATGGTTGAATTTGATGCATTGTAGTTGAGTTTTGAGCTTGAGGTTCGAATCTGGAAATTTCAGATTTTGGACTCACGCTCGAGCGTACATACTAGGTTCATGCAGTACGCTCGAGCGGTAATTTTGTGTATCCAGTACTTTGCCTGTGTTTTCAGTTCGCTCGAGCGGGGTAATTCACGCTCGAGCAAGGACTTGTGTATCACGCTCAAGCAGGTATCGAGCGCCCATCGAGCGTGAATTTCATGCATCCAGCACTTTTATTGTAGCCTGCAGTCTGCTCGAGCGGAGTAATACACGCTCGAGCGTATTCCTTTTGTCTACATGTCCGCTCGAGCATATAAGTACACGCTCGAGCGGGAACCCTGTTTCAACAAAGTTTTGAAAAGTGTTTTAAAGTGCATCTTTGCATCCTCATCCCATCCTAGGCATTCCTAAGCCATGTTTAAGACTTCATAATGAGGTTAATGGTTAAGTACACACTAAGAATAATGAAGTAAGTTACGTCTAACTCGAGCGTGTATTTCAAGCGGATAATTGTATGCGTGTTCGTGTAGGTCACGCACCTCAGGACAAGTGAAGAGCCATTTTACCATTTAGTTGGGCCGACCAATTGTTTGTGAGTAATAACTCTGTAAAGTTACGTTTAACTTTAATTATTTTCCAATGACATGAGATGATAAGTTTTGAAATGCTATGTTTTGAATGAGTGAATGATTGTCCAATCTTTCTTGAAATGTAAACGTGGTATCCTTAGCCGAGGCCCTCACCCAGAGGACACAATACTGAGGCACATGGTCATGAGGCCCTAGCCCGGGGGTTAATACCGTGGCACAGGCCCTCGCCTAGGGAAAACAATACCGTGTCACGGATATGTTACCCGGTACCGGAGGTTCCATTATGGGACTTACCATGCTTGACTAACATGATATGTTGTGCTAAGGGGAATGTACCACACATGATTTGAATATGGATATGACTGTGATTCTTTTCTAATACAAATATGATTATGTTTCCGATCTAATAAGGGACTGATTTCTGATTTCTGTATTCAATATGGTCATCATTCATTAAACCCCTTTACTCTGTTATTATTCACTGGGCTTTAGCTCACTCCTTATATTATGTATGTAGGTGAGCAAGTACGAGACCAGGCCCGGGGTTGATGGCCTACACCCCAGTTTTGTCAGCCAACCATTGCGCCTCCCAAGGAGGTTCTAGTTGAAGTCAATTGCCATGGTTGTTTTTGTAGTTATGTTAGTCTCAGTCTGTTTGTAAAGTCAGGATCTGGAAACTACAGTCTGTAAATATTTGTGAATATTGGTGTCCCTTGATTAGCATGCTCATGAATATAAATATATTTGACTTACTCTGCCCCATGTATGTCATCACAGCTCATTGGACTTTGTTTATTTTGTCTAGTTGCTTCCGCAGCTCCTTATTACTTGCTAATCTGCTAAGAGGCCTTTGGTAATCCGAGGATTACTGGCCGGTTACGACGCTAAACCTATAGGGGCGGGTTTGTGTCGTAACAGAGATTTAGTTTTTAGGATGTTGATTGGATCCTTGGGTTTCTGTAAGTCTTGTTGGAAAAGCACTTGATCAATGTTGTTTCTAACCGGAACTCTAGTAACGTCTCGGGACTATCATTATTTAGAAATTAAATTCGTAGGTGCTTATGTGATTATATGCTTACGTGGAATGAATTACAGTTGTCTGTTGCATTAGGACACGAATGTTATAGCTTTGGCACATTTGTGAATGTGCTAATGTCCTTCGTTAGTTTTATTAGGATGTCAAGACGAGGACGTGGTGGTAGGCAAGGTAGGCCTAGGAGGCAGGAGATACCTATACCGGATGAGATTCCAGCGCAGCAGAAGGGTGTTGGTCAGGCTAATGTGGCCGAGCCAGTGCGACAGCAGGCCATGGGTGCTTTAGCCCACGAGATAGCAGAAGCTATGAGGGAATCCTTGGGCATTCTCAGAGCTGAGAATCCAGTTTAAGCCCAGGTTATTGATGCAGGACCTTCCTTTCTGAAGAGAGAGTTCTTCCGATCTAATCTGGATGAGTTTCTTGGGGATCCGAAAGAGCCACTTAAGGCTGATGGGTGGTTGGAACAGATGACTAAGACATTTGAGATGATTGGCATCGAAGACGGGGCATTGAAGGTGACCTTGGGGTAGACATCCCCGAACGCCCCGGGAGGAACGAACCGCCGTTCCGTTCGATATTGGGCTCACTACAGTTCAGGACTCTCAAATTGTCATGGTTCTAAGTCTGAACCAAAGAGTCCAAATCCGGCAAATCGTTTTGAGAAAACAGATTTTTAAAAGAAGTGCCAAACATGGACTGCTTTGCCAGATATAGAGTCGCCACCTAAATATTTATTTTGGGGGAATTTAGGAAACCCTAACTCGTTGCCTAAGGCCACGTGTCCATCATCACCAAAGTTACCTCGGCTCGGGAACTTGGGTACGATTGGGGAAGGTCACTTCGTGAGCACCCCCGCTCGCCCGATCAAAGATCGGCCTCTACTAACCATGATATCAAGTTTTGAAAACATTGTGTGTTCTTATTCCGGTTATTAGCCTAGATTTACTATGTGATGCGCACAACATACAAGTATAGACTGGATCGCCTGAATTTGAACAAAACATTTCATGTTTGTTTGTTTGAAAATGGTTTGATGGTACTACCCGCAAGTAGGCTAAGACGTGAATTTGCCACCCTCGGGTGGGCTTAGAAAAGATGGTTTTGCCACTATCTAGTGGGCTTAAAACTCACAGTCAATGATTTGTTCCAATCCAAATAACCCAACCTTCACCCACAGGCATTCAGGCAGTTATATCACATAAGCAAATAGCCTCATGGTAAGCATGCTATCATGGTAGTCACTCACACACATGCAAGGATGCTAAAGCATAAAACTCACCGAGTACTCCAAGCCAAAACAAAAGCTAATTAGAAATCCATGTATGATCCTAATTATACTGAAATGCCTAATGCAACACATGCAAAAATGCAACTATAGCAGGCTCGACTATTCTAAACATGGCATATGAAATGCTACAGCTAACATGTATTCAACTTGGAATTGAAAATACAATGCAGTTAGTATGATACATCGAGCCCGGTGCATGCAAAACAAATGAATGAATGCAAACATGCTATCATACTGTTATGCTAATTGGAACATGCCCTAATCTAACCATCATAAGCGGGTAAATAAAAGGGAGAAAGACGTGGGGTTGGAAGGCATACATCACACACACGCACACTTATTACAATTATGCCCTCGCTCGGAAGGTCTGAATAAATAGTACAGTCCAAATAATACAGTCCAAATAATACAGCCCAAATATGTACAAATCCCTAATTAATTTACAAATTAACTAAGAAAAATAATAAATTGGCATGCAAGCCAGGGACTGTCTTAACTCTTCTCCAGATGATGGATGATGCATGTCCGGGTCGTCTTTGCACGGAAATCCACTGTGTTGCCCCAATTAGCCTCTGTTTTGCAATATTTTTTGGAAAGCGCGCCAAGCCTGGAAGACTGCTGATTCTTGATTTGCTGCAACAGAGAGCAGGAAAGGGGCATGGCAATGTATTTTCATACATGTATGCGTGACTACTCTTCAGGGAGTGTAGTCCTCGCTCCTCGTGCCACCAATCACGCATATCGATGCATGATGGCTGAGGAGTCGATTTGTATGACTCAATATGGAATGAATGCACAAATAAACACATCAAAATCTAAACTCCATCATGGATAATCCGGAGTGTCGGTGACTGGGAATTGAGACACGTTCCGTCACTCGAAGTACGAAACGTCCCTCGTTTCCCGTGCTCGGACTAACTCCTATCCCAAGCACAATGCAATATGCATGACATGCATGAAATGCAACTAAGATACAACCTAGCATACACAATGCTATGAAATGGCATACACGATGCACAAGATAACATGGCATACACAATGCGCTAACATACAACCTAGCATACGCAATGCTATGAAATGAAATGGCATACACAATGCATGATGGACTTACACAGCATGAGTGGACCTCAGCCACACTCACATAAGAGGCCATTGGATGAAAATGAGACACTCGAGATGCGTGCACACGTGTACGTAAACCGAGGACCGACCCTAAGGCACCAAATGCCACTCTAACAAGACATGGCAAGGCATGAAATATGATATGCAAACATGCAAATTTCAGAAGCGAAATATGATGCAAAACAGCCCCGAATCATGGAAACATGGCACCCGATGCATGAAATGGTATCCGAAATGCAAAATTAGGCATACGCAATGACCTATAGCTATACAAAGCATGCATTATTTGATCATGAAGCATGAACACAGATTTAAGGCAGTCCCAAAACAAGCATATTTACAGTTTTAAGCAAGGCCAAATAGTGAACACGAATGGGGCTAAGCTAGCATGCAAAAATGGCCCCGAAAGAGAGATAATGAAGCAAGTGGCAGCTTCTGTCCCTAAACAGAGAAGGGCCCTTCTACAATGTTGAAGAGGGGCCCAAAATATGGTATTCTACAGTTGGTGGCCGAGCCAAAAACAGTACACAAGCATGCTCAAAATACTATACAAAAAAAGGCCTAAAAAGAGGTCTAAACACAAGGAGGAAAAAGGAAACATCAAACAGCAAAATACCCTTGATGAAACATGAAGAGGGGATCAAAATAAGGCCATTTACAGTTTGGACCAAAGTCCAGAAACACAAACACAAGGGGCTAACAAATCATGCAAAAATGAGGCCAAAAGAGGGATATAAAGGCAAGTGGAAAAAGGAAGACACAAACAGTGATGAGCCCTTCAACAATGTTGAAGAAGGGATCAAAATAAGCTTCTTTACAGTTTGGACTAGAGCTCAAAACAGTTTACATATAGGCCTAAAATAATATGCAAGAAAATGGCATACAAAGGAGGTAATGAAGCAAGTGCAAAAAGGGAGCCTCAAACAGTGAGAGGCCCTTAAACAAACATGAAATAGAGTTCAAAAAAATGATATTTTCAGTTAGGGTCGGAGCCCCAACATGCAAGCACAAAGAGCTAAGATGTGAACCAAGAAAAGGGTCAAAAAGAGGAGAAGAGGACTTACCCTTGAAGACTAATCTTTGACAGTGTTTTGGACCAAAAAATGCTGCCTCCTAAGCTCTGAAAAGACCCTCCAAGCTACTGGAATGGAGTGGTGATGTGGTGCTAGGTGATGGTGAGGAAATGGTGTAAGAATCAAAAGGGTTTTTTAAGGCTTAGAGTAGAGAGAGAGAGAGATTTAATGTGAGAGCTCCAAACCAAAATTTTCTAACCCCTAAAACACAACTGGGGGGTCTGTTATATAGACACAAGAGGGTGGAAAAGAGGGGGGAAAATGGGGGGAAATGAAATTCAAATTTCCTCCCAAAATTGGCCTAAAAAGGAGATAAATGGGCAAGTGATAGTAGGAGATCTCAAAACGAAGAGAGCCCTTCAACAAAGTTGAAGAGGGGCTCAAAATAAGACACTTTGTAATTTATGACAAGCCACGAAAATAAATACAAGTAGGCCTAAACTATCATGCAAGAAAAGGCCTAAAAAGAGGGGTAAAGAAGCAAGTGGCAGTAGGAGATCTCAAACAGCAAAAGGTCCTTAATCAAACATGAAAAGGACCTCAAAATATGACTATCTCAAGTTCGGGTCGAAGCCCAAAAATGCAGAATGAAGGTTCGGGAGCCAAAACGCGCAGTTCGGGGCCCCGAAAGTGGGCTGTTAGGCACCGGAAGTGGTGTCTGACCACGAAGTTGGTCTCTCGGACAGCAGTGTCCCTCAAAAGGGAGTAAATAAGATGCATGCCAAAAACTGGAGCAAACGGAGGTGGTTAAGCGGTCCCGAACCGAGGCACACGGCCAACGGCTCCAAAAAATCGGAAACTAGACTCCAAACGGGCAAAACGGCCTACGACCACGAAACGTAGCCTACGGCCACTGAGAGATGATCTACGAGACCTCTCCCTCCCTTCGGGAAAAGAAAACAGAGAAAATGGAGCCTGGTTCACAAACCGAGGCAAAGCATAAAAGAGTCTAGAAGTCCGGAGGCAAGGCTCGCAGCCGAGACTCTGAAACTTCTGAACAAGCACAATATGCAATATCACCGAGCGCTCAACTGGTGACGTCTGAGTCTCATAGTCGGTCAAAAATGGGGTGTCTACAGTTGCCCCTCTTTGACAGAACTCGAAAGTCATAAGTGACGGGAGTGAATGTCAAAGCCCAGAGACGTCCTATTTTTGACAAGGCCGAAGACTTAGACAAACATACAAAATAACACAGATGTGCTCGCAGGCATGTCCGCAGGCAGGGGCAAAATGCAACTGCCAATGCAAGAAGCTGAACATAACTTATGATCATGCAAAGAAAACTGTAATGAAGCATACCATGCAACAGTTTTAAGCAAGTGAATACAAATCTAACTACATTTCATGCAGAAATGATGTAAGAAAATTATGCAATTCTTACTGCGTCTCATGCGGAGAAGGCTAAAACCGACTACTGAGAATACCCGGAGTCTTACACACAACATCTCTCTGCGTATCACACATAGGAGAGGAAGAAGGTAAATCTCTCAGCGTATCACACGCAAGAGAGGAAAGGTAAACTTCTCAGCGTATCACACGCAAGAGAAGAAAGGCAAATTCCTCAGCGTATCACACGCAAGAGAAAACCTCTCAGCATATCACACGCAAGAGAAGAAAGGCAAATTTCTCAGCGTAATCACACGCAAGAGAAAACCTCTCAACATATCACCTGCAAGAGAGGAAAGGCAAATTTCTCAGCGTATCACACGCAAGAGAAAACCTCTCAGCATATCACATGTAAGGGAGGAAAGATAAATTTCTCAACGTATCACACGTAAGAGAAAACCTCTCAGCATATCATATGCAAGAGAGAAAAGGAAAATTTCTCAGCGTATCACACGCAAGAGAAAACCTCTCAGCATATCACATGCAAGAGAGAAAAGGTAAATTTCTCAGCGTATCACACGCAAGAGAAAACCTCTCAGCATATCACATGCGAGAGAGGAAAGATAAATTTCTCAGCGTATCACACACAAGAGAAAACCTCTCAGCATATCACATGCAAGAGAGAAAAGGGAAATTTCTCAGCGTATCACACGCAAGAGAAAACCTCTCAGCATATCACATGCAAGAGAGAGAAGGTAAATTTCTCAGCGTATCACACGCAAGAGAAAACCTCTCAGCATATCACATGCAAGAGAGAAAAGGTAAATCTCTCAGCGTATCACACGCAAGAGAAAACCTCTCAGCATATCACATGCAAGAGAGGAAAGGTAAATTTCTCAGCGTATCACACGCAAGAGAAAACCTCTCAGCATATCACATGCAAGAGAGGAAAGGTATAAATGAACACCGGAACTCGTCCGAATGTTCGAAACCGAAGATGTCCTAACGCACCGCATGCGAGAGGAGAAAAGACGACAATTGCAAGTGAAAAGGCGCACAACGATGCAGGTGAAGTGTACATAACAAGCAAGTAATGAGCATAACAATGCTAGATAGATGTGCATAACAATGCAAGTAATGAGCATAACAATGCTAGATAAATGTGCATAACAATGCAACGAATGAGCATAACAATGCTAGATAGATGTGCATAACAATGCAACGAATGAGCATAACAATGCTAGATAGATGTGCATAACAATGCAACGAATGAGCATAACAATGCCAGTGGAACGCGCGTGACAACACCCGTTTGAAACAAAAATACCGAATAAGGGAATACAAGCCTTAAGTAGACCAAATTCCAAACGCAACCTCCGATTTACCTCTCGGAGGGGTCACGATACATTCCAAAAAGGATACACCTTGTGCATGCCGACTGACGATGAGCTACACATCGAAGACATGAGTTGAAAATTCCGCAGAAACATTTTGAGCTGAAAAGAGTGGGTTCTTCTTGCACTTTCTTGATTGTACTTCCAAACCGCAGTTACTACCTTTCCTTCCTGGCCATGTTCACAACTTTCCCTATTCTCCAACGGCGTGACAAACTAGGTTGATTCAGTATCCAGAATCGAGGCGCATTCACATGTTATCTCAATCTATGGGGCTGCCATACAGATTTCAAGCCGAGGATAGACCCCTGGGTATTTAAACCACACTTTAGTCTCAAAAACTCCGAACCTTTGCGTTCTAGGCAATAGTCGTCCGAACTCTAGTTTCCACCGTCGCAATTGGTCTCCTAGGAACTCATTGCAAACACAACCAAGATGCATTTGGCAGGGGCTGGTTTTCTGAGGGAGCACTTCGATTGCCATTCTGGCATTGAAGTAGGCTTGAGTTTGGGAGTAGAGGCACACTCATACTTCGGAACATTGACAAGGCCTGAAGAGGTACATCTGGAGTATAATAACAGAGAGTATAATCACGGAAACTGAAACAAACTCAAATGCTCCAATTTTCCCTCTTTTCTTTTGCTTCGCAGCCTGGAACCTATATAGTTTCAGATAGATCTTGATTTTACTGTTCTCACATGACTTGGGTTGAACCGTACGGTTTTACGAAAGAACGAATCTTGTTTTGCACAATCATGAAGAATGGCACAGCACTCTGAGCACAAAACGATTTTATTTTTTGAAATTAAGAAATGAATTCTTAACCGGGTATTGAGCCTACGACTGAACACAGCGAAAAAGACTCAACAACGAAAGACAAAAAGGTAAACAACCTAAACACAACGAGACACGCTCGGGACGACTCAAAGCAGGAATCGAGATAAACAAAACAAAAGACACGACACACAGACGTATTACAAAGATGACAGACTTCTCAGATCACGAGGAGCCAGTTTCTCCAGATATTGTTTCCCATCTTTTCTCATTTGTGTCTCTCACATCACTCGGCCCTCAGGCTCTGTTTTTCTGAAAAAAGCCCTTTCCTTACTTCTTCTCTCAACACACACCTCTCTATTCTTCAATCTCTCATTTTGTTATCCCACCCCTGGGTAGATGATGGATAAGCAGAAAGTTGTGGGCTCTTGCCCCCGGTATTCTACCAGATTCTTCTTCTTGTTCACAACAGTGAGTTTCTTCCACAGAAGGGTTGTGCTACAATTGGGTGTGTAGCAAATCTGCAGCTGACATCGGTTGACGATGCTCTGTTGGGGAGTTCGGACGTGATCAGATCTGTCCAGATAAGGGAGTGGAATATCTTGTCCCATTCCGGTTCGTGCTTCGCACTTAGCTTGATACCTCGTTGCTTGGAGGATGAGAGAGCTTTCAGCCCTTTGTTGTTAACTTCAGTTGTGCCCTATTCTGGCAAGTAGAGTGCCATTCTTGGCAAGTATGTTGACAATGGAAAAGCCAGGAAGCCTGACTCAACTGTGCCCCTAGTTCATTATTTTGACCATTTTTTATTTTAGTTTTCTCCTAAAAAAATTGACCAAAATGAGAGTTAGATTAACATGCTTGTTCAATTTTCTGATTTAAAATCATGCAAGTCAGGCCATGAGCACTGAAAATTTTCCTCTTTTGGGTCCAAGAAATGGTCCAGTTTTGAAAATGGAATACTTTTCGAGAAGATTAGTCAACCTCAGTAAAAATTCTCAAAAATTATTTTTGCAAACGACCACCGCTCAACGAGCACGGAACCTACTCTTGAGATGCGCGACCTCGGATCCATGGCAATGGAAAATTGCCACTTGTCTGAAGGACACTGCATGGCAACGGAAAGTTGCCCCTTGTTTGAAATGACACTGCGGCGTTTTGAATGGCAACGGAAAGTTGCTCCTTGTTTGGATAGCACCGCAGCGCATTGTAGTCAGTCCTTAGAGCGACGAACACAACCAGACTCTCAGATACAGAGAAGACAAAGATGACCAGAACCATCGCATGGACACAGTCGAGTTGGAAGTGTTTATGGCTGGACTTCAGAATGAAGTTGCCTACGTATCCCAAACATGGGAATCAAGCCTTACGTAGTTCGGGGTTAAGGTACACTCGGGTATTAACCTCTCATTTTTAGGCTCTAACTTTTGCCAAGGCGCCCGTCACGGGTTTTCGACCTTGCGAGCTTTGTTCTTCTTTTTTTATTTTATTTTTTATTTTTTTTTATATTTTTTTTTTGCATTTTTCTTCATTTTTCTTCTCTTTTTTTTTTTTTTTTTCATTCTTTGCAATTTTCTTTTTTTTGTTCTTTTTTTTTTTTTCTTGCTCTAACTTTTGCCTGGGTCGCCCTTCCGGGTTTTCGGCCCAGCGAGCCTCTCAAGGGTAAAAGTGCAGCTTTGTCCATGTCAAATGGTTTTGAGATCCTGAAGTCGTCTGAATCCAGGAGAATGGATGTCATTTGCTGACGAAGTAGAAGTCCATCCAATGGGGGTTGAATTTGCCCCTAGTGTTGTGGATAGGAACTCGGCTGTCCTTCAGCAATACTTTCTTCTTTCCTCCCTTCTGGGATTTGGCATTCTTGCTGATCTTCATTGACTTGCGGAATGATCCACCTTTGGCTCTTCGAGCTGTCTGACATTTTTTTGCCCCTAGTTCGAAGGGTGCTTCTGACCTAGCTTCGCAAGCTTCTTTTGATGACATCTGGTCTTCTTGATCTGACTTCCTTGCCTCTTGTTCGAGGGTTGCTTTGAATCTGGCCACACAGGCCTCACATTGTAGTTGACCGTTGAACGTTCTAAATTCGAGTTCAAGGTTTTGAAAGCAGAGGGGTCGAGTCTGAGGCTGAGAGCGATCCTAGGCTGCACAATCTCAAGAGCGATTCTACACAGGTCTTCGCAGGACCGCGCAAAACATTTTTTGAAATCTTTTAAGAAAGCGACCAGTCGCTCGCACTGAAGACAGTGTAGAACCAATCTGGATCAAGCCAGGATCCTTCCCAGTACTCACACTAACAAGCATGATTTCATTCATTAAGGGCTTAGCATGCCTCTCTTTCTCTTAATTGATCAAATTTTTACAAAACCCGAGGAATTCCCTCCTCTTCGTTTTCACCGCAGTGTTCAAAAGGTTTTGAAAAATTTAGGTCGATGTAATGAATTCAAGGCACAAAAGAGCAGGTGAGATGCATTGCCGTTTCATTCAAATCTTCTGGCACAACTGGCGCACGGCTGAAGCAAATACAAGAGTGTGAAAATCACTGCTGTTTCATCGAGATCTGTTGGCACAACTGGCTCCTCGGTAGAAACAGACTCAAAGAAAGCAAAAAGACAAACACGAAACAAAACAGTGATGTCCGAGGTAACACCCCTGAGATCACCCGACTCCTATACAACAGGACTGACTCGATACGACAAGACAGACCTCAACTAATTCAGTATGAGAAGACTGACTCAAAACAAAAGGACAAACTCAAAACAAAACAACAAGACTGACTCAATACCCAAGTCAGAATGTAGCATTCGTCAACTGCTCAAAACGGTGCGTGCCATACGCCATATCTGGAATAAATCGAGTGCCATCCGCAGGTGGTTCATCCCCCGATCACATAGTCACATTATTCCCCCCAAGTTCACTGATCAAGTGCCGATAGACTTTGCAGGACTTGGTGCGACGATGACCCCGTTGTCGATCAGATCTTGTATTTCGTGGCGGAGACGAAAGCACATGTCAGTGTCATGGCCAGCTCGCTGATGGAAGGCACAGTAGTCGGCTGGGTTGTGTGAGAGAGGGAGGTTCTTTGGTAATGGCTGCGGCTCCAGGGGCTTCAAATGCCCTTTCTTGATCAAAACCCCTAGAGCCTTTGACAAAGGCATATAAAGTGGGGTGAAAACCTTCTTGGCTTGGGGTAGATATTTGGCTGCTTGCGAGCTACTCCCGAATGCACCGGTGAATGGGGTAGCTTTTTTTGATGTGATAGTAGTGACCATGCCCACTTCAGAAGATCTTGCAGCTGCATCACCACTGGTGGTCGCATTCGAACTGCGGGTAAACGCCCTCCTGGGCTGCTCCTTCTCCTGGTCAATGAGGCCCTGCTTCATAGCATCCTCGATCTGTACTTCCATCTCATGTAAGTCTGAAAAGGTGGGGAAGGGGAGAACAATCATTTTCTGCATAAGCTTGGGCTGGAGATTACGCACAATCATCCGAATTTGATCTTTGTCAGTGGGCCTAAGGGTCATCATTGAGGCTTTGGCCCTCCAGCGGGCCACGAATTCTGAGAAGCTCTCCTTAGGCTCCTGTCTCGTCGTCTTAAAATCACGGGTCGTAATCTCGATTTGGGTATTGTATGAATATTGTGCGACGAAGGCCTCGGCCATCTCCTCCCAGCTTCGTTTCACTGAATCCTCCAATTTGGCGTACTAGATGGCCGCGATACCCGACAGGGTCCTGCCAAAAAGGGAAAGCTTCTGTAACCTTGTCAAGCCCATCGGGCGCAGAACATCTGAAAACAAACTCAGGTGGACCATGGGATCTCTTGACCCGTCAAAACGGTCGATGTGAGGCATCTTGAACCTGTCCGGCAGTGTCACAACTGCGTCGGTGTACCCGTCCTCAATGTTCGGGATGGACTTTACCCCCTGGAATTTCTTGAACAACTTTTCAAGCTTGCTCAACTTCAACGCTGTATGGTCTACCTCGAACTCAAAGGGAGAGTTCGATGGATTGATTGGTACTTTAGACAGCTGGGGTAAGATTGGGGGCGGAGCCGGCCCTGTCGGAATATCCGTACTTTCTTGGACATTTGGCATCTCCCCGGGTATTGGATCTACTGGTGGGGGGGAGCTTGATGCGAAGCAGATGCTCCGTTTTGCTGTTGCAATCTGGTGATTAGCTCTGCCTATTGGGCCATGACCGCAGCCTGCTGTTTGGCGAATTCAGCTTGGCGGACAGCATCTTGCTGCATGAGTTTCATACTTTCTTGCATCTGGCGCATCATTGCCTCCATCCTTGATGTGTTCTGCTGATGCATCTAACTGACTGGTATCTATCCCTGCAGTAGAAACTGAGACCTCAGCTTGACTGTTCACTAGTGGGGTAGATAAGGGCCACTGATCTGGTAACTGCTGAACTGGTGATTTGTGCCTGACTGGCCCTTTTACCTTGCCTCTGGCAAAGGAACACTGATTGCCCTTGAACTGAATCTCTGACCTGACAAAGTCTATCAGCATAAGTTCGATGAACCTCGGGAGATATCGGAGCCTTCTGAAACTATGGTTCCCAGACTACCTAGCAAAAAAGAAAACATGCAGCATCTCAGCCTAACTTTACCAAAACAGATACGAGCATAGTAGGATGACTGTGCCCTCTACTGAATTCTGCCCCCAAAATTCTGCCTCAAATCTGATACCCTCGGGTAAAACTGATTCTTCAGATTTTGATGCCCGCAGACCTGATACCTAGACTTGCAAACTGATACATGCATTCCTGTAGAGACGCACTCTAAAAGCACATAACAAGCAAGTGAGAGCCAAAACACCCCTATGTTGGGGTAGGGTTTCCCTGTCCTATTTTGTCAGGAGCTAGGGTTTCACTACGCACGCAGCGGTTTCAAACAACCTACAATCGGGTAAGCAACCTGTCCTAGCTTGGAATGGTCACTATGGATTCCGAATATGCACTAGGTCGAATGGTCAAAAAGGGTGCCCCAGTAAAATCGGGGTTTGTGTTCCCATACTGGCAAAGCCCACAACTGGTCAGCCTTATGGTCAAGCCTTGACAAGACAAGCCTCCGGCAAACCGTTCAGGAATAGCAGATGGCAAACATGGTGTCCTAGGCGCACCAATGCAAATGCAATGCAAAGAAACACATAAGTGTAGTCAAAATCAGATATCATGAGTTCGAGTCAAGTTCTCTAACTCCCCAGCAGAGTCGCCAGAAACTGTAGACATCCCCGAACGCCCCGGGAGGAACGAACCCCCGTTCCGTTCGATATTGGGCTCACTACAGTTCAGGACTCTCAAATTGTCACGATTCTAAGTCTGAACCAAAGAGTCCAAATCCGGCAAATCGTTTTGAGAAAACAGATTTTTGAAAGAAGTGCCAAACATGGACTGCTTTACCAGATACAGAGTCGCCACCTAAATATTTATTTTGGGAGAATTTAGGAAACCCTGACTCGTTGCCTAAGGCCACGTGTCCGTCATCACCAAAGTTGCCTCGGCTCGGGAGCTTGGGTACGATTGGGGAAGGTCACTTCGTGAGCACCCCCACTCGCCCGATCAAAGATCGGCCTCTACTAACCATGATATCAAGTTTTGAAAACATTGTGTGTTCTTATTCCGGTTATTAGCCTAGATTTACTATGTGATGCGCACAGCATACAAGTATAGACTGGATCGCCTGAATTGGAACAAAACATTTCATGTTTGTTTGTTTGAAAATGGTTTGATGGTGCTACCCGCAAGTAGGCTAAGACGTGAATTTGCCACCCTCGGGTGGGCTTAGAAAAGATGGTTTTGCCACTATCTAGTGGGCTTAAAACTCACAGTCAATGATTTGTTCCAATCCAAATGACCCAACCTTCACTCACAAACATTCAGGCAGTTATATCACATAAGCAAATAGCCTCATGGTAAGCATGCTATCATGGTAGTCACTTACACACATGCAAGGATGCTAAAGCATAAAACTCACCGAGTACTCCAAGCCAAAACAAAAGCTAATTAGAAATCCATGCATGATCCTAATTATACAGAAATGCCTAATGCAACACATGTAAAAATGCAACTATAGCAGGCTCGGCTATTCTAAACATGGCATATGAAATGCTACAGCTAACATGTATTCAACTTGGAATTGAAAATACAATGCAGTTAGTATGATGCGCCGAGCCCGGTGCATGCAAAACAAATGGATGAATGCAAACATGCTATCATACTGTTATGCTAATTGGAACATGCCCTAATCTAACCATCATAAGCGGGTAAATAAAAGGGAGAAAGACGTGGGGTTGGAAGGTATACATCACACACACGCACACTTATTACAATTATGCCCTCGCTCGGAAGGTCCAAATAAATAGTACAGTCCAAATAATACAGTCCAAATAATACAGCCCAAATATGTACAAATCTCTAATTAATTTACAAATTAACTAAGAAAAATAATAAATTGGCATGCAAGCCAGGGACTGTCTTGACTCTTCTCCAGATGATGGATGATGCATGTCCGGGTCGCCTTTGCACGGAAATCCACTGTGTTGCCCCAATTAGCCTCTGTTTTGCAATATTTTTTGGAAAGCGCGCCAAGCCCGGAAGACTGCTGATTCTTGATTTGCTGCAACAGAGAGCAGGAAAGGGGCATGGCAATGTATTTTCATACATGTATGCGTGACTACTCTTCAGGGAGTGTAGTCCTCGATCCTCGTGTCACCAATCACGCATATCGATGCATGATGGTCGAGGAGTCGATTTGCATGACTCAATATGGAATGAATGCACACATAAACACAACAAAACCTAAACTCCATCATGGATAATCCGAAGTGTCGGTGACTGAGAATTGAGACACGTTCCGTCACTCGAAGTACGAAACGTCCCTCGTTTCCCGTGCTCGGACTAACTCCTATCCCAAGCACAATGCAATATGCATGACATGCATGAAATGCAATTAAGATACAACCTAGCATACACAATGCTATGAAATGGCATACACGATGCACGAGATAACATGGCATACACAATGCGCTAACATACAACTTAGCATACGCAATACTATGAAATGAAATGGCATACACAATGCATGATGGACTTACACCAACATGAGTGGACCTCAGCCACACTCACATAAGAGGCCATTGGATGAAAATGAGACACTCGAGATGCGTGCACACGTGCACGCAAACCGAGGACCGACCCTAAGGCACCAAATGCCACTCTAACAAGACATGGCAAGGCATGAAATATGATATGCAAACATGCAAATTTTGGAAGCGAAATATGATGCAAAACAACCCCGAATCATGGAAACATGGCACCCGATGCATGAAATGGTATCCGAAATGCAAAATTAGGCATACGCAATGACCTATAGCTATACAAAGCATGCATTATTTGATCATGAAGCATGAAGATAGATTCAATGCAATCCCAAAATAAGCATATTTACAGTTTTAAGCAAAGCCAAATAGTGAACACGAATGGGGCTAAGCTAGCATGCAAAAATGGCCCCGAAAGAAAGATAATGAAGCAAGTGGCAGCTTCTGTCCCTAAACAGAGAAGGGCCCTTCTACAATGTTGAAGAGGGGCCCAAAATATGGTATTATACAGTTGGTGGCCGAGCCAAAAACAGTACACTAGCATGCTCAAAATACTATACAAAATAAGGCCTAAAAAGAGGTCTAAACACAAGGAGGAAAAAGGAAACATCAAACAGCAAAAGACCCTTGATGAAACATGAAGAGGGGGTCAAAATAAGGCCATTTACAGTTCGGACCAAAGTCCAGAAACACAAACAAAAGGGGCTAACAAATCATGCAAAAATGAGGCCAAAAGAGGGATATAAAGGCAAGTGGCAAAAGGAAGACACAAATAGTGATGAATCCTTCAAAAATGTTGAAGAATGGCTCAAAATAAGCTTCTTTACAGTTCAGACTAGAGCTCAAAACAATTTACATATAGGCCTAAAATAATATGCAAGAAAATGGCATACAAAGGAGGTAATGAAGCAAGTGCAAAAAGGGAGCCTCAAACAGTGAGAGGCCCTTAAACAAATATGAAATAGAGTTCAAAAAAATGATATTTTCAGTTAGGGTCGGAGCCCCAACATGCAAGCACAAAGAGCTAAGATGTGAACCAAGAAAAGGGTCAAAAAGAGGAGAAGAGGACTTACCCTTGAAGACTAATCTTTGACAGCGTTTTGGACCAAGAAATGCTGCCTCCTAAGCTCTAAGAAGACCCTCCAAGCTGCTGGAATGGAGTGGTGATGTGGTGCTAGGTGATGGTGAGGAAATGGTGTAAGAATCAAAAGGATTTTTTAAGGCTTAAAGTAGAGAGAGAGAGAGATTTAATGTGAGAGCTCCAAATCAAAATTTTTTAACCCCTAAAACACAGCTGGGGGGTCTGTTATATAGACACAAGAGGGTGGAAAAGAAGGGGAAAAAATGGGGGGGAAATGAAATTCAAATTTCCCCCCAAAATTGGCCTAAAAGGGAGATAAAGGGGCAAGTGATAGTAGGAGATCTCAAACCGAAGAGAGCCCTTCAACAAAGTTGAAGAGAGGCTCAAAATAAGACACTTTTTAATTTATGACAAGCCACGAAAATAAATACAAGTAGGCCTAAACTATCATGCAAGAAAAGGCCTAAAAGAGGGGTAAAGAAGCAAGTGGCAGTAGGAGATCTCAAACAGCAAAAGGTCCTCAATTAAACATGAAAAAGACCTCAAAATATGACTATCTCAAGTTTGGGTCGAAGCTCAAAAATGCAGAATGAAGGTTCGGGAGCCAAAATACGTAGTTTGGGGCCCCGAAAGTGGGCTGTTAGGCATCGGAAGTGGTGTTTGACCACGAAGTTGGTCTCTCGGACCGCAATGTCCCTCAAAAGGGAGTAAATAAGTTGCATGCAATAAACTGGAGCAAACGGAGGTGGTTAAGCGGTCCCGAACCGAGGCAGACGGCCAACGGCTCCGAAAAACCGGAAACCGGACTCCAAACGGGCAAAACGGCCTACGACCACGAATCGTAGCCTATGGCCACTGAGAGATGATCTACGAGACCTCTCCCTCCCTTCGGGAAGAGAAAACAGAGAAAACGGAGCCTGGTTCGCAAACCGAGGTAAAGCACAAAAGAGTCTGGAAGTCCGGAGGCAAGGCTCGCAGCCGAGATTCTGAAACTTCTGAACGAGCACAATATGCAATATCACCGAGTGCTCAACTGGTGACGTCTGAGTCTCAAGGTCGGTCAAAACTGGGGTGTCTACACTTGGCATCTTTCCAGCTTAAGGAGGGTGCGGGTCAATGGTGGAAGTTCATGAGGGGTCGTGTTGGTGGTACATGAGAGGCCTTTGTAGATGCTTTCTAGGAGAAGTTCTTAGCCCCAGCTGTTAGGGAAAAGCTGAGGGACTAGTTTTGTCAGCTCAAGCAGCTGAGTTTATCAGTGGCCGAGTTTGAGGCCGCATTTACTAGTTTATCCAGGTTCACACCTGAGCTTGTGGCGTCTGAGGAACGCTGTTGTATCGAGTTCGAGAGGAAGTTGAGGCATGGCCTCAAGATGAGAGTTGGGGGTTCTATGATCCGGGAGTATGGGCGTCTTGTGGATGTCGCGACCCATGTGGAGGCTATGATGTAAGAGGAGGAGGAGAGACAGACGGGCTCCAAGAGGAGTCAGGATAATTAGGAGGACGGTAGGAGGCAGAGGGGTTCTAACCCTCAGCTGTCCTAGAGTGCTTTAGCGAGATTTACCTTTCCAGTGCCGAGTTCAGGTTCTGGGAGAGGCAGCCAAGAAGACTTTACCTGTTTCAAATGTGGTCAGCTGGGCCACAAGCCTCCAGCTTGCCCATAGAGGAGAGGAGGTCAGGGAACAACTTCATCTTCGGCTCGACCACAGAGCCAGAGTCAGGGCAGAGGTCGGTTGTCCTCTTGTTACCAGTGTGGTCAGGCGGGGCACCTGAAGAGGTTCTGCCCACAGTTGGGTGATATACCAGGTGCGTCTGGTTCGAGACAGACGCAGGGTTCGCAACCAGCATAGTCTGTTCAGGCCTCGAGGGCCAATCAAGGGGCTTCATCGTCTCAGTCTATGTAGCAGTCTTTTGCTCCGAGAGGTGAGCAGGTTGACCAGAGACCTACCGGGCGCGTGTGTGCTGTTACCGCGTAGGATCTTGTACCGGCTCCATCTGTTGTGAGAGGTACCTTTTTGTTTTGCAACTCGGTTGCCAATGTGTTGATTGATACGGGTGCATCCCATTCCTTTATATCTGCTGCATTTGCATCTGTTTTGGGGTTGGAGTTAGCATAGTTAGCATCTCCTATATGTGTTGTATCGCTTGTTGGGGGCGAATTGATTTTGAAACAAGGATGTAGAGGTTGTGACATAGAGGTCGCCAACTGCCGTCTTCCATTTTCATTTGTAGTTATGGCTATGTTAAGTTTTGATGTGATTTTGGGTATGGACTGGTTATCGTCATACCGGGTAGTTATTGATTGTTACCGCCAGAGGGTCACTGTATGTATCGTGAGCGGGGATTGCTTCCATTTCTTGGGGGATCGGGTTGGTAGTGTGTTGCCACCAGTGTATGATCCGCGAGGGCAGAGTGAGCTTTGTGGACTTCTCGCTAGCCTTATAAGTAGTGAGTGTGATGAGACCGAGGTTGAGTTGCCGAGAGTGGTTTGCAAGTATTCGGATGTTTTTCCCAAGGACCTTGTTAGTTTACCACCTGTAGACGTCCCCGAACCCCCCGGGAGGGAAATCCCGTTTTGTTCGTTGTGGGCTTACTACAGTTCGGACTCAAATTGTCACGGTTCTTAATCTGATCTCACAATGTGCAATGTGAGATTGATAAATCACCAAAGAGTCCAAATCCGGCAAATCGTTTTGAAAAATAGATTTTTAGAAAGAAGTGCCAAACATAGACTGCTTTGCCAGATACAAAGTCGCCACCTAAATATTTATTTTGGGGGAATTTAGGAAACCCTAACTCGTTGCCTAAGGCCACGTGTCCGTCATCACCAAAGTTGCCTCGGCTCGGGAACTTGGGTACGATTGGGGAAGGTCAGCTATGAGCACCCCCACTCGCCCGATCAAAGATTGGCCTCTACTAACCATGATATCGATTTTTTGAAAACATTATGTGCTCTTATTCCGGTTTATTAGCCTAGAATTACTATGTGATGCGCACAGCATACAAGTATAGACTGGATTGCCTAAGTTGGAACAAAGCATCGTATATCCGTTTGTTTTGGAAAAATGGATTGAAGTTTGCTACTCGCAAGTAGGTTAAAATACGGGTTTCGACGAATTATTTCAACTCAAGCAACCCAACCTTCACCCACAATCATTCAGGCAGTTATATCATATAAGCACATAGCCTCATTATAAGCATGCTATCATGGCAGTCACTCACACACATGCAAGGATGCTAAAGCATAAAAGCTTACCGAGTACTCCAAGCCAAAAGAGAAGCTAATTAGAAATCATGCATGAATCCTAACTATGCTGAGATGCCTAATGCAACACATGCAAAAATACAACTTAAGATAGGCTCGACTATTCTAAGATGGCACATGAGATGTAACAGATAACATGTATTCAATTTGGAATTGAAATACAATGCAGTTAGCATGATGCGCCGAGCCCGGTGCATGCAAGACAGATGAATGAATGCAAACATGCGAGCATAAGTATGCTAATTGAAACATGCCCTAAACTAACTATCATAAGCTAGTAAATAAAAGGGAGAAAGAAGTGGGGGTTGGAAGACATGCATCACACACACGCACGCTTATTACACAATTTGCCCTCTCCCGGAGAGACCGAATGAATAATACAAATTAATCAACTAACAAGCTAATTAATTAATTACAAAACCACCTAACTAATTGACAAATTAATTAAGCTACTGAAAGTAGTAAAATAGCCTCGGGAAGAGGGATGAATATATGCATGCTCGGCTCTGCTTGAAAATCCATCGACATGCCACAGTTGCCTCTGTTTGTACTACTTTATGCCTCTGAAAATTGCATGAGTCCCAAGGTCGGTTCTGGAACACTCCCTGAACACTATGGGAGGTCACCGACCAAGAGGAATGGTCACCGGCCATGGAAAAGTGGTCATCGACCAGTTGTGAGGCTCTCGGCCAACAATGGATAGCCGGCCGACACTGAAGATGGCCGACTGGCCATCTATTCCTGCAGAATTCTGTTTGACAGCAACATAGGGCAAACAGAGCATGGCAATGCATTTTTAAAACAATGTATGCACAATCACCCTTCCTATCATGTTTAAGACTCAAGGGAGTATGGTATTCGACTCTCGGGCCACCAATCACGCATTTCCATGCATGATGGCCAAAGAGTCAAGTGTGTAATTTAATATGGAATGAAATGCACAAAACACATAAAGGGCCCCAACCTCTATCATGATTGATCAAGAGGCAAGGGATGCATGCTCAATGCTATGCAACCTAAGCATGCAAACAAACTAATGCAAAATGAGTATGCTAGCAAGCAATATGCAATAGGCATACAACCTAAATATGCAAACATACAACCTAGCATACACAATGCTATGGACTATATGGCACACACAATGCTATATGAACTATGGCATGCTCAATGCAACTAACCACCTAGCATACACAATGCAAGGAGTGACATGGCATACACAATGTTAACAACATAACATGCACAACACATTGTAACATGGCATACAAGCACAGCTCTCAATAGCACTTAAAGCATGGAAAACATTGGAGTATGGCAGAAGTATAAGCTCTGAAATATCATACCCAATGATGCCAAAACATGCAAACACCTCAATATAAGCATGCAATAGGCTTCAAAACTCAAGACTAGGCATGACTATTACACTACAAGCATACATGGCAAGTACCATTCGACCATGGGACATAAAAAAAAAGCTAAGGCAGTCCAAAACATGCACAAAATCAGTTTAAGGCATGGCCAAAATATGCTAGAATGGAGGGCCAAAATAACATGCAATGTAAGCTAGTAAACATGGTTTACACTACAAGCATATGGAGCATATGAGGGACCACCAAACCATCCAAAAACAGATTCATGGCATGCCAAAATATGACCAAATACCCATTGAAATGTGTCTAATACATACAAGAATGAGGTGCTCCTTTGAAAGGCCATGAAAGAAGTTGTTCTACACATGCAAGAAGGATATCTAATATGGAAAAACCAGCTCTAGACAGAGCTTATGCAGGTCCTAAAACTCACCAAAAAGGGCCTGAACCAAGCTTGGGATGCATGCAAATATGGGCTCCTTTGTAAGGCCAAAAATGCAAGTAAACAAGACAATAAGGAGAGGGGATGGCCCTCTCCTTCTTAGGACCTCAAAACACCATCCAGTGGTGAGAAGGCCAATACATGGTGGTCCCGAAGCTCACAAAAAAGGCACAAAATGAGGCCAAATAAGGCCTAAGAGGGGGTAGACAACTCCAAGCACAAAAGTGGTCTTAAACAAACTTCAAAAGGAGCTCAAAATAAGACTTTTTTCAGTTTATGACAAAGCTCGAAAATGCTTGCAAGTATGGCTAAAAGATGAAGCAAAATAAAGACCAAAAGAGGGTAAAGTGTGTTACCCTTGTAGCTTCAGCAAAACCAGCAGCTTTGAGACCAAAAAACCAGACCTTCAACCTCTAAAAATAGCCTCCAAAATCCTTAGGTTGATGATGAAGGTGTTAGGCTAAGAGTTGGTGTGCAAAGGGGCCAAGAGCTTCACTCTTTCTAAGCCTAAGTGTAGAGACAAAGAGAGATATATGTGTATGCCTTAGCAAAATTTCTTGGAACATTTTCTAATGAGGGAGGGGCTCTCTCTTATAGAGGAACAAAGGTCCAAACTTCTCTTAGAAGCTTGAGCAAAAGGGCCAAGCTTCTCTTAGAAGCTAAAGCAAAAAGGGTCAAGCTTCTTGAGGAAGCTAGAGAAAAGGGGTCAAGCTTCCTCAAGAAGCTAAGAAAGGTTCAAGCTTCTCTTAGAAGCTTGGAGCAAAGGGTCAAGCTTCTTAGAGAAGCTAGAGCAAAGGGTTCGAGCTTCTTGGAGAAGCTAAAAAAAGGTTCAAGCTTCATCAAGAAGCTAAAACAAAGGTTCAAAGGGTTCAAGCTTTATCAAGAAGCTAAAACAAAGGTTCAAAAGGTTCAAGCTTCCTCAAGAAGCTAGAACAAGGGTTCAAAAGGGTCAAGCTTCCTAAACAATGCTGACCGGTCAAAGGTGTTGGCCGGTAGCAAGAAAACAGGGCCGGTGGCCTCAGGCCATAGCTGGTGAGGTGTGAGGATGGCCAACAAGCCATTCCATGCCCTTAGAAGCAAAAAAAACATAAGTGTTTAGTCCACAACCAAGCACAAAATAAACAGGTCGAGAGGTCTTGAGGCAAGGCGTGCGGTCAAAACCTCCGAGAACTCAAGACGAACACGAACATGGATAATCATCGAGTGTTCAAATAAAGACGTTCAAGTCTTGAGGATGGTCAAAAATGGAGTGTCCACAGTTGCCCCTCTTTGACAGAACTCGAAAGTCATAACAATGATGGGAGTGAATGTCAAAGCCTAGAGACGACCCATTTTTGACAAGGCCGAAAACTTAGACAAAGTATACAAGATACAGATAAAGATATGCGCCCGAAGGCAGGGGCAAAATACAAGACAATGCACAAAGCCGAGCATAACTTATGATCATGCAAAGCAATAAGCTGTAATGAAGCATATCATGCAACAGTTTAAAGCAAGCATAAAACAAACCGAACTACATTACAATGCGGAAATGATGTAAGAAAATTATTCAATTCTCGCTACGTCTCACACAGAGAATATACAATACCTGTCCGGTTCGTCTGGTCACGCCAGCTTCAAATGAACTGTATATACAATATCGTGCCTGCAAAGGAAAGAAACTTAACAGGTATAATATTGTTAGCAATATGCATGACAATGCAAACGAAAAGCTACGTGACAACGTAAGTGGAAGGATGCAAGACAATGCAACCTAAGGGCGATGCATAACAATGCTGGATGGATGCAAAACAATGCAACCTGAGACAAATTCCAAACACGCTGAAAATGTGTAAGGAAAGGGAGAACCTCTCAGCGTAGCACAAGCGAGAGAGGAAAGGGGATGGTACAAACATTAGAACGTATTCCAAATGCTCTAAACCAAGGAATGAGAAGAACAGGGACGTATCCCGGTGTTCGGAATGGCATAAGCATTGGAACGTATTCCGAATGCTCTGATCCAAAGAGGGAGAAACATGGAGACGTATCCCGGTGTTTCAGAAAGGTATAAGCATTGGAATGTATTCCAAATGCTCTTAACCAAAGGGAAAGAAACATAGGGACGTATCCCGGTGTTTCAAAAAGGTATAAGCATTGTAACGTATTCCAAATGCTCTTAACCAAAGGGAAAGAAACATAGGGACGTATCCCGGTGTTTCAAAAAGGTATAAGCATTGTAACGTATTCCAAATGCTCTTAACCAAAAAGGGAGAAATAGAAGGACGTGTCCCGGTGTTTCGGATAAGAGGGAGAAACATAAGGACGTATCCCGACGTTTCGAAATGGTGTGAGCATTGGAACGTACTCCAAACGCTTTTAACCGAAGAATGAGAAACATAGGGACGCATCCCGGCGTTTAGAAATGGTGTGAGCATTGGAACGTATTTCAAACGCTTTTAACCAAAGAGAGAGAAACATAGGGACGTATCCCGGTGTTTCGGAATGGTGTGAGCATTGGAACGTATTCCAAATACTTTTAACTGAAGAGGGAGAAACACAGGGACGTATCCCGGCATTTCGAAATGGTGTGAGCATTGGAACATATTCCAAACGCTTTTAACCTAAGAGAGAGAAACATAGAGATGTATCCTGGTGTTTTGGAATGGTATGAGCATTGGAACGCATTCCAAACGCTTTTAACCGAAGAAGGAGAAACATAAGGACGTATCCTGGTGTTTCGGAATGAGAAGAGAAAACATAGGAACGTATCCCGGTGTTTTAGAAAGGTAGGAGGAATATAGGGACGTATCCCGGTGTTTCAGAAGGAAGGAGAAATATAGGGATGTATCCCGGTGTTTCAAAAGGAAGGAGAAACATAGGGACGCATCCCGGTGTTTCGGAAGGAAGGAGAAACATAGGGACGTATCCTGGTGTTTCGAAAAGGAAGAGATTGTGCAAAACGATGCAATTGAAAGGGTACATAACAATGCGAGTGAAACGTGCATAACAATGCAGGTGGGACGATGCAAAACAATGCAAGCGAATCAATGCATGACAATGCAGGAGGAATGAGTGCATAACAATGCAAGTGAACTGTGCGTGACAACGCAAGTAAAGAGGTGTATGACAATTCAAGTAACGTGCGTGACAGCGCAGGTTAAAGAGGTGCGCAAGACAATGCAATATAGGTACACAAGACAGTGCGATGTAGATTAAATGCACAAAACAGTGCGATGCAATGCACTAACAAGTACAGGTAAGGTGCGCAAGATAGCGCGATGCAATGCACTAACAAGTGCAGGTAAGATGCACAAGAAAGCGCGAACAATGCAATGCACTAACAAGTGCAGGTAAGGTCCGCAAGACAGTGTGAGTGAGGTGCACAAAAGAAGTGCGATAAAATACATTTTCTATGCAAGTATGGGAGCATTTTCTATGCAACATGGAAAGCATATTCTACGCAATATTGAAGACATATTTTGTGCATGAGACAAGCATATTCTATGCAACACTGAAAGCAAAGCATATTCTATGCGGAATCGAAAGCAAACATATTCTATGCGGAATCGAAAGCTAGCATATTCTATGCATGAATCATAACAATGCGCAGCACGTATGTAACAAAAGTGTATATGAAAGTGCACATCCTATGCAATAGAGGGGCATCAAATATGTACTCCGGTGCCTCCGATTTACCTCTCAGAGGACTTTGCAACACACTCAGCTTGAAAAGGGCACACCCTGTTCATATTGGCAAGAGATGACATCTGCATGTGAAGACCACATGTGCTGCTTGGACTGCCATTCTGACTTGAAGCAGGCTTACACTTGAGGTAGAGGCGCACTTATACTTCAGTAACATTAACAAGGCCTGAGGAGGTGCATCCGGAATACAATCATGGAATTTGAAACAAACTCAGATGCTCCGATTTTCCTTCTTTTTTTTTGCTTTGCAGTCTGGAACCTATATAGCTTCAGATAGGTCCTGGTTTTAATGTTCTCACATGACCTGGGTTGAACCCTGCGATTTTTATGAAAGAAAAAATCTTGTTTTGCACGAATGTGGAGAATGACACAGCACTCTGAGCACAAAACGATTCATTTTTGAAATTGAGAATGAGTTCTCGACCGGGTATTGAGCCTACAACTGACCACAACCAAAACGACTCAAAAATGGAAAACAAAGGTAAAATAACCTAAACACAACGAGACACGCTTGGAACGACTCAAAACAAGATATGAGACAAACAAAACAAAAGACACAACATACAGATGTGCACAGGGAGCCTGTTTCTTCGGGTATTGTTTCCCACCCTTTCTCATTTGTGATTCTCACATCACTCGGCCCTCAAGCTCTGTTTTTCTGAAAAAAGCCCTTTTCTCACTTTTCCTCTCATCGCACATCTCTTTGTTATTCAATTTCTCATTTTTAATCCCTCCCCTGGGTAGTTGATGAATAAACAGGAAGTCGCGGGTTCTTACCCCTGGTATTCTACCAGACTCTCATTCTTGTTCACAACAGTGAGTTTCTCCCACAGAGAGGCTGTGCTATAACTGGGTGTGTGGCAAATCTGCTGCTGACATCGGTTGATGATGCTCTGCCCGGAAGTTTGGACGTAATCAGATCTGTCCATATGAGGGAGTGGAATATCTTGATCCATTCCAGCTCGTGCTTCGCACTTGGCTTGATATCTCGCTTCTCGGAGAATATGAGAGCTTTCAGCCCTTTCTTGTTAGCTTCCGCTATGCCCTTTTCTGGCAGGTAAAGTGCCCTTTCTGGCAAGTAGAGTGCCATTTTCTGGCAAGTACATTGACAACAGGGAAAAGACAGAACACCTGACTCAACTGTGCCCTTAGTTCATTATTTTGACCATTTTTTGTTTTTGCTTTCTACTAAAACAATTTTGACCAATATGAGGGTTAGATTAACACGCTTGTTCGATTTCCTGATTTGAAATCATGCAAGTTAGGTTATGAGCACTGAAATTTTTCCTTTTTGGGACCAAGAAATGGTCCAGTTTTGAAAAATGGAATACTTTTCGAGAAAATTAGTCAACCTCAATAAAAATTCTCAAAAACTATTTTTTGCAAATGGCCACTGCTGAACGAGCACGGAACCTACTCTCGAGACGCACAACCTCAGATCCGAAGGAGAATTGCCCCTTGTCTAAACGGCACTGCATGGCAACGAAAATTTGCCCCTTGTTTGAATGGTACCGCAGCGCGCTGTATGGCAACGGAAAGTTGCCCCTTGATTGAATAGCACCGCAGCACACTGTAACCAGTTTTCAAGGTGACAATCATAACCGAGCTCTCAGATATAGAGAAGACAACGATGATCAAAACCATTACATGGACACAGTCGATTTGGAAATGTTTGTGGCTGGACTTCAAAATGAAGTTGCCTACGTATCCCAAACATAGGAATCAAGCCTTACGTAGTTCGGGGTTAGGTACACTCGTGTATTAACCCTCACCTTTTGCGCTCTAACTTTTGCCAAGGCTGCCCTTTCTGGGTTTTCAACCTTGCGAGCTCTATTTTTTTTTTCTTTTCATTTCTTTTCTTTTCTTTTTTTTTATCTTTTCGTTGCATTTTTTTATTTCCTTTGCTCTAACTTTTGCCTGGGTCGCCCCTTCGAGTTTTCAGCCCAGCGAGCCTCTCAAAGGGTAAAAGTGTAGCTGACCTGTGTCAAATGGTTTTGAGATCTTGAAGTCATCTGAATCCAGGAGAATGATTGCTGTTCGCTGACGATGTAGGAGTCCATCCAATGGGGGTTGAATTGCCCCCGGTGTTGTGGATAGGAACTCGGTTGTCCTTCAGCAATACTTTCTTCTTTTCCTCCCTTCTGGGATTTGGCATTCTTGCCGATCTTCGTTAGCTTGAGAAACATCCCAATTTTCTTGACTCTTCAAGTACATCTGACATTTTTTGCCCCTAGTGTCGAGGGGTGCCTCTGATTTAGCTATGCAATCTTCTTTTGATCATATCCGATCTTCTTTGATCTGACTTTCTTGCCTCTTGTTCGAGGGCTGCTTCAAATCTGGCCACACAGGCCTCACGTTGTGGTTGACTGTTGAATGTTCTGAATCTAAGTTCAAGGTCTGAAAGCCAGAGGTTGAGTCTCGAGGCTGAGAGCGATCCTAGGCTGCACAATCTCAAGAGTGATTCCACACAGGTCTTCGCAGGATCGCGCAAAACATTTTTTTTGAATTTTTTTTTTTTAAAGAAAGCGACTAATCGCTCGCGCTGAAGACAATGTTGAACCAACCTGGATCAAGCCAGGATCCTTCTCAGTACTCACGTTAACAAACATGATCTCAATCATTAAAGGCTTAGCACGCCTCTCTTTCTCTCAATTAGTCAAATTTTGCAAATCCCGAGAAATTCCTTCCTTTTCATTTTCAATACGTTATTCAAAAAGTTTTGAAAAACTTAGGTCAAATGCAATGACTTTAAGGCACAGAAAAGCAAGTGAAAAGCATTGCCATTTCATTCAAATCCTCTGGCATAACTGGCGCAAGGCAGAATCAACATAAGAGTGTGAAAATCACTACTGTTCATTCAAATCTGTTAGCATTACTGGCTCCAAGGCAGAAACAGACTCAAAAAAAAATGAAAAGACAAACGCAAAACAAAATGGTGATGCCCGAGGTAACACCCCCGGAATCACCCGACCTTTGTACAACAGGACTGATTCGATACAACCAGACAGACCTTACTAACTTTATATAAAAAGGCTGACTTAATACAAAATGACAAGACTGACCCAATACCCAAGTCAGAAAGCACAAAAACTAGCATTCGCAAAATGCTCAAAACAGTGTGCGCCATACGCCACATCTGGAGTAAACTGAGCACCGCCCGCAGGTGGTTCATCCCTCGATCACATCACATTATCCCCCACAAGTTCACTGATCAAGTGTCGATAGACTTTGTAGGACCTGGTGCGGGGATGACCCTGTTGTCAATCAAATTTTGTATCTCGTGGCAGAGACGGACGCAACTGTCGATGTGATGACTGGTTTGTTGATGAAAAACACAGTACTTAGTCAGGTCATGCTTTGGAGGGAGAGGATCAGGTAGAGGCCGTTGTTCTAACAGTTTTAAATGTCCTTTCTTGAGTAGGACCCCCAGAGCTTTAGAAAAAAGCATATAAAGCGGGGTGAAAATCCTATTACCTCGGGGTAGATAGTCTGAGGTTTAGGGGTTTGGATTGGATGTACCAACAAAGGGGGTGGCTATTTTGGTGGTGATCATTCCAACTTCAGAAGATCTCACAGCTGCATCACCACTGGTGGTCGCATTCGAACTGCGGGAAAACGCCCTCCTGGGCTGCTCTCTATCATTGTCAATCAGCCCCTGTTTCAAAGCATCCTCGATCTGCACTCCCATCTCATGCAAATCTGAAAAGGTGGGGAAGGGGAGAACGATCATCTTCTGCATGAGCTTGGGTTGGAGGTTGCGCACAACCATCCGAATCTGATCTTTGTCAGTTTGCCTAATGGTCATCATTGAGGCCTTGGCCCTCCACCGGGTCACAAAGTCAGAAAAGCTCTCCTTAGGCTCCTACCTAGTCGTCTCAAGATCACGGGTTGTAATCTCAATCTGTGTATTATAGGAGTATTGAACGATGAAAGCCTCGGCCATCTCATCCCAATTCCTCTTGACACCGTCTTCCAATTTTGCATACCAGATGACCACTACACCTGACAAGGTCCGGCTGAATAAAGAAAGCTTCTGTAGTCTGGTGAGGTCATCGGCCTTAGTATGTCTAAAAACAGCCGCAGGTGCACCATGGGATCCCCGGATCTATCAAATCGGTCAATATGCAGCATCTTAAATCTGTCCGGCTGCGTCGGTATACCCATCATCGATGTCCGGGATGAACTTCAGTCCTTGGGATTTCTTGAATAGCTTTTCAAGCTTGTTCAGTTTTAATGCCATGGGGTCCACCTCGAATTCGAAGGGGGGAGTCTGGTAGTTGGTAAGTGTTTTGGATAACTGGGGTAGGATTGGGGACGGAGCCGGCCCTATCGGAATGTCCGTACCTTCCTGGACATTTGGTGTTTTCCCGGGTGTCGGAACCCCTGGTGGTGGTGGAGCGTGATGCGAAGCAGATGCTCCGTTTTACTGTTGCAACCTGGTGATTAGCTCTGCATGATGGGCCATGATCGCAGCCTACTGTTTGGCAAATTTCGTTTGGTGAACAGCGTCCTGCTGCATGAGTTTCATACTTTCTTGGAGTTGACGCATCATTTCCTCAATCCCTGCCATGTACTGCTGTTCTGGCTGATTGACCGGTATTTCTATCTTTGTGGTAAAAACTGAGACCTCAGCCTGACTGTTCACTGGTGGGGTGGATAAGAACCACTGATCTGGTAACTGCTGAATTGGTGATCTGTGCCTAACTGGCCCTTTTACCCTGCCTCTGGCGAAGGAACACTGATTTGCCCTTGAACTGAATTTCTGACCTGACAAAGTCTATCAACACGGATCCAATATACCTGGGGGATATTGGAGCCCTTTAAAGCTATAGTTCCACAACTACCCTGTAAAAGAGAAAACAGACAGTATCTCAGCTTGATTTTACCAGAACAGGTATGTACATAGCTGAACGATTGTGCTCTCTACTGAATTCTACCCAAAATTCTGCCTGTAAACTGATACCCTCAGGTAAAACTGATTTCTCAAATACTGATGCCCACAGGCTTGATACTCGGACTCATAAACTAATACATGCATTCCCTGTAGAGACACACTCTAAAAGCACATAGCAAGCAAGTAAAAGCCAAAACACCCCTATGTTGGGGTAGGGTTCCCCTGTCCTATTTTGTCAGGAGCTAGGATTTCACTACCCACGCAGCGGTTTCAAACAACTTACAATCGGGTAAGCAACCTGTCCTAGTTTGGGTTGGTCACTGCGGATTTCGATATGCACTAGGTCGAATGGTCAAAAAGGGTGCCTCGGTAAAAACCGAGGTTTGTGTTCCCATCGTGGCAGAGCCCGTAACCAGTCAGCCTTATGGCACGCTTCTCAAAGCGAGCCTCCGACAAATCGTTCAAGAATAGCAGACAGCAAACACGGTGTCCTAGGCGCACCGATGCAAATGCAATGCAAAGAAACACATAAATGTAGTCAAAACGAGATATCATGAGTTCGAGTCAAGTTCTCTAAATCCCCAACAGAGTTGCCAGAAACTGTAGACGTCCCCGAACACCCCGGGAGGGAAATCCTGTTTTGTTCGTTGTGGGCTTACTACAGTTCGGACTCAAATTGACATGGTTCTTAATCTGATCTCACAATGTGCAATATGAGATTGATAAATCACCAATGAGTCCAAATTTGGCAAATCGTTTTGAAAAACAGATTTTTAGAAAGAAGTGTCAAACATGGACTGCTTTGCCAGATACAAAGTCGTCACCTAAATATTTATTTTGGGAGAATTTAGGAAACCCTGACTCGTTGCCTAAGGCTACGTGTCCGTCATCACCAAAGTTGTCTCGGCTCAGGAACTTGGGTACGATTGGAGAAGGTCAGCTATGAGCACCCCCGCTCCCCCGATCAAAGATCGGTCTCTACTAACCATGATATCGATTTCTTGAAAATATTATGTGCTCTTATTCCGGTTTATTAGCCTAGAATTACTACGTGATGCGCACAACATATAAGTATAGACTGGATTGCCTAAGTTGGAACAAAGTATCGTATATCCGTTTGTTTTGAAAAAATAGATTGAAGTTTGCTACTCGTAAGTAGGCTAAAATACGGGTTTCGACGAATTATTCCAACTCATGCAACCCAACCTTCACCCACAGGCATTCAGGCAGTTATATCACATAAGCACATAGCCTCATTGTAAGCATGCTATCATGGTAGTCACTCATACACATGCAAGGATGCTAAAACATAAAAGCTTACCGAGTACTCCAAGCCAAAAGAGAAGCTAATTAGAAATCATGCATGAATCCTAACTATGCTGAGATGCCTAATGCAACACATACAAAAATGTAACTTAAAATAGGCTCGGCTACTCTAAGATGGCACATGAGATGCAACAGATAACATGTATTAAATTTGGAATTGAAATACAATGCTGTTACATGATGCGCCGAGCCCGGTGCATGCAAGACAGATGAATGAATGCAAACATGCGAGCATAAGTATGTTAATTGAAACATGCCCTAAACTAACCATCATAAGCTAGTAAATAAAAGGGAGAAAGAAGTGGGGGTTGGAAGACATGCATCACACACACGCACGCTTATTACACAATTTGCCCTCTTTCGGAGGGACCGAATGAATAATACAAATTAATCAACTAACAAGCTAATTAATTAATTATAAAACCACCTAACTAATTGACAAATTAATTAAGCTACTAAAAGCAGTAAAATAGCCTCGGGAAGAGGGATGAATGTATGCATGCTTGGCTCCGCTCGGAAATCCATTGCCATGCCACAATTGCCTCTGTTTGTACTGCTTTATGCCTCTAAAAATTGCGTAAGTCCCAAGGTCGGTTCTGGAACACTCCCTGAACACTATGGGAGGTCACCGGCCAAGAAGAATGGTCACCGGCCATGAAAAAGTGGTCATCGACCAGTTGTGAGGCTCTCGGCCAACAATGGATAGCCGGCCGGCACTGAAGATGGCCGACCGGCCATCTCTTCCTGCAAAATTCTATTTGACAGCAACAGAGGGCAAACAGAGCATAGCAATGCATTTTCAAAGCAATGTATGCACAACCACCCTTCCTATCATGTTTAAGACTCAAGGGAGTATGGTACTCGACTCTCGGGCCACCAATCACGCATTTCTATGCATGATGGCCAAAGAGTCAAGTGTGCAATTCAATATGGAATGAAATGCACAAAACACATAAAGGGCCCCAACCTCTATCATGATTGATCAAGAGGCAAGGGATGCATTCTCAATGCTATGCAACCTAAGCATGCAAACAAACTAATGCAAAATGAGTATGCTAGCAAGCAATATGCAATAGGCATACAACCTAAATATGCAAACATGCAACCTAGCATACATAATGCTATGGACTATATGGCACACACAATGCTATGGACTATATGAACTATATGGCATACCTAAGCATGCAAACAAGAGAGGTTTGGGTTATGTGGTTTATTGTGATGCCTCACGAGAGGGTCTGGGTTGTGTGTTGATGCAAGAGGGAAAAGTGGTAGCCTATGGCTCACGTCAGTTGAAAATACACGAGAGGAACTACTCTACACACGACCTAGAACTAGCAGCAGTAATTTTTTCCTTGAAGATTTGGAGACACTACCTTTATGGTGAGAGATTCGAGGTATTCTCGAATCATAAGAGTTTGAAGTACCTGTTTACACAGAGAGACTTGAATTTGAGGCAGATGAGGTGGATGGAGTTCGTTGAGGACTATGACTTCGAGTTGCACTATCACCCGGGAAAGGCCAATGTTGTGGCCGATGCCCTTAGTAGGAAATCCATTAGTGATGTAGCGTGTATAGCCATTCGGGAGTGGGAGATGTTGGGTGCACTTGGCGAGTTTGATTTACTTTTGGGTGAATCTATTGAGGCTGCGGCCTTGTTTTCTGTAGTTGCTCAGCCTACACTTGTGAGTCGAGTGTTAGAGGTACCGAGAGGTGACCTTGAGGCAGAATCCCTCCGAGAAAAGATTTCCAGTGGGAAGGCTGAGAAGGGTTTGACTGTGTATCCCGACCTGAGTGTGAGATACCAAGAGTTTCACCATTCATGCCTTGTGGTTTATCCGGGAGGCACCAAGATGTATCGTGCAGTCCGAGCGTACTATTCAGATCCTTGAGGATATGCTTCAAGGTTGTGTCCTTGACTTTAGTAGGTTGTGGGAGAGGCACTTGCCCTTGGTGGAGTTTGCCTAAAACAATAGTTTTCAATCTAGTATCGGTATGGCACCGTTTGAGGCCTTGTATGGCCGATCGTGTAGGTCTCCGGTTTGTTAGGCCGAGGTGGGTAATGCACCTTTGTTGGGCCCAGAGTTGGTGAGGGAAACGACGGAGAAAGTGGAGCTTATCCGTAGGAGGCTTGTTATAGCCCAGAGTCGCCAAAAGAGTTATGCCGACCGTAGGAGGAGGCCTTTGGCATTTGAGGCGGGTGATCATGTTTTTCTGAAAATATCACCTAGGCGGGGTTTGATGAGGTTTGGGAAGAGTGGGAAGTTATCGCGTCGGTTTATCGGTCCCTTTGAGATCCTTGAGAGGATTTGGGAGGTTGCGTACCCTTTGGCTTTACCGTCACAGTTGTCCGGGGTGCATGATGTGTTTCACATTAGTATGCTTCGGAAGTACGAGCCGGATCGATCGCATGTATTAGATTGGACCGACTTAGAGGTTGATGAGGATGCCTCGTATGAAGAAAGACTGGTTCGGGTCTTGGATAGACGGGATCAAGTCTTGAGAGGCAAGACCATTCCCTTGGTAAAAGTTTTGTGGAAGCATCACGGAGTGGAAAAAGCCACTTGGGAACGTGAGTTGGAGGTCCGTGAGAAATATCCGGACTTGTTTGTTAATGTGTAATCATGTATCGGTAATTTTGTAATATTGATGAACTTTGAGAGCATGGAAAATGTCTTAAGTTGTAAAACATTGTATATGTTTTGATTTATGGAAGTATTATGGAACTTGCCTTGAAATTGAAGTTTAGTTTAACATTGCATATGTTAATTCTGTTTTAGAAATGCAAATATAATATTGGCATTGAATGTGTTTTGTGATGCATATTGATAATGCATGTTGGAGATTATGTTATAATTTGCCTCTTGGATAGAGAGGGAAAGACCGGTGATGGGTCAGGTTTGGGATGTTGGTTGGTATTGTTTTTGAGAATTGAGGAAAACTTGTTTTTGAAAACTTGTACCTAATTTCGGGGACGAAATTCTTTAAGGGGGGAGGTTATAGCGATTCCGATTTTCCCTTCCTTTGTTTATTGTATTCCGGACTTGGTTCCGTGATTATGTTGTTGTCTTATTCCCATTTTCATCCTTTACTTTTTGTATTTGAGTCTTGGGTTATGTTGGGCAAGTTTGAAATAGGTTGGTTGTGTTTAGAAACCTAGAGTTGATGCCCAAATTTTGGCCTTCACGCTCGAGCGGGACTTTTGTCGCTCGAGCGGGTCCTTCGTTTTTGTTTCTCCGCTCAAGCGGGCGTTTTGACGCTCGAGCGTGGTTTTTCATCTCTTAGTATTTTTGCTCTGCAGGTCATCGTACGCTCGAGCGGGAGTTTTGACGCTCGAGCGGGCCCTTTGATTTTTTTCCTCCGCTCGAGCGGGGAGTCTGACGCTCGAGCAGGGACCATGGTCTACAAAACTTCTAGAAGTGTGCATCCGGCGCTCGAGCGGCGCTTTTGACGCTCAAGCGTGAGTCTGTGTCTGACGCTCAAGCGGGGAGTTCCATGCTCGAGCAGGGCGACGTGTATATCAGTCCGAAGTTCGACTTTTTGAATCACTTTTTCAACTCATTTTCTCTCTCTTACTTTTCAAAACCTCCATTGGAAAGCACCTCACTCTAAAACTCCAACTTCTCTCTAGGGTTTGATCTAGTATGAGTGTTCTTCTACCCTTGGGCCTTTGTAAAAAGTGTTGATCTCGTTGTGGGCTACATTTTGATCCGAAAATCTTGGGATTTGAAGCATCTCGAAATTCTTCATCTTCTCCCTTTGAGCTCCGAATTTGAGGTAGGGATAACTACTCATTTTTATGAGCTTTAACCTAAATGTTGAGCTTTTTGTATAAATGGTTTGATTTGGGAAGTTAGGGTTTGAGATGTGTTATATTGGAAAGAGAGGTTTTGTTCTTTTGATTCAAACATATGTGTTTTGGGTCTAAAAAGGAGGTTATTGATGTTGTTGATAATATTTAGACCTTTGGGTCAATGTTGAGAAAATGGGAAAAATGCTATGTTTGGGTATATTTGGGTAATTAGTGTAATTAATGACATTTATTATCAGAATATGAAATTGGGTGGAAATATTGAAATTGGCTCATTATGAGGTAGAATGGTGGAGTTGGATTCATTAATCACTCACCTTTGAAAATGTTGATAATTTATCTGTTGGTGCATTTATTATCTGTTTAGAAATAACTGCTTTGGGCTATCGGTGGAGGATAGTCTTGATTGTTGTAGACACTGCATGATGATTAGGTGAATTAAAACTAATCAATTTGAGTATGTCATTGAGTATAACGGTTGGAACAATACAGCGAATATGTGTATTGATAGGTCATTGTATATGATGTGTATTTGAATACATGGGTGCTGAATCTCGCGGATGAAATTTTCGTAAAATGGCAATTCGAAAATAATTATACATGAGTGCCGAATCCCGCGGATGAAATTTCCGTAACATGGCAATTCGAAAGTAACTATACATGGGTGCCGAGTCCCGCGGATGAAATTTCCATAAAATGGCCACAAGAAAATAATTACACATGGGTGCCGAATCTCGCGGATGCAATTTCCGTAAAATGGCAATTTGAAATATGGATGCCTTGAAATGTAGTTTCATTTAAGTTGTTTGGCCAGGTTCTGAGCCGTGTTTATAAATTGAGAATTGGATAAGTAAAGGATTATGGAACTGGATTGTACCGTATGTTGGTTTTTATTAGTTAAACGTTTATCAAGATTTTAGTTATTGCTCATATTATATTTAGCACTTCTCTACTGGGCGCTGGCTCACCCTATATGGGACATCATTTTCAGGTACATGTGTTATGCCACCTCCAAGGACGTAGCTTGGGAGGCTTGAGGCTGTCAGACTCCTTTTTATTGTTTTTGTTGTATTACATGTATATCAAGCCAATGGCTTATTTTGTGCAGAGTTAGTACTCTCCTTTTTGTAACTAAGTGTTGACTTTGAAAGTTGTAAGCCAATAGGGCATTTACTTTTGTTGTCAACATGTAATACCTTTTGTAAGAATACTCTGATTATTGTAATTTGAAATCTTTTCTATTTATTGTGAATATATGTTATGATGGGTTTATTTTTGAGGGCGTTACAAGTCCTTTTATAAATTTTTATTGTACTTTTTTACTTTTTTTTTTTCGCATTTTAAGATGCAAAATTAGTAATTAAATTTCTTTATTTAAGTTTTGCTAAAATTTTATTCATAAGCAGTATAATTTATATATTTTTTAATTTACTCCTTTTTTTTATTATATTGTGGTATACATTAGTTGTTAGTAGGAAGAGTAGGCAATAAAATCCATAAGAATTAACTGTTCTCAATGCAAAATTACTATATAGAATCAACCACAAAATCATTTATTGCAATAGTTCTACATTTTGGCGAATAGATAAAAATGATGAAGATTTCTCTGAGAGGATTTAATTTTTCTTCTATCCTTTTTAATGTATAGCGAAGACAAAAAAAAATTATAATTTTTCTTCTATCTTGTAGTAGTTCAATTTTATGCACAGACGAACTTCTTAAAGTAGGTAGTTAACTAAAATATGTTATGAGGTATTTAATTTTGTGTTGATTAATTTTTTATTATGGCAATTATTAAATTTAGGTTGAGACACCATTGACCTTCAACTGCTAATTATGGATAACAACATTACTATTTTTGGTCATGTAAGTTATTTTCTTTTTTATTTATTTGAAAAAAAAAATACACTTTTCTTATAAACAAAAGTCAATTTTCTTTTCTTTTCATTACTTTTTTTTTAATCTAATTTTCTTATAACAAAATGCTCTTTTCGTATAATTTACATATGGATGGAGACCTACGTTGAACTGTAATATCGACTCCTTTTACTCATTTTCTTACATGTATAAATTTTTTGTTTTTCATGCCTTTAATTCTTTTGTATTTTTAGGTTCAATTTCTTCAAGAAAGAAATGCTAGCGTTGTTATCCGTGATGAGCGTGACCTTAATGTCATCCGTGTTCGAGAGGTAGGCCCAATTTAATTATATAGATTTTTTTTTATTCAAAACACCGTATATTCTTACTTACATTTTTTTAAAAAACTTTCTACATATATATTTATTTTTTGTAGGCAAAGAAAAAAAAAATTGCCAAGGCATTGTTGAAAAAAAACGACAAGACCACCGTTTCGGCCAAGGGAAAGGAAAATGGATGTTTAGTAGTATGGCTTTTCAACATTTCCATTTTAAGTTCTTTTTTTGACATATTTATTTTGGAGCATGAACCTCGATCAATTTTTTTTTTTTTAATGTAAAATTTACATACTACTTGCACAGTGCCATATACTTGTTTTTGTAGTAAACAATTTCATGTAAATTTGTGAAATGTTTTTTTTGAAGCATGCTAAAATAGCATTTGTACAAAAACGTTATATGTGTTTTAAATTATTATTATTCTTTTTTCGGCTTTTTGCTATTGGCATGAACATAAACAAGAGAAGAAAAAAGGAAGAGAACAAAAAAGGAATGAGGGGGGGAGGGTATAGAATGAAAAGTTTTCAATTTTTTTACAAAATATCAGAAGGAAAGGGAATTAAGAAAGTAAATTAAAAGGATAGAAAAATGAAGAGAAAAGTATAAAACAGCAGATGATAATATTCATATTTTAGGCATCTTATGAAATTAACAATATTATATCGAAAGCTGCGTTGGCTCAACGTGTACGGCGAGAACGTGAAAGAAATGAAAGGGCAAGCTCTACATATCAATTGGGACAACGTTTGCGACGCGAACGAGAGAGATCAAGAGAATTGATTCCACCAAGCACAACTAATACTCCACCGGCTCAAAAAAGAGTAGTGTTTACACATCTTACTTCGCCAAGTACATCTTTAGCTTCACAAAGGAATTGGTAAAACACTGTATTTTTTTTCTATAAATACATATTCTTATTGTTAATATTTTATTTTATAAATTTTATTTTGTGCACAACAAATATTTGCAGGCCTACTCATGCAAGCCCATTTCTATTGTGGAGCACTGATTGGTGTGCTTAATTGGTTATTTGTCATTTTTTTTTTGTATTGTAGAATACTGGTTAATGTTCTTAATTTGTTGTTTTGCATTTTCTTTGTATTACAGAATATTGGCTGGTGAGCTTAATTTGTTATTTGACATTTTTTTTTTTGTATTGCGGAGCACTAGTTGGTGTGCTTAATTTGTTGTTTATTTTTCCTATTACAGAGCATTGGCTGGCATATTTCGTTTGATTTTTATTATATGTTTATGTATTGTGGGACTTACATTTTG
Source organism: Camellia sinensis (assembly GCF_055761805.1). Classification (NCBI taxonomy): domain Eukaryota; kingdom Viridiplantae; phylum Streptophyta; class Magnoliopsida; order Ericales; family Theaceae; genus Camellia; species Camellia sinensis. Next base: position 253,884,529 of record NC_138961.1, read on the forward strand.
TTATTTGTTTAAAATCTTATACTTTTGTTGTGGTTGAATTTTACGTAGCATTTATGTTTTTACTTTTCACTATTTCGTTTACTTATAAATTTGAAAAATTTATGTTTAGATTGATTTTTTTACCAAATAGCATACAATTTATTTATTTTTCATTTATTTAATTTTCTGCACAGTAAGCTGACCACCAAATCATAAAAATTGGTAGATTTCAACCATTAGATTAAAATTGATGCAAAACTATAGCCATGAGATCTCTCTTCTTTATAGAAATTTATGTGAGTATTGTTGTTGGCCAGGGTAATAAATTGCTTATTTTCTGTTGCAAATTGCAGGTGGGTTAAATAAACAAAAATACTACAATAGTAAATATTTGGTGATCTGGTCTTTGTTTGCATTTGTGTCATCACTATTTTCACGTTTTCTTGGCCAAGATAATAATTGTGTTATCACTATTTTCATATTTTCTTGATAAATTGTAGCAATTTCCATCACATTGCCTCCACCACTACTAATCATGGACCATACCATTTTTTGCCATTTAAATTTTGTGTCAATGCAAAAAAATGCAACTATTTTTGCATTGACAATTTGAGTTCAAATACTATATCAATCACAATGATATTATTGAAACTTGCTTATTGTTAAAAATAAAAATTTCTAGCGAAACCTATCGTTAAATTCAATTGGACAGTTTTTGTATGTTTATCATTAAGTTTGCAATAGAGAAAAGGAGGGTCTAATTTTTTTTAATTTCTACATCTCTCTAAATTTTATAATTTTGAAAAATATTTAAATTGAGTGGATTTGAAAAGTAAAAAATATTGATTAAAATATTAAAAAGTTCACTAAAAATAATAAAATTAAAATTAAAATTTTAAAAACTATTTTTGGAAACTCCAAAACTAAGTAAGTTTTGAATTTTAAAATTGTAAAAATTATTTTTAAAATATACAACTAAACAAAATTTTAAGTTTGACAAACTCTTTTCAAAAATCAAATTATAAAATTCATTTAAAAATCCAAAAGGCACGGTGAAAAAAAAAATGAGGTGAAAATATAAATAGATGATTCGTATGATTTTGGATCTAAACTCAAAAAAGATGGTTAATGTCATTTAAAATCCTGGTATGAACAACATCAAAAGAATTAAATGAGCAAATTGGATTGTATGTAAATTATAGTATAAAAAGGATGAAACTACTCCTATGAAGCTCCTCAAAATTGGATAGCATTATCAAAAATAAGAAATTGGTAAACTACACTGACCACTGGAAGTATAAAAAAAAATACACTAAATTCTCACAAGTTTGAGATAATTACACAAAAAAAAAAAATAGAGAGAAAGAAAATCCAAAAAAACAGAGATCAAGGTACTAACCAGATCGAGAAACAGCAATCTAGAAGACAAAATACAGAGATCAAAACACAATTAGAAATCAAACAAAAAATTGAAAAAGAACAAAATGTGACCATTGATAATTAAAGAGAGCCTCAACCGATTTGATTATGATGAAATAAAAATGATTCTTAATATGAAATCCATTTTTCCTTATCCCCCATGTGAGAGAGAGAGAGAGAGAGAGAGAGAGAAGTGGGTCAATCCAATTAATGTTAAAAAAGAACTAAGAAAAAAATACAACACAATTTTTTTTTTTTCCAGGAAAAAACAATGGGTGAAGTCAGGAAGAGTAAAATAAATCTGAGATAGTAAATAACAATGCATATGATTCAAACTACAATGCATATGATTCAAACTTTCTTTTCCTCTCTCTCTCTTAACAATCAACAGCCAAACTAAAAAAACAAAAACAAAAAAAATAAAAAGAAAATCCAAAAAACAGAGATAAAAAACACAATGTAACCAATTAAAGAGAGCCTCAACCTATTGTGTTGGGTCAATCCAATTAATGTTAAAAAAGAACTAACAAAAAAACACAACACATATTTTTTTTTTGCTTCAAATTGTGTTTTGATCAAACAACAATGCATATGGTTCAAACTTCCTTTTCCGCTCAAAAGGAATATGAGCAAAACATAGTCATCTCAAAAGCATTTTTTTTTTTTTGTTGATAAATAGTCTTCCATTTTTTCCGATCAATGTTATGTTTAATCATCAATGTTATGTTCAACCATTTTTTCCAATCAATGTTATGTTCCATTTTTTCCATTAATCTTTTTTTTTTTTTTTTTGCTGTGCAATACATCAAGGTTATGTTCAATCAATGTTTGGATCATTCAAAAATTTTCATATGAATTCAGGTAAGTTACTGTTATTTACTTTTTGTATGAGATTACTTAGGAGAATCATGACATCTTGGGATTACAAAGGTTTTTGTATGTATGACATCTTGGGATTACAAAGGTTTTTGTATGTATAACACCATTAAAATATTTAAAATATTCCATTGATCGTTGTAATATAAGCAAAACATAGTCATCTCAAATGCTACAATAAGCAACATGAAAGAGCAGCAAAAATGCGAGGGGAGCATTCACAAGTTTAAATTGAAAATTTGAAAATTGAAAACTCATTCACAAATTGAAAATACAGAATAAGTTTTAGTTACCTTACTTTTGATTGACCTGCCACTGAAGTTGGAAGCATTCATAAATTTAAATTGAAAAATGCAGCTATGCGAAGTCTAGACCGTGGCTGCCACATTTACTTGATAAACCCATTTTTTTCGCTCTAGCAAATTGTTCAGATCAGCATCAGTAATTGATTTCATGAACCTACAGATACCCAAGAACATGAAAGAGCAGCAAACACTCATTTGCTTTTAATGCTGATACCCAAGAACATGATGGGATGATGACAAAAAAAGAAAAACAGAGCTATAAATTGGGGAAAAAAACAGAGGTAAAAAAATGAAAGTGAGCAAATAAGAGTTCCTTACTTGGGTTTCTCAGAGTTTTGTTCATACATACTTATGTGAAGTGGAGCATACAAATCTGGAGTGCAGTCGGTTGGTGAGAGGTGATAGGTAAACAAATTTGGATCATTGAATTTTAGCCATTAGCTATTGATAAATCTAGACCACTGAAACTCTTTTCAATCTCAGCCATTGCTTTTAAATTAGACAAATCTAAATTATTAAAGATAGTTTGTGAGAGAGATTTTTGAAAATAAATCTGAGCCATTGCTTTTCAAATTAGATTGATCTGAACCGTTAATTTGAGAGACATTTTCAAATGAACCCTTTCATTATTATATAGATTAGACAAATCTAAACCATTAAAGATAATTCATGAGAGAGATATTTTTAAAAATAAATTTGAACCATTACTTTTTAAATTAGATTGATCTGAATTATTAATTTGAGACACATTTTCAAATGAACCCATTGTTATATAGATATTTTTATTTGTGTTTTTTGTTTGGGAGAGAAGAGGGGGTTGGGTTCCTCGTCAATTTCTCTTTTGTTGCCTTGCTTTCCTTGTAATGCTGAGCATTTAGAGAGAGAGAGAGAGAGAGAGAGAGCGAGAGAGAGAGAATTCCACAATTTGGAATCCACACCAAAACCCTCTCTTTGATCTATCGAATCTATATTTCTTGGAGAACGGCAAAGACTACTAACATTACATCATAATAGTCTCATAGACCGTGAGTAAGTGATAAGAAGACCTGCGAAATCTCCAAAAATAAAGCTTTGTTGCTTCTTATTGTTGCTCGTATTTTCCTGGTACAATCGGTGGAGAATGGAGGAGGAGCAGAACAAGAAGAAAGACGTGATTCGATTGGAGCGGGAGTCCGTAATTCCAATTCTGAAGCCGAAACTCATCATGACGTTGGCCAATCTCATTGGTATGGTCTTTCCTTCTCTTCTTACTATTTGCAGATCCCTTTCATTTTGCCTTAACCGTTTTCTAAAATCCCAATTTCCATTCATTTCCCTAAACGCCCTTTCTCTCCACAAATTCATGATTCAAACACAATATTTATCAAAGTTTTTACATCTTACTTACTGCTAATGCTACACTCTAATCTGATTTTGCCTTGGTATTGAACCCACACTGAATTTCTCATGAACTGAAATGGGCAGTAAGTACTAACAAGATAGCTTATGTTTTTCTAACGAATTTTGGGTTTGACATTGATTTCACACCTTTTTTTTTGGGCAACCTGCAACCCAATGCGGGCTTAAAAGCATTTCTATTCTTTCTTTCCCTCTAATAATAATAAAAAAAAAAGGAAAGAAAAAGAAAAAGAAAAAGAAAAAAATAAATTAAAAATATCATGAATAAAATGGAAAAATGTGTCCATTTGCCTAAATAAATAGACTCCCTTGTTGGATTATGACAGTGGTTTATTTGCTCAGTTCCCAATTGTGATTTCTGACCAAGTTCTGAAAGGGCCTAAATGCTTTGTCTTTGGCTTTTGATTCCCCCAGAACACAGTTCTGACCGGGCTGAATTTCTAAGGCTTTGCAAGTAGGAATGGCAATGGGCCGGGGATCACCCTCCTCCTCCCCGATCCCCGATGGTGAAAATTTCCTGTCCCCGGCCCCGATCCCCAACGGGAGCCTATCACCATCCTCGTCCCCGCCCCCAACGGGGATCGGGTTTCTCCGACCCCAAAAATTCCCCAGCCCAAATCTGTTTCAACAACATCATCAACAACGAAAATTCTCCATTTCAAGTAACTTCTTCCCATGAAGTTCAATGACTTGTTTCTGCAAAATCAACATCTGGGTAAGACACAAAACCCCAATTGTTCATACATTCTACAACTATCTGGATTACAACATTCCATATCCCCCAACAAGCTCACTGAAAACAACTAGCTGTCTAGAGCATGCTTGTATTATTAACACATAGATCATGGCAGCTGCTGCTGCCCCCAACTTGACACCACACACACAGATACATATATACATACACACAGAGACATACACACATATATGTATACATAACACAGAGAGAGGACGACGGAGGAGATCGGCAGCGATGACAGAGGAGATCAACACAGATCTGAGTATCTGTGTCACAGAGAGAGAGAGAGAGAGAGAGAGAGAGAGAGAGAGGACGACGTTCGCGATCGGTCAAGATCAGCGGCAGCGACAATGGAGGGGATCAACACAGATTTGCGACGGAGAACAGAGGAGATCGGCAGTGATGGAGGAGTGGTCGTCGTGTGAGAGAGAGAGAGGAAGGCGAAACTCTAACCACCAGCGACAGTGAGGGAGGAGGATCGACAGTGAGGTATAGCGGTGAGGTGAGATAGAGAGAGAGCAGGAGCAGCAGACAGCTGTGTTTGGGTGTGAGTGACTCCGCCAAACCCTACACACACATATATTATATATATAAACAGGGGCAAAATAGTAATTTTATGTCGGGGGCAAACGGGGTGGGGATTGGGGTAGGGGTCGGGCCGGGTCCGGGGCTGAAACATTTATCCCCATCCCCGGCTTGAATATTATCGGGGATTCAATTTTTAATACCATTTTCGTCCCGTCGGGGGTATTTTTCGAGGAATAACCGCTCAATTCGGGGTCGGGAGATCGGGTCCCCGTCGGGTCGGGTTCCGATTGCCATCTCTATTTGCAAGAGAGTTAAATACACAATTCGTGCTTGGTATCTTCTGCAATTTGAGGATCTGATGGTATTATCATCTCTCACTTGTGTATCAAAATGAAGACTTTCCAACACTTCCTCAGGCATTTTTAGTCTGATGATGTTATTATTTTTTGTTTCACATTTCCATTCAATACCCATTGTGCTTGCAGCAATTGTTCTCCCTCTTTGATCCTGTCCACAGGACTGAGAAATTGAAGCAGCAGAACCTAACTCCGGATGAAATTGACATTCTTGAGCAGAATTTCCTGACATACTTATTTCAGGTATCATGGCTTCCACATCTTAATTAACAGGTTTGATGTCTAGAAATTTCCATTGGCGGTCCTCTACAGTCTACATGCATGCGTACATTGCTTGTTTAAAATTTGGTTCTTGTATATATTTATACGCAACTACAATTATCCGAATTACAAGTACAAGTTCATTTTAATACACACAAAAAGAACTATAAGTTCCCTCCCTTCCCTAGAACATGCATGTATGAGGCAATATAGATGTTATAGCATCAATTGTGTGTGTTCCTGACTTAGAATCACTAAAATAACTGTTTCAAGTTTTGAGTCCATTTGTGCTAGTTTGACTATCAGCTGTAGTTTATCAAGGCAGCACTCTTGTTGGTTGTTTTAGCTACAGTTACATATTTAATTTTATTTATTTATTTATGATTATCTGCTGTAAAATTGTGATTCCTTGGCTTTGCCAGATATCATGAAAGCATCCTTTGTATTTATACTTTATCTTCTTCCTTGATAGCTTGTACCTATTACGGTACTCTGAAAAGGATGTAAGTTTCAAAATGTATATTAAGGAAACAAAGGACATACACAATCTATTTTGTGGGTCTGCAATCTGCATTATATTAATAATTTCGTAAAGAACTATTATTCAATCTATTAGAGGCTCCATGGAGTGTACACTGCCCCCTTTTACAAACTTGGGGTGCCCTTTGGGGCCCAACCCAAGTGTTGCCACCTAAAACTTATATTCATACACAAGTGTCTTAAGTTTCCAATGTGGGACAAGTCTTACAAGGAAACCTACATTTTATTCTTTATTTGTCCATTCCACGAATCTGAAAACGACGTCAACTTCCCATTCACTCATAAATAGTTTTGATGAACTGTTTGCACTGTGTGACTTGCCACGTGACAGGCAACACGTCACCTCTTTAGATCCACCCCAAAAGACGTGTGGGCCCTATCCAAATTTGGACTCAAAGTTGCAACAGAAGGATCATCAGAGCAAGGTTTGGATGGTGGAAGTGATACTAAAAGTGTGGTTGAGATGTGCGCTCCTCGTGATTGGGTTACTTGTCCTGTTTGTGGTAACACAGTTTGCGGCAACACAGTTTGCGGCGAAGATTACATGATTAATTCTCATTTGGGTTTGTATATCTACTTCTGATTTTTGTTTTTCAATAAATATGATTCATTATGTATATTGCTGTAGTGGATGTCATGTTTTAGTTGTTATTTGCTAATGTTTTTTTAAAAGATGTCATTGTATTAGTAGTAATTCAGAGCTAGTGGTCTTGATTGGAAAGTATGCTCTCAGTGATTGTATAGTCTGTCTATTGAGATGAACAAGCGGGCATATATGCGGGTATACCTGACAGGGATGAAACCAGGATTTCATTTGGTGGCCAAGAACATGTCTATTAAAAAATTTCAACTAATAATACAAATACCCCTTTTTCAACTTCTAGATAATTAGTGTTTTTGTGTGTGTGTGTGTGTGTGTGTTTTAAGATATTTTTGCTTAATAAGCGGCAAGCAGAAGCATTACCAATTAGTTTGACACAACCTATCAAAAAAAAAAAAAATTATAAGTAGCTCATATAAGCTAAACCAAATCCATGCGGTCTTAATTTAGGACATAAAATACTAAAAAAAAAATTTATTTGGGGGCCAAGAAACATGTCTATTAAAAAATTTCAACTAATAACCCTTTTCCAACTTCTAGATAATTAGTTGTTTTGTTTTGTTTTGTTTTTTTTCAACTTATTTGAGCTATCTATTTCTGCTTAATAGGCGGTAAGCAGAAGCAGTACCAAGAAGGCTGGCAACTATAAGTAGCTCATATAAGCTATAGCAAATCCATGTGGTCTTAATTTAGGTCATAAAATAGCACCAAAAAAATTATTTTTGTAACCCATATCAAATGATTTATCAATCAAAGTGGTACTCGATGACTATTCATGTCATAGAATCCATTTATGAAGCTGTACCAAACTTTTGAACAACTTTCCTTTTCAATCAAAGTATTTGTTAGAAAATTAACTTTTATCTTGTTTCAAATTTTAGTTTAACAACATTCATAGCTGGACATGCGTATTTGTAATCTTTGTAAAAACTTGAGTGTGAGCACAAGTCTAACCAACATGTAAAGTAAGTAGATCTTTCATTTTCTTGTTTTGACCAACCACAAACACCATTTAGAAATAGTTGGCAATTCCAAAAAATTTTAAGTTTTTGATATCTTACCCTCATAATGTCTTAGTTGCCCTCTCAAATCCTCTTCCTCCAGCTCTGTGAACTCTGGAGGGTAAAATTTGTCTAAAATCCTGGAAATGTGTTCAGTTTTGAAGGATTTGCACTTATCTCTAGGATCTAGTGCAAAGCTAAGAGTAAGCAACTCCATTGCATTCTCACTAAAATGTTATTTAATTCTTGCAATAAAATATATATTCTATATTGATGCTCTACTGTGATTTCGTCTTATTGATGGCAAGCCTAACCTTTTCTTGTAACATAATAAGTAGCTCATAATTAAAGTGTTTTCATTCCCAAGCTTCTAAGTTTGTATTGTGTTTCCTTTGTATTTTGCCTAGAGTCTTATGGATTCTTTCTTATGGTTTTCAACCTATGGTTTCAGACACATGCCTAGCAAGAGGAACCAAACGTAAATTGAAGCAGCGCACACTTCTTCAGTTAAACTTCTGCTTACAATCAAAAGTTAAAACTCGCTCGAGTGATTCAGATCATGTAGGGGCTAATGTTGTTCCGAAGGGTCCTGATAACATATTATGTGATACCATTCACAAATTGGATGGCTTTGTTGATGGTGATGAAAAAGCCAGTATACAGTGCAAATCACTCTTAAATTCTGAGTCTATTTTGTGCAGTGATGGTTCAGTCGAAAACCTGATCAATGGTGACGTTATCAACCGCAGGGTTGGTTTGCCATCATTGCTTCCTAAGAATGAGATGCCCAAATATGAAATGGCTGAAACTATGGATGACATATCTGGAAGGGTCCTCGAAACTTTCATTGTTGGCTGTAAATTCAGTGATGATGTAGAGTTAAATCATGGGAAAAGTATCACACTTTTGAGGAATCCTGATAATATTAAGGATTGCAATGCTATCAAGGTTCCATCCTTTGCCTTTGCCATCCACTTGACTAAAGTTTTGTAGATTTATTCACCTTAAAAACATTGCATGGTCCTTTTGAGTCAGGTTCTTTCTGCAGATTCTGGATGCTTTAAAGTACTTGGTTTTCTCCCTCGACAGTTGGCTCAATATCTGTCTCCTTTAATGGATAACTACTGCTTGAGTTTTGAGGTATTGTAACTATTTCAACGAAATTAATATTAGTCATTGATTTGCTGCATATTTTTTTATTTAGATTATGCTTTCATCGCTCTCCCACCTTGTTATCTTGTAAGGTTCTGTTATCATTTTGAGCCGTATCCCTATTGTTCTTTTAACATTGTTTTTTGCTGCAAGATGTAGTATATGAAGTTCTATTAATTCTTTTGAGGGTCAATATAGTTACATGGGCCGTAATGTTGTGCAAAAAAAAAAAAAAATGGAAAGCCCATTGTCTATGAGACATGCCTGAGCTAGATACTATGATACATGGCATCAAGAAATTGTAGTCCATGAACTGAAGAACTTAAATTGAAAAGTTAGATCCTGTATCAGTTAGTAGAGAAATAAAATGACTTTGTATAACTAGATTAGTGAATACATTGAAAAAGAAAAGGTACCTATGATTGCTCATGTAAAAGCAATCCATAGCTACACAGCTAGAATTCTATCCATGTGTTTATGATATATAAGGTAGCTGGAGAGTGAAGAAGATGCTAAGGAAAAGACAAGCTCCTTAAGTGGTTATGAGTGTTTTCAATCAAAGAATACACATGATTTCAAGCAAATCAAAAGAAAATAGAATGTTTTTACATGGTCATCTTCTGGATAAAATAAATCTGACTCACAACTAGTATCTGAAGATTCTTAGTTATTCCCTCTTTCTGCTCACTTTTTCTCTCATCCTTTGTGTGTGTGTGTGTGTGTGTGTTTTCATTTGAATGTCGTTTGCCTCACATGAACTTTTACTTGATTTGGTTGTTTCCAGACATTTTTCTACAATACCAAGATGCATTAGGGTTCTATCCCACTTGAAGTTACACTAGTTATATATTTTTCCTGAACAACTGAGTGTAACAAATACTTTTGTATATGTGTGTGAGTCACAACTGTCTGGTCAACATCACTTCTGAAGGAAACTATGACATGCTAAAATTTGTGTGCACCTATTTTATGGTCATCTTCTGGATAAAATAAATCTGACTCACAACTAGTATTTGAAGATTCTTAGTTATTCCCTCTTTCTGCTCACTTTTTCTCTCGTCCTTTGTGTGTGTGTGTGTGTGTTTTCATTTGAATGTCATTTGCCTCACATGAACTTTTACTTAATTTGGTTGTTTCCAGACATCTTTTCTACAATACCAAGATGCATTAGGGTTCTATCCCACTTGAAGCTACACTAGTTATATTTTTTTCCTGAACAACTGAGTGTAACAAATACTTTTATATGTGTGTGAGTTACAACTGTATGGTCAACATCATTTCTGAAGGAAACTATGACATGCCAAAATTTGTGTGTACCTATTTTATGGTTGTATTATTTTTCCACAGGTCTGTAGCTTTTCTGTAAAACTCAGTTTTCTCATTTTTATTGATCAAATACTCATAAGTTATTCTTAATCTCAAATATATTTATTTTTCTCATTTGTAAATTACTGATGGCTAGCTTTATGAAACATAAAAGTTTTTACGCAAACAGGTTGTTTGGACAAGGTTTTCTTTTTACTCTTATTCTTCTTTGTTTTTGTTTTTTGTGATGTCTGAAGTTGTATTTATTCATTGAAATCCATAAGTTTGAGGTCTAATCATAGGGATATCTTAAGGTTTCTGAATACAGGAACCTTTGTTGTTTGTTATTTTTTTTTTAAAAATAGTTAGTGAGTGCACATTTCTGCAACCTGCACATGTTCCAAAATTTGTGTATCTTGTGGTGACCCAAGATTCAAGAGCCAAGACTCCTTAGACTTTGGGCCAACATGGATGAGGGCAAAGGTGCAAGTCTATGTACTTTGTCTGACATCGCTTGGTGAAGTGTGTGAAGTGTTGAGCTCTGTACTTTCATTGCGCAATGTGTTTTAAAGCTATACTGCCCTAGCTCGAAGAGGACAATATTATATGATGTTGGGCCAAGGTGGTAAAAATGGTTTTAGAGCTAGCACCACCCAAAAATGTGGGACAGGTCCTACATGAGGACGTGTGGCCCTAAGGGGGGTGGGTTGTGGTGATCCAAGATCTCATAGCCAAGACTCATGAGGCTTGGGGCCAAGATGGATGAGTTGAGGTGAAGGTACCAAGTCCATGTACTTTGTTGCACATTGCTAGGTGAAGTGTGTGAAATTTCCTTGTGAGTGATAGTTTTTTACCATTATTGTACAATAATGTGTTAAAAAGCCTTGTGGGCCTAGCTTAAAGCGGACAACGTGCAATGTGGGGCCTGGGCATTACATACCTACACCTTGTTAAGTTCTAATAATTAAGTTCAAGTGAAAATCTATTTTCTAATTGTAAATCCAGCTCAAAATGTCATATATAGTATTCATTATGATGAAAAACCGAGAACCAGACATTATTAGATTTTTGCTATTTTTTTGGATCACTAGATTTTTTGTTCATGATATTTACCTTGTGTTTGCCTTGCAGGGCTGCATAACTTCCGTTCCAAAACATTCTCTTGATGTTGTCCCAATTCAAATCATATGTCAAAATGAGATATTTTTTGGTGAAAAGGAATATGACAGTATTCAGGTTGTTAAATCTTTGTGGAAAAATGCTTTCCATGTAGCTGAATCTGCAAAGTCTCATCCACCGACCATGACAAAATATCAGCAGAACTTTTCTCTATTGATACAAGAGGTTTTAAGGAGCTATCCTCATCTTCTCAACTACGCTGGAAAGATTTTCTTGGGTACTGGTTTCTTTAGTTGATGTCATTATTTGTAATCTTTCTAACAAATTATCAACTTACAATGATGTTAATACGTTTTCTGTTGACAGAAACTTTAACTTCACGTTCAGATGATAGCCAGAGACTTTTTGTTCGGCTGTATACAAGAAAAGGTTTATATTACTGTACAGTTTTCCTGTTCTGTTGTTTGGTTGTCTAGTTAAATATATCATGTTCGTAAGTTATCCATTCTCACTTCTTAGCAATTTTATAGAAAGAGAAATAACTTGAGACATTTTGCTTCTATTGTGGCTCACTCATGTGATGAAGCTTGTGTATTGTCATGGTTTTCCATTTATATCACCCTGATATCATACAGGATTGTTTACAAAATCTGAGAAAATTTGGAATATTCATTTATGGTAGGATGCTTACGATTTACAGATGTAACAAACTAATTCTAAGTTCATGCAGACTAAAGAAGTATTGAAAACTTAGAAACATTTATGTTTATATTACCAAGACATTTTTAATTTATAGGAGCAACTATGTGATATTTCACCTCATATATTTATATATCAGAAGTAACAAAGTAATTTGAAGTTTCACCCATATCTAAGCTAGCAATTAGCCATCCGATAAAGTTATTCAAGTTCAACTTAACTATGTTTTGAAACGTGTTACCATTACAATTCGTGTTACGTGGACTTTTTTTATTTCCCCCAGAGCACTCTTGTGATGTGTCCACCGAATATAATGAGGGTAAGGTTGTGGGATATGTGTCTGACACATGTACCCAATTTAGACACTTGGATGCTCTAATTTATATGATGTTTGAAGAATAAAAATTCACATTTGCTAGTAAAGAAATATTTCTTGCCTCATACAATTGATGAGAGAAATTTCATATCTTTCTTATATTTTATTTAATGTCAAGTACATTTCTAAATAATTTGCATTATCTTATCTAAGAATATTCTACACTATGCAAAATTAGAAGTGTTCAGGACATGTATCCATTGGATACGTATTGCGATATCCTAAGTCTTATGTTTAGTAAGGTTTGATGCTTGGGTTTATTTGTTTCGTACTAAAAGTTTTTTAAGACATTTCACCAAATAGTGAGTACTCAAATTGACAATAAGATTAATATCCTTCATAGTGACGGCGGGACAGAATACATGGATGGTGCCTTTTGCACCTATCTTGATGGTTCATACTATGGCTGCAGATGAACTGAGTCAAGCTGAGTTCTAAAGGATTCCAAGCTTGGCCTGGTTCATTTGGATGGTGTATTTGAACACCTTGTTCTTGTGTAAAATCTATTCTGGTTGCACCTAGCTTGCTTTAGTTTATTAGAGCTTGGGCTACAATTTGATGCTGAAGTTAATCACAATAACGAACCGTACAGGGCTTTCAATTGCTTTCAATTGCTGACGTACTTTACTAGGGAGATATTTTTTTTTTTTAAGGAAGGGACTTTTCATTCAATTCCATTTGTTTCCATTAAAATATATATATTTTTTCGGAGGCATCATTCAGACCTAAAATTTGTTACTTCACATACTTTTTCACCACTTAGCTAAGGGCCAGGGCCAAGAGGCAATTTAACAAGCACTACAAAATTACTCTACATAGAGTGAAGACCAGCATGGTCTTGATTTCAGTCACAATCAATGGAACGAATCAAAGATGGAAAAAATGATAAGAGAGATTTGTTAGAATATATATTAGATTTATTCTGATTGTTGTTTCTTTATTTAGATTATTGTGATTCCTTTAATTAGTGCCTTAGTTCCTTTGTAATAGTTTTTTTATTGATTAATATAAAAGAGAGTGAGATTGTAATCATCCCTCAACTTTGTCTTTCATCAAACAAACATGGTATTAGAGCCTTAGGGTTCGTTTCTTACCTCTCATCACTGGACGTCAACACCCATCATCACCAAACACCAACCGATAGCACCAATCATCACTCTACAACATTCGGAGGTCACCTATCACCATTCAACTCCACCAAGGTGAGTTTCGGGCCTCTATCATGCCCAGTTAGGGGTTAGGAACCAGCCCTGGTCCTCTTCATGTCTCACCCAATTCTTGATCCTCATCGTTATTGACCCATACTCTTTCAGTCTTCATTGTGATACACTCATCCACCCCTGGAGTGACTAGTGACCTCAACTGGCCCATCTGGAGTGACCTGCGACACCACCTAACTCCTTAGGTCTGCCTCTCGACTTCACCTAGTCCCACATGCTTCTTCGATTAGGCCGATGGTGCGAGTAAACCATCTGCTCTTTTTTCAGTTAGAAGAATCCTTTTTTGTTTGTTGAGTTTCTTCCAAGCACTATTTTGATTGAAGGTTTCTCTTCTCTATTTGTTTCTTATTTTTCTGGGTCAATTTATGGGCCCTAATACTTAGCTTTGATTGATTTTGCCCATGGCCTGTGATTGATATTGCTTGGTCCAGTTGATTTCAGTTCATTCCATCTTTTAATCACTGTGATTAGTGCAGAATTTTTTGGTTGTGATAGTAGAGTATAAATGACTAACTTGTCTAGTGAATCTACCACTACTTCTCACCCATCTAAAGGGGAGAGTCCCATTATGACTACTACATCTGAGAACCAAAATCCTAGCCTCAAAATCATCACCTCTTTATTTAATGGTCAGAATTACCTTACGTGATCACAGTCTCTAACATGTTTCTTGAAGAGTAAGGGGAAGATGGGTTATATTGATGGGCGAGTCCAAGCATCAGGAACCACTGATCCTAGTTATGACCAATGGGAGATTACCAACTCCTTGATTATAGGATGACTCATACATTCCATGGTCTTGGATATTGGTGAGGGGTACTTGTCCATAGAGACTACTCAGGATATTTGGGATATTGTGGCCACTGCCTAGACTGGCCTGATGTAGAGGACATGGATCTAATTCCTGTGCCCATCAATCTAGTGCAGTTGACTCACATGACTCTGCTTCGGGTGTTCAGTTGGGTGCTCTGGGTGTTCAGACTTTTGATGCTATATTTAATATGTATACTTCTAAGCTTGAGGATGTTTTGCGTCACTTGCTAGATTGCCGATCTTCCACCACTCCTACAGGTGCATCTTTGTTTTCGTTTACTCACACAGGTAACTTAGCCTCTTCTCCTAGTGCTTTTCTGTCCCATAAGTCTTTACCATGGATTATTGATTTTGGTGCCTTAGATCATATGTTTGGGTCATCTAATCTTTTCTCGGACCATAAGCCCGCTTCTGGTCAAGACAAAGTTAGGATTGCAGATGGTACTATTTCTTCTATTTTTGGGAAAGGTTTAATCCGTGCCACTCCTTTACCTTTGTCATCTGTTTTACATGTTCTAAACTTCTTTGTTAATCTTTTATCATTGAGTTGTCTTACTTGGGATTTGAACTGTAGTGTGACTTTTTTCCTTAATCATAGTGTGTTTCAGGACCTTATCACGAGGAGGACGATAAGTAGTGGTAGAATGGAACATGGTCTCTATATTTTGGATCAGACAGACAAGCTGACTCATCATGCCTTCTAGGTTCCAACCACCAAGGATGACTTATGGCTGTGACATCGGCATTTTGGACATCCATCTTTTTTATTACTTAGGCATTTATTTCCCTCTGTTTTTACTAAAATAATGTTTCTGAGTTTCATTGTGAGTCGTGTCAACTTGACAAACAACATAGCTTTTTTTGCTCTGAGTCTTAATAAAAGTTTAGTACCTTTTTCCTTAATACATTTTGATATTTGGGGTCCATCTCGTGTTGTATCTTTGAAAGGTCGAAGATGGTTTGCTACTTTTATAGATGACTTTTTTCGTACTACTTGGGTGTATCTCATGAAAACAAGAGCGAGGTTTTTTCTGTGTTTCAAAATTTTCATAAAATGATTGGTACTCAATTTGGTGCAGTTGTAAAAATCTTACGTTTTGATAACGGGGTGAATATATTACTTTAAGGTTAGCAAGATATTTTTTCACACATGACATTGTCCATCAGACTTCTTGCACCAACACCTCTTAGCAAAATGGGGTTGCCCAACATAAGAATCGTCATCTTCTTGATATAGCTCGTTACATGTGTTTCGTTATGGGTGTACCTTGATCCTACTGGGGCAAGGCTGTTCTCACCCCTGCATATCTATTAATCGTCTTCCTATCCAAGTGTTGCAAAAACAAGCTCCGCTCCAGGTTCTCTCAGGTTCCGAGTCTCTATTTTCCATTTCTCCTGAGATCTTTGGTTGTGTCTGTTTTATCCATAATCATTCCCTACTCAGGATAAGTTGAATTCTCGCTCTCTGAAGTGTGTTTTCCTGGGGTACTCACCAACTCAAAAGGGATATAAGTGTTATCACCCTCCATCTCGTAAGTGGTTTGCCTCAATGGGTGTCACCTTCTTTGTATCCCAGTCTTACTTCTTGTCCTGTTAGGTGTCACAGTCATCCCTTCAGGGGGAGTCTTGGTAAGAAGAGATTCCTGTTGCCCCTGGATCATTACCAATTGAGGAGATTGTCCAGGGTGAACCAAATGTTACTAGCAATACAGAATCTGATGTCATCAAGGACATGGAAGGGCAAGTCTGTCAAGGACAAAGAAAGATAGAAAGTTACTTGGATGCAAGAGACCATTTTTGATCAGCCACTACTGTCTTCTTCTCCTGATGAGAGTCCAGGTAACCTTCATGTTTCCCTTGAGTCCACTAATATTATTATTCCTGAGCCTATTGATCTTGATGTACTTATTGCGAAACGAAAGGGTGTAAGATCTTGTACTCATCACTCTATCTCTAACTTTGTATCCTTCTCTTATTTGTCTCTCTCATATAAAGTTTGTGTCAAAAATTTCCTCTATTAGTATACCTAATCATTTTCAGGATGCTCTTATCTCTGAGTGGAAACTTGTCATGGTAGAGAAAATGAAAGTACTTCGTAAGAATGGCACTTGGGATTTGACTGAATTACCTAGGGAAAAATGAACTGTGGGATGCAAATGGATGTGTACTGTAAAGCACAAGGCAGATGATTCAATTGAGCGGTATAAGGCTCGACTTGTGGCAAAGGGTTTTACTTAGACCTATGGGGGTAGACGACCAAGAGACATTTGCTCCAGTTGTAAAGATGAATTCAGTTAGAGTTCTTCTCTCTCTAGCAGCTAATTTGGATTGGCCACTTCATCAGTTTGATGTGAAGAATGCTTTCCTGCACGGTGACCTGAAGAAGAGGTGTATATGGACATTCCTCTTGGCTTTGAAATTCTTCAAACTAAAGGGAAGGTGTGTCGACTTCGAAAATCATTATATGGCCTCAAATAGTCCCCTAGGGCTTGGTTTGAGAGGTTTACTCAGCCGATGCTGAAATATAGCTTCAAACAGAGTTAGACTGATCATATTCTGTTTGTTAAACACTCCTCTCATTGTAAGACTACATCTCTCATTGTACATGTGGAATGACATAGTGCTTACAGGAGATGATGTTGAAGAAATTCCTTTGTTGAAGAAGCATTTGGCAAGCGAGTTTGAAATCAAAGACTTGGGGAACTTGAAGTACTTTCTGGGGATTAAAGTGGCTAGATCCAAAGATGGGATTTTCATCTATCAGAAAAAATATGTCCTTAACCTGTTAAAGGAAACATGGATGCTTAGAAGCAAAGCCTGTGACACACCAGTGGAATCCAATTTAGGGCAAGTTTGGGAAGATCCAAAAAAGCCAAAAAGCCAAAAAGTTACTCAAAAAGCTAAAAAGTTATCACTATTCACCAAAAGTCAACAATTACGGCTGCACAACTCCCAATTCAAAATTTTCCCTACAAATCAATTTTTATAATTTTTTATTACACATTTTTCAATAAAAAGTCAAAAAGTTAACCCAAACATTCATATTTTCAACCTCAATTTTTTAGTCCAAAAAGACAAAAAGTGCACTTTTTTAGTCTTCCCAAACTTGGCCTTAGTGATGATAGTAGGGGAGCAGCCGTTGATAGGGGGAGTTATCAGAATCTAGTGGATAAACTCATTTGCTTATCACATTCTCATCTAGCTAGTGCTATTGCTATTGCTGTTAATGTGATTAGCCAGTTCATATATGCTCCTCATGAAATACACTTGGATGCAGTTATGAGAATTTTGAGATACTTGAAATCTTCTCCTGGAAAAAGTCTTTATTTTTCTAAATATGATCATCTTAATGGGGAAGCTTATGCAAATGTTGATTGGGCAGGCTTAATAACTGATAGGAGGTTAACTTCGGGGTATTGCACTTTTGTTGGAAGTAATTTGGTTACTTGGAGAAGTAAGAAACATAATGTGGTTGTCAGGTCTAATGTAGAAGCTGAGTTTAGAGTTATGGCACAAGGTGTGTGTGAGCTCTTATGGATCAAGTTATTTCGTGATCTGGGAATTGGCCAAACAGATTCCATACGACGATATTATGATAATAAGGCTACTATCAACATAGCTCACAATCCGATTCAACATGATAGGACAAAGTATGTTGAGATTGATTGTCACTTCATCAAAGAGAAGCTCACTAGTGGCACAACATGTACTCTATTTGTGAAATCTGGTAAACAACTTACAGATATCCTCACCAAGGGAGTTGGAAGTAAACCTTTTCATGATATTCTTGACAAGCTGGGCATGAGAGATATCATATCTTTGCACTAGCTTGAGAGGGATTGTGAGAATATATGTTAGAGTTATTCTTATTGTTGTTTCCTTATTTAGATTATTGTGATTCCCTTAATTAGTGCCTTAGTTCCTTTGCAACAGTTTTTTGATTGATTAATATAAAAGGGAGTGAGATCATAATCGTCCCTCAAGTTTGTCTTTCATATTCTTGTGCTAACCTTAGCAAACTTGCACTTGTTGTACCATGTTGTGACTTCATGAGACAATCCAAGATGAACTGGAGTTGCTCAAAGTCGGTTAGTTTTTACAAGAAGTATAAAATGGAAAAAAACTGGCTATTTAGCTAAGAGTGAACTGTGCATGAGCTGTTTAGTTTATTTTTCATGCTGAATTCTTCATTTGTTCTATATGCTTGGAAGTGGTCCAAATGTTCATGCACCAGCATAATCCAAACATAATCTGAGAGTTATCTCTCATTCTGAGTTATGTAGTGGTTGTTTTCTCACTTCAGGGCCATGGTTTCGGATTTCTAATATTTTCTACCCCGAAATATCTGATTGCAACCAAGCATTCAAGGAACTCTCTGGTAATTCAATACTATTTCTTAATTATACATCTAATCTCTTATCTTGCCAAAATTTCAAGTTGGCTATGTTTGATAGGAACTTCACCTTTAACAGAAAATTCATTTATCTTGTCATAATACAGCAATGGGCTATATTCGTTCTGTTGGGTCCATCAGTGACCTACGGGATAATGACTTGAAGGAGGTTCTAACTGTGCTTACTGCTTCTGAGCTACGTGAAATTTTGTGTAAGTTTAAAAAGGTTTGCATTTGTTAAACATATCTAACCCTGGAATTACAGTTAAATTGGTTTCTATTATGTATGTATTCATGTTTATGTTATTGGTTTGACTATTGAATTATTATGCTTAGAAGATTAACTTCACAACCAGTATTACATCACCCCTTGGATTTGTCCTCTTTGAGATGAATGTGTGCATTAGCGACATTTGATTATCTGTTCTTTCGAAAAAGTGAGTATTTTATTACCAGTATGTTTAGACAAATGTTCATCATTTTGTTATTGCCTAGAACTGTGTAATGTAGTTTCTTGATAATTTTCTTGATGGAATGAATATTGTCATGGTTTATTTCTGTCTGTTGAGTTTGGACGATTTGGCCCATTTTTCAAGCAAGCATTCACAACCGTTGAACTTCATTATTAGTAACAGATGTGGTTTACTCAGCAGGTATGAGAGAAACCTGTTGACCCGCATTGACTTGCTCCTCACCCCCTCTTTTCATGGTCAGATGACTGGATGGAGCAGAAGGCCAGTCACTGGACACCCAAAGCCACTGGCAACCGAGCTGTTCTCATCCTATTCGCCACCGACTGGCCTTACATATGCATCAATAACTTGATCACCTCTTTCTGTTCTTCTCTTTTTCATGTTTACTGTTTTATTTTGTCTGTTATGTATCTCTGTTGCCTCTTTTTTTGTTTTTTTTTGTTTTTTCATTTCCTATCTCTCCCTTGATCAGATTCTTCTTATTTTGGTACCAAAAAGTTTAATGCTCTGTTTGGTTGAGTTTTCTGAATAAGAAAGTTCTAAAACTAGGTTGGTCAAAAAATAGAAAACACATTATTTTCATATGGCTTTTTGTTGATTATAAAAATTTGAAAATATCCTTTTTTTTGTGTTTATTTTTGTCAAACTAGTTTATAATTTTTTAAAAAATTCAGAAAACTAAGTTCTGAAAACTCAACTGTACAGAGCCTAGATTTTTTTGGTGGTTTCAACCATTAAAAAAGTGAAATGTTGTTAACAGTTTTAAATCTTGAATTTTAGATTTTTCCATTAAAACTAACTGTGTTTGATGAAATTCCACAGTAGACCGGGATATACTTTTATTAATTCAATCTCTAGTCCACTTGTGCGATAGGAAAACTGTATGTCTGCTGGTTATGATTTCCTATCCTATTCCGAGAAATCCCATCTCATCCAGCTAACCTAATGTGACCAAAAGAGAATTTTTGTCTTCAAGTTGTTTTTAATGCACACATGTACTCACTGGAGCATTATGGGTGGTTCCTTCTAAATTTGATTGATTCCATAGTTTATGCTCCTAAAGTGTTGCACTGGCCTCTGATGACTACACAGTACAAGACTACTGTGTGGACAGATATGGGTCAAACATTTCTTGAAGGCTGCACTCTCTCACAAAGGGTTGGGACACTCTTTGAAATGTAGTTGTAAAGTTGTTAGAGCAGTGTTATGAAAGGCGCAAGGCTCGTCCAGGTGCAAGACCAATATCTTGCACATGATTAGGCGACACGATTTGAAGGAAGCACGCCTAGGGCGTGCAACTGGGTGAGGTTGTGCGCCTGATGGGCTTTGTTTTTTTGTTGAGATTTGACCATTGATTTAAGTTAATATATGGTGTAGCCACAAGGGATTACAACTCTTAATTACACAAACCATTACAGAGTACATTGAACCTGATTTTCATGATAGAAAACCCTAACTAGGCGCTGAGCAGTTTTTTCAGTGACTTTTTTTTTTTTTTTTTTCGCCCTATCGTGATTGGTGCTGAATTTACTCTGTATATTAAGAGTTGTAATCCCCCTGCACCATACTTAAATCAATTGTCAGATCTCAAAACAAAAACAAAGCAATGTAAAATATAAACAGAGCCCATCAAGCGCATATATTGCGTTTCACCCAGCCACTTCCTTCAGATTGTGTTCCATGGGCAAGGTGTTGGTCTTGTGCTTGGATGTGACTTGTACCTAGGCGTGCCTTTTATAACGCTGCTAAGGATCAAGTAATATAAAAAAGAAAGTTAAATCTGAAGTAAAACTTTTAAGTAGTATAGTAAAATCTGAAGTAAAACTTTTAAGTAGTATAGTAATATGTTAGCATGAAATGATTTATGCTTGTGACTGCTTTTAATTGTCTGGTTACTTTTGAGAAATTGCTTCGCTGGCATCACTTTCCTGAGCTTGATGCAGGCTTTATGGAGCTTGATGAGGCAGACCTTAGCTAGACTGCTTGCTAAATTCCTGCATCCCACCTATTTTTTGACCATGTTAATTTTAAACAGGAGTATCCCTTCAAAGCTAATGGGAGAATTAGGCAGACAGTACGGATTGTCATTTTGTTGTATTAACTAAATTTTTTGTGGAGTATAATTTCATTTTTGTTGAAATATGTTTCTACAGTACCTGTCCCTATTATAACATTGAGTCCTCATTCTAGGCAAACATATGTTTATTGGAGGACTAACAATGTTGCTTTAAGACAAGTCTGGTCTCCGCCACTAGACTTCCTGAGTAAAAAAAATTACTTTTAGCAATAGATAAAATTGTAATTTTCTTTTTCTTTAACTTTCTAGTCATGAATTTGTGTTGTTATTTAAAAGCACTCATGGTTTGTACTTTTTAGTTTGTCATTTGATAAGTTTTTAACTTTTCTTTTCTTTGGCTTGTACTCTTTGTTTCCTTTTCCACCCCACTTCTGTTGAGTCATCAGAAATGCAATTTTGGTTCAAGAAAGCAAGATTTTATTACATCACTTCTTTCTTCATATGCGGATGGATTATGGTATACAAGATTTTCTTTTCCGATTTATTGAGTTTGTGAATTGATAGGGCATGTCAAGTTCTGCATTTACTGTTTTTGGTTTTCATTTGTTGATTATGCAGCCCAGTCCTACCAAATGTGGTTTTGGAGAAAACAGGAACATGTATTCAGATATCTTCATCAGCTGAATCCCTTATTTGGCGTGCTGAGGTGATTGATCATGTTAAAAATGATGATGTATTATTGATTGATATGTGATTTTATGATATATATTACAATGATTCATGATTCCTATATATAGAAGAGGGTGAGTGTGTAGTAGGTAAGGAGTAGGTGAAGTGGAGGTGGTAGTGGTGTAGTGGGTTAGGTTTAGTGGAGTAGGTGAGGTGGTAGTGGTGTAGTGGGTTAGGTTTAGTGTAGTAGGTTTAAGTGGGTGAAGTAGGTGGAGAGTAGGTGGATTTTAACAGCCCCCCGCAAACTCAAGGGGGATAGGAACTAACCAACTTGAGTTTGGAGAGAGTAACAAAACAAGAAAATACATAAAAATAAAAGAGGATAGGTGACACTGTATGGTCGTGTCAGACCATTGGTGAAGACACTGGATGGTGGTGTCATAACGTTGTAGAGGACACTGTATGGTGGTGTCATAACGGTGTAGAGGATACTGTATGGGGGTGTCATAACGGTGTAGAGGACACTGGATGGCGGTGTCAGACCGATGTAAAAGAGGATAGGTGACACTGTATGGTCGTGTCAGACCATTGGTGAAGACACTGGATGGTGGTGTCATAACGTTGTAGAGGACACTGTATGGTGGTGTCATAACGGTGTAGAGGACACTGTATGGGGGTGTCATAACGGTGTAGAGGACACTGGATGGCGGTGTCAGACCGATGTAGAAGACAGTTTATGGGGTCATGTCGGACCGTTGTAGAAGACAGTTTATGGGGTCATGTCGGACCGTTGTAGCAGACAATATTGTGACAGTTGTTGTGACAGTTTACGGAGTCTTGCTGGACCCTTGTAGAAACTAACCGGAATCAATGTCGGGACAGTTTACAAAGTCTTGTCGGACCTATAAAGGAGCTAACCGGAATCAATATCGGGACAGTTTACAGAGTCTTGTCGGACCCATAAAAAAGTTGCACCCTCAAAAGGTGTGCCCAAAGTTGTCAAAAAGGCGTGCCATCAAAAGGCGTGCCCAATTCATCAAAAGGTGTGCCATCAAAAGGCGTGTCCAATTTATCAAAAGATGTGCCATGAAAAGGCGTGCCAGTGTGTCGGGCGGCAAGAGGCGCGCGATGCGCGTGGCTGCCTCGGCTATTTAACCAAGGTTGATGCTGAGGCTGAGGTAGAGAAAAGCTGTGAAAAACCTCTGAAAAAAAAAACGTCGGTGTGCTGAGAGAGAGAGTCTGAAAAACTCTTCGTTGTGCTGAGAGAGAGAGTCTGTAACACTCTGTTGCGAGAGATATTCTGTAACACTCTGTTGCCCAGAAAATGGCTTCATCGTCTTCCCGCGGGCTGCTCACCCTCTTTCCCGACCTCAACGAGTCAACGAGAGAGAGAACTGGTGCGGTGGCACTGGAAACTCAACCAAGCGTCCCGGAGTTTACCCCGTTGAACTTTCCGATGCAGTCGGTGAAGCAAAGAATGGCAGTGCAGTCGGATGTGGAGGCCAATCAGTATACTCTGAAGTCATGTGTGGAAACCATGACGGCGGTCACAAATTTGTCGAACCGGCTGCAAAGTAGGACAAATGAGGTGCAGCATTTAAACTCCCAGCTGGCTCTGCTCCAACGCATGTATAAGGATGCGCGAGCAGAGATAAGCGTGCTAAGGGCAGAAAACAAGGAGCTGAAGCGGAAGGCCACCGTGATGTTCCGATTTGGAGGGCCGCCATATGCTGCAGTGGAGGAGCAGGGAGGAGGCAACTTGCTGGGTGGTCTAGGAAGCACGGAGGCAACACCGTCAAGGGCCGTCCAAGACGGAGGCAAGAAGAAGAGATCTGCAGCAGAGTAAAGGAGAAAAATCCCACTGTGGGTGTGGGTATTTTGTTTTTGTTTTTTTTTTGTTGTTTTTTTTTTTTTTGTTGTTTTTTTTTTGTGTGTAAAATGTGGATCGGGGTTGATCCCGATATGAATAAAATGAGTGTATTGTGCAAATCCGAATGGCGTGAAGGGACAAGACGGAGCAGAAAAATTAAACTGGAATGAATGTTTTTTTTTTTTTTTTTTTTTTTTTTTATTATTATAAATAAAATAATAATAATAATAATAATAATAATAATAATAATAATAATAATAAATAAAATGAAGTGGGAGAAATCAGTGGAATCAATTAAGGCTAGTATAATATATTGGAGTGGGGAAAAAAATGATGGGAATGTTGAGTATAGAATAAAATAAAAATGGGTATTTGAAAAAGATTAAAAAAAGGGTTTAGAGAAAAGAAATAAAAATAATAGAGTTGAAAGAGGACAAGCCCACGTGGGTGGCCTTCTTTCTTCTTCTTCTTTTTTTTTTTTTTTTTTTTTTTTTTAATATAATATAATAAAAAGATATATATATATATATATAAAATAACAAACGTGGGAGCAATGAGTGCCCCAAGAAGCTTGATAATAAAAGAAAAGAAGGAAAGAATGGTGGGAGACAAAAGTTAAGTTTTATAATAAAAAAAAGAAAATTTTGGGCGGTGGATGGAAGCAAAACAATAAATAAATAAATAAATAAAAAGAAAAGAAAAGAAAAGTAGCAGACATTGTGATTCATTGCCACTTCTGTTCTGCTCAAAAGTTGGTGAGAGTAAACCAATGGGTAAAACCGGTTTTTCGTAGAGCTCTTTGAGGAGGTCTAGATATTCCCCCTCGAACTCTTTGCAGGTGCGGACAGCAATGAAGTCACATCTTTCGACAGTCTTGGCCAATCTTTGGCCACGCGACATATTATATTTGAAACTGACAGCAATCCAAAGCCCAAAACACCCAAACATATTATATTTGCATTGTTCCGAAAACAGAAAGGCAAGAACAACAAACTTTCTTTCACTTTCTTTCTTTTCTCGGCAGGAAAGAACATTGATTTTCTCTCGGGCACAAATGCCGCAAGATCAGAGAATTGTTAAAGCCGTTGTGGCCACAGCTGCAAGTACTCTACTTGTTGCTGGGATCATATTCTTGATGATCTACAAACTAGCCATGGCTCGACATCGGCAAAGAAATAAATTGAATTCAAGTTTTCGTCGAGAAGAGATAGTGGCAAGTCATCAGGAGTACAGGCAACAAAGGGGAACTCTGAAAGGATTGATTGTTGATGAGAACGGGCTGGATGTGCTTTATGTGAGAAAAGTTGAACGAGGACAACTTACGAGTAGTTTCTCTAGAGTTTGGATTAATCCAATGGAAGAAGAGGAAGAAGAAGAAGAAGATGGCGCAAGTGGCGAAGCCGGACTTGGCGAAGAGGACGGAGGTGAGCTGAATGAGCCAGCTCGACTCGCCGGTGAAGCCGTGGACGACGGCGACTATTCCGATGATTCAGTTATGGGATTCGTGGCAGCGGATGGAAGGTATGTGTAGAGGTCCGGCGGGCGGCCAAGGCGAGGCTGCCGCCCGCCGGTGAAGCAGAATAACTAGGTTGTTAACCTTGCTCTGATACCATGTTAAAAATGATGATGTATTATTGATTGATATGTGATTTTATGATATATATTACAATGATTCATGATTCCTATATATAGAAGAGGGTGAGTGTGTAGTAGGTAAGGAGTAGGTGAAGTGGAGGTGGTAGTGGTGTAGTGGGTTAGGTTTAGTGGAGTAGGTGAGGTGGTAGTGGTGTAGTAGGTTAGGTTTAGTGGAGTAGGTTTAAGTGGGTGAAGTAGGTGGAGAGTAGGTGGATTTTAACAGATCAGAACTTTGTGACAAGTTGGAATCCAGTATATAATTTTACTTCTGAAAAATCACCCATGAATTTTGTTGCTTCATACAGAGGCTTTTCTTCCTGACTGGAGAACAGGATTTGTCAGCATTTTTACTTGTGGATTTGGGGATTGTCAAGTATCCAAATTACAATTGTATAATCTCAAACCAAATTTTCTCAAGCCGCAATGATTTGCTTGCCTATGAAGAGGTATTGACAAATTTTTATATAAAAAACTACACCCAGTTTAGTCCCCATTTGATGTATTGACATATTTCTATCTGGAATATTATTGTTGCCTGTACTGATTGTAACATTTACCTGTGCAGGCCATAGAAGTGGCACAAATAATGGATCAGTCTATTGATGAAAATAACAATGAATCGGTTTTAAGATGCATAGAGTTATCTGGTTCCCGTATATCCAACTCTTCTAGTAGAGCAACTCAATCATCCACTTCTGAATCACTGGTGACATGTTTTTCATGCTTTTCAGCTTTGTGGGTCTACTCAAAGGTGGTTTTGCTAGGTGTCTCGTTTCTTGAGTTTGAGCAAAGGTTAGAAGTATGCAGTGGTTTATTACTTTTTTTTAATGCTTTTATTCTAAACAATGACAAGATCTTTCGTGTGACATTTTTCCTTCTGCTTTTTCTGTTTTCAAATTCTATTTTTCTTTAGTTTCGCTTGAATAATAGTGGCTTCCTTTTTAATCATTTTTAT
This sequence comes from Camellia sinensis, assembly GCF_055761805.1. NCBI lineage: Eukaryota > Viridiplantae > Streptophyta > Magnoliopsida > Ericales > Theaceae > Camellia > Camellia sinensis. The sequence continues at coordinate 253,911,225 of NC_138961.1, forward strand.
TGGCTTCATTTTCGTCTCAGCCAATTAGAACTAGGATATTTTCTATGGACAGTCATTGGTGCACATTAATATGTAATAAAAGTTAAATAGATGGAGAATGGGACTAAAAAATTCAGTGCGTGTAATTCCTTTCCCCTGTAGGCTCCACATGCACACGCACACACACACACACACACACATACAAACACACACACACACACACACAAAAGAAGGTAAAAAAAAGAAAAAAGAAGATAATTGCTAACAGTTGGTAGGTTTCTATATCTGCTTAAGTTGTCAGTTGCCCAACTTTGAAACTGCTGCATGTTTGTCCTTTGCTGCTGCTTTTTTTTGATTCATGTCCTTTGCTGTTGCTGATCCTAAATGTGAGATGCAATTGATGAGGAAAAAAGCGGAAGAGAGCAATAGACAGAAGCATTAGAAAACAAATTTTCACTAATCTCAAATTTATCATTAATTAAAAATTGTAGGGAAGGAAGAAGAGAAGAGAAGAGTAGAGAAGGAAGAATGTAAGACAAAATAGGGGATTTTTGTATGAGATAATGACCTCATCCAACACCCATGTATTTAACATTTGATGGAAATAATAAGTGAAGAGAGTAAAACAAAATAGGGTTTTTGGTTTGAGATAATGAACTCATACCATCATCCATGTACTTATATTTAATAATCGCATAAATTTCATTGTACCTTTATCTCAAAGAACAATAATAAAATTAGCAAGATAACAAAAACAGGCACATAGGACAAGGAAATTTCAATAGGAATAGTATTGAACTGTTTGCCTCACACATGCTGCATTATTGCATCACTACACTATGGTTGTGTTTGGAGCATGGATTTGAGTAGAGATTTGGAAAGGGAAACGGAAAGGGAAAAGGAAAAGGAAAAGGAAAAGGTAGGTGAAATGTGAAAGGAATATACCTACATTTCACACACCTTTTCCTTTATCCCTTCCCTTTCCAATCCCTACTCGAATCCATACTCCAAACATAGCCTATATGTTGACTAAAATTATTCTTGAAATGACATCACTGTGTTATTGGCAGTAATCAAGGGTGTTGGGAAAGGGTAAAGGTACGTGAAATGTGAAAGAAATATACCTACATTTCACATATCTTTTCCCTTTCCCTTTCCCTTTCCCTTTCCTTTCCAAATTCCTACTCAAATCCATACTCCAAACACAGCCTATGTGTTGACTAATTATCGTTGAAATGACATCACTGTGTCTTTGGACCTTAAACTTTGTTTGGGAATAAAATTTAAAAAATAGATATTAAAACTTTTAATTCACACTTCTTTCCCAACATAATAGAATTGGGAAAATGATTTTGTCCTTGTTTAATATGATAAAATATTAATGTATTTGTAACTTAAAAATGAAATTGTTATTCATGTATATATAAAAATGTAAATTTGGTTGTTATTGCATCACCACTGTGTCCCTGTCTAGATTTTTTGAAAATTACCATATTCAATAAAACCCTAGGAAGCCAATCACTTCTCTTTTTTCTCTTCCATTTTTATGATAACGACAAAAGCTTAAGGCGCCAATAATAAAAAAGAAAACCTAATGAACAAAGGAGATTGCAGTCGATTCTAATAATCTGCTAGATATTAATGAGGGTTCTATTCTTTGCATCCAACTTGTTGCTTGTTAAATAGTCTCTGGACTGGATAATTGTTTACCGTTCTCAGGTACAACGATGCAATTAATTTATTGAAGCAGCTGCTAATTAATTTTGTGTCTGATGGAAGAAGAGGATATTGGACTTTGAGGTTGTCAATTGATTTGGAGCATCTGGGTTGTCTCAATGAGAGCCTTTTGGTTGCTGAAGATGGGTTGCTAGATCCATGTGCTCGTGCTGGTTCCAGAACAGCATTGCAAAGGCGGGTTTTGCGTTTGGGAAAACCGCCAAGGAGTTTTTCTGAGTCTGTCAAGAGGAAGATCACTGAGGTGATTGCGAATTTGATTTTTTAAGGGTTGTGTTTTTAAGCTTTCTCGTGCTGATTAAATTTGAGTCATCTTATGTCTATGGGTTTTATCAGGGGTGATGTGCAAACATGAATGCTTATCTAATTGCAGCTCTGATTAGAAGCAGTAACAGATGCAGCACAATGGGAAATTCCATTTCAGAACTTTAGAGGCCCACTTGTAACCCAACTATTGATTTCTAAATATAATAATTGAATTTCTCATTTTCTTCTAGCTGGAGGGGAGCCTTTTTTTTTTTTAATATTTGAAATTTATTTCTTTGACTTGTTTTATTTTTTATTGGACAGATTTGGACTAAATGTTTCCCAAATTTTATTATTGTATTTTTCTAATTATCATGTAGGTAATGGATAAGAGCAATTTCAAGATAGCCACTGATGATGAGATCGAAGTTGCACAGTCAGGGCAGTATCTTCTAAATCTTCCTATAACAGTTGATGAATCTAAGGTTTGTAATAGCTTGTGTGTTTAAAGTGAAAACGGACATCTGAGTTCTTTGGATATGCTTGTTTGCGCGCGCGCACACACATATTAATGTCTAATATCAATTCTGTTTTTTTGAATGTAGCTTGACAAGAAGCTTTTGACAAGGTATTTTGTAGAGCATCCTCGTGAAGATCTTCCGGACTTTGCCGATAAGGTATTGATATATATGTAGCTTCCCTTGTAGATTCTGTTGTTATATCGCTGTTATTGAGTTGTAGGTGGCTTTGAATCCCTCTCAATTATTGTTAAAGGAGATAAAGGAGAATTCTCCCACTCTGATGGAGCCCTGAAACCTGAGGCTTTGTTGAAGATCAGCTAGATGGAATTACAAACGAAATCATTCAAATATTTCCTTTAGCTGGTTAGAAAATAAATTCTTCAACTGTTCAATCACTAATCAACTTGTACCCCATCATTGTGTTATTGTATGTGAAGGACCACGTTTTGAGGAGTCTATAGCCCTATTAAGTAGTAAAAATTTCCCTCCATTGTATCTTTCAATCTGGTCCCTCTCTCTCCCTCCACCCCCCGTGAGAAAAATGATACATAACAATGTTAGATTCGGGAATAGATTCATTTTTCTTGGTGCTTTTCCAATCCAGTGGATGTTTTCCTTGATTAAATTTTGTGCGCTCATTACATTATGGAGAATATCATTAAAAAGGTAATTTTGTAAATGTTTTTGTAGTGTTACAGGTTAATTATGATGTATAATTTGATGTTTTTGTAGTGTTACAAGTTTTTTTTTTTTGAAACATCAACAATAAATTTTATTAAGAAAAGCAATAGAAAAGAGAGGATATATGTAGTGTTACAAGTTAATTAGAATATATAATTTGATTAGTTGTTTCTAACGGCCAAGATATATCTTTTAATTTCCAGTTAACAAAAAAACTATAGATAATTTAACCATCTTAATTATCTTAGAATATGATTCCATCAAAAAAAAAAAAAAAAAAAAATTGTAGAATATGAGGTTATTTTATTTTCCAGTTAAAACTTCAGAATCTCAATTGTTGAACGATGTTACACATACCTTGACAATGGCTCCGTTTGGTGTAGCTGTTAAAACAACTTATAGATTATAGCTTAACAGATTATAGATTATGACTTTAATCAGAAGTTGTTAATCTGTTTGGTGTAGTTGTTGGATTATAGATTTAAGTTACTGAGTAGTGTTTGTTAAATAAGCTGTGAAATAGCTTTTTTAATTAATTTTTATTTTTTGTTTGTCTACATTTCTCATAAAAAAAAATAATAATAATCTATAGTCCATTTGAGTATTTTTTTATTTTTAAAAAAATAAAAAATAAAAAAATTTAAGAGTATAACCATAAATTAACATGTCCACAGCAAAAGCTGATAATCAGAAGCAATGGGTGAGCAGCTTCTCAGAATCAGCTTTTTTGAGTTAAAATAAGTTGTTAGAATCAGAAGTTGTTTGAAATAAGTTTAACCAAACAGTCCAAAATAACTTTTTCAAAGCTAAAAGGCATAAATTAGCTCTGAAAAGCTGAAACAAACACTTCCAATATGACTCAACAAGCTTGTGATGATGGCTTTTATCTGATTTTAATAAATTTGACATTAGTTATATGGTTGTTGTGATAGAATGGCAGAGCAGATGTGTGCTATGAAGCATGGACACAGACACGCATACGGACACGGACACGGGACGCGGCAATTTTTAAAAAATGGGGACAGGGACACGGACACGGACACGGCAGGGGAAACGTTAAATGGCCATAACACTGATGACTACATCAACCTCAAGGATCAGGTCAAGACCCTAATACGTCAAGGGCGTCTCAGCCAGTTCACGGACACCCACCCACAACAGAGGCAAAGAACCGAGCCCCTCAGAAACAATTGCTGGCGCACCCCACCCCGACAGCCAGTCCAACCTAACCAAGGCCATGATCGCCCCCCACAACAGCCTCGGCCGCTAGGTAATCCTCCTCCGCCAGTTGGTGAAATCCGAGTCATTTCAGGTGGTCTTGCTTGTGGGGGACCATCCCGTTCGGCTCAGAGGGCAGAACTCAGAAAGATAAGGCAAGGCTCAGACAAAGCAGTTGCCACGATAGACCGACCCTCCAAACAGCCCAAGCAGTGGACAGAGCCCATCACCTTTACGATCGCCGACTGTACAGGCATCCGTTATCCTCATGATGACCCTCTCGTCATTTCTGCCCTCCTCTCCAACTATAAGGTCAGACGGGTTCTCATTGACAACGGCAGTTCTTCAGACATCATATTCCTCAACTGCTTCCGCCAGCTCAAGATTGGGGAGGAAAGTCGGCTCAAACCCTTTTGGTCGGTTTCACTGGCGACCGGGTGACCTCCATCGGCTATATTGATCTCCCCCTCACCATCGGCAAATACCCACGGCAGACTACCAAGTTGCTCACTTTTCTTGTGGTCGACTGTCCCTCTGCCTACAACATCATCCTTGGTCGCACCGCCCTCAACGTTTTCCAAGCTATCACTTCAACCTACCACCTCGCCATAAAGTTCCCTATTGACCTGGGCGTCGGGACAGTAAGGGGAGAGCAAACCGTAGCCAGGGAATGTTATGTCGCCTCACTCAAGGAAGTCAAGCTGAAGGAGGCCATGATCATTAAAGGACTTGACGTCTGAGATGAGGACGAGCTGGTCAGAGGAGAACTGGTGGAGGAGCTCGTTGAGATTCCCATCGATCCTACCAACCCAATGAAAATTGCCAAGATCGGCAGCCAACTATCCCCCCAAGCTAAGGCCAACCTTACCGCCCTTCTGATTGAGCACAATGATGTATTTGCCTGGACCCATTCGGACATGCCGGGCATTGACCCCTCTTTCATAACTTACCGCCTCAGCATCGAGCCCCATTTCCGACCTTACCGCCAGAAGCAACGCATCTTTCATTCAGAGCGCAATATTCTTATAGCCGCAGAGGTTGACAACCTCCTTGAGGCCCAATTCATCAAAAATGTGGATTACCCTAACTGGTTGTCAAACGTGGTCCTAGTCCGCAAAAACAATGGCAAATGGCAACTCTGTGTCGATTACTCTGACCTAAACCGAGCTTGCCCCAAAGACAGCTATCCTCTTCCCCGCATAGATCTGCTGGTCGACGCCACGGCCGGTCATCAAATGCTTAGCTTCATGGATGCTTTCTCTGAGTACAACCAAATCCTGATGCACCTGTCCGATCGGGAACATACATCCTTCATTACCGACCGAGGTACCTACCACTACCGCGTGATGCCATTCGGACTGAAGAATCTTGGGGCCACTTACCAACGGTTGGTCAATGCCATTTTCCATCATCAGATAGGTCGGAATATGGAAGTATATGTCGACGACATGTTAGTCAAGAGCAAACTCTCTATTGATCATCTGACTGACCTGCAAGAGACCTTCGCCACCCTACGCAAGTACCAAATGAAGCTCAACCTAGAGAAGTGCGCCTTCGGCGTAGGATCTGGGAAGTTTCTGGGTTTTATGGTCAGTCAGCGGGGCATTGAAGCTAACTCTGAAAAGATCAAGGCCTTGATTGAGATGCAGTCACCCAGAACGGTTAAGGAGGTTTAAAGGCTCACTGGCCGAGTTGCGGCCCTTAACCGCTTCATTTCCCGCGCAATAGATAAGTGCCTACCATTCTTCAAAGTTCTTCGGCAAACTTTTGAATGGACAACTGAATCTAAAGAGGCTTTTCAGCAGTTAAAGCAGTGCATGGCCAATCCCCTCCTCCTTTCACAAGCAATTACAGGCGAGCCCCTCTTCCTCTATTTAGCCGTCTCAAGCACCGCAGTCAGTGTAGCTCTTATCAGGGAAGACGACTCTGTCCAACGGCCGGTCTACTACATCAGTCGGGCTCTCAGGGGAGCAGAGCAGAATTACCCGCTGTTAGAAAAATTGTCCTTGGCCTTGGTCACCGCCTCTAGACGGCTCCGTCCTTACTTCCAGGCCCATTCCATAATAGTTCTCACCGACCAACCCTTGAAGAAGGTCATGCAACAACCAGAACTTTTCGGCAGACTCATGCAGTGGTCAGTGGAACTTAGTCAGTTTGACATCTCCTATTGGCCTCGAACAGCAATTAAGGGACAGGCTGTCGCGGATTTCATCCTGGAATTCACTAATCCTATCCCAACTGCTGCCCCTCCACCCTCACCAACCCCTACCGAGCCAGAAGACCAGCATTCTTGGATTCTGAATGTCGACGGATCATCCCGCAGGGAAGGTAGTGGGGCTGGCCTCATTCTCACCACCCTTGAGTGTGGCTATTTCAAATGTGCTCTCCGTTTACCAACAGCAGGCTGCTGAAGTCAGGGCCCGATCGTCCAATTACATCCTGGTCAGTGGCGTCTTGTACAAACGTGGTTTTTCACGACCATACCTGCGATGCCTCAATTCGGCTCAAGCAACCTATGTAATGCGGGAAATCCATGAGGAAATTTGTGGTAATCATTCGGGCGGCAGGTCTTTAGCCCACAAAATACTCTGTACTGGTTATTTCTGGCCAACTCTCAATCAAGATGCGACTGGTTTCGTGCTCAAATGTGATAAGTGTCAACGTTTTGCCAACATCCCCCATGCTCCTCCTGCAGAGTTGATCACACTTTGCAGCCCTTATCCGTTCGCCAAATGGGGGATCGACTTGGTCGGTCCATTTCCCACCGGTCGAGGCCAGACCAAGTTCGCGATTGTCGCCATTGATTACTTCACCAAGTGGGTAGAGGCAGAACCCCTTGCCACCATTACCGAGCGGAACACAACCAAGTTCATCTGGCAGTCGATCGTTTGCAGGTTTGGCATCCCTCAGGCCATCGTCTCCGACAACGGCAAACAATTTGACAACGCCAAGTACAGGAAGTTCTATGCTGACCTCCAGATTCAACCATGTTTCTCTTCCCCCGGTCATCCCCAGGCCAATGGCCAAGTTGAGGTCACTAACCGTTCTCTCCTGAAAATCATCAAAACTAAGCTAGAAGCTGTTAAGGGACTTTGGGTTGAGGAACTACCGAATGTACTCTGGTCCTACCGAACTACAGCTCGGACTCCCACTAGGGAAACCCCTTTCCGCTTAACATACGGCGCTGAAGCGGTTATTCCAGTAGAAGTTGATCTGCCTACTCCCAGGGTTTTACATTCGGATCCAACGCTAACCGAAGAGCTCCGTCGGGTAGACCTGGACCTAATTGAAGAATTCAGAGAGACCACCGCTGTCAGACTGGTCTCATACCAACAGAAAATGAGAACACACTACAACTACAAAGTCTGACCAATGGAGTTCGCTGTAGGGGACCTTGTCTTGAGAGAAGCAACTCTTGCCACCAAAAATCCGACTGAGGGTAAACTGGCAGCCAAATGGGAGGGACCTTACGTTGTGAAAGCCCGACCACGTCCGGGCACCTACCGACTTGAGGACATGGAAGGTCGAGACCTTCCCCACCCCTGGAACGCTGAACACTTGAAGCGCTACTTTCAATAAATTTCTACTGTTGTATTGCTCAGTTGTTGTATTTCCTTTTTGATGCATAATGTAAACTTTGATCGACCGGACTACACTGTCCATGACAACAATTTTATATCTCAGCTATCCGTGTGTTGTCTTAATAACATTTTCATTTGCAGCATTTATTAACAGCCTCAGCCAGACTGAGCACTAAAAGCCTCAGCCAGACTCAGCACCAGAAGCCTAAGCCAGACTCAGCACAACAAGTCTTAGCCAGACTCAGCACCAAAAAGCCTCAGCCAGTCTGAGCACCACAAGCCTCAGCCAGATTGAGCACCAATAGCCTCGTCCAGACGAGCGCCAAAAAGTCTCAACCCGACTGAGCATGAAGCACTCGGCCAGACCAAACCCCAGCCAACCTAAGCATAACAAGTCTCCGCCAAGACCGAACGCCACAATTTCAGGTTCAGACTGAGTTACTTACAACGTCAGTGAATCATAGCTTAGCCCCAACTGAGCACGCATGCAGGGTTCGGTCAAGGCCACCCATGCAAACTGTATGCTTGTGGAATTAGTAGACACACTTAATCACAATTCCAGCTCCAAGTATTTACACCACTCTTTGCTCAGTCAAATTCCAAAGACGTTCTTACACGTTTTCTTTACAAGTCAGGTTATTTTCTTCTCAATCAAACTCTTACAAGTCAGCCTCTTTCCTTACAAGCCAAGCCTCACTTCATAAACCACTAACCTACTTAAGCAGCGTGGCAAACACCAACTTATAATTTTATTACATTTTAAATTTCACTCTGCATTGAGGAGTTCCTAACTTTACTCTGCATTGAGTTTTTATTACAAGTTCAATTTCACTCTGCATTGAGGAGTTCCTAACTTTTACTCTCCATTGAGTTTTTATTACAAGTTCAATTTCACTCTGCATTGGGGAGTTCCTAACTTTACTCTGCATTGAGTTTTTATTACAACTTCAATCCCACTCTGTCTTGAGGAATTCCTAAATTCAGTTTTTATTACAAGTCTAACTCCACTCTACACTTCATAATGATTCATACACAAGCTCCACACACAAGCTACCATTCTCATCCATTTCAGATGCACAAGCAAAAACAATCAAATGCAAAACACAACTGAAATTTTATTTATTCACAACTTTGTACATACGTTCATTACAGCAATTCAAAAAACAAACAAAACAAACTGGTCATCGCCTCTTCATGCCGTTCGAGCGCGACCGCGCAGGCTTTTTGGGCCTCCTCCAGCTTCCTCTACTCGCCAGCCAGCTGGAACTCGAGCGACACAACCTGGCGGCGTTCGTTCTCCAGTTCCAACTTGACCGCTCGTAGCTCAGCATGGGCACTCTCCCAGTTTACACTCTCCTTCTTCAACTTTGCCAGTTGAGCCTTAGCCTCATCTGCCTTGAGTTTTGCCGCCCTCGCCTTTCTCAGCAAAGCCCCTGCTAAGGTGGTTACCTCCATCTGAGCAGAGCATAACCCCCTCAGCAGCTCAGCCTCATTGAATCTGGCTACTGAGCCCAAGGCTGCCTCTTCCACAATCCCAACAAGGCGGTCTGCCCCTGCCCTGGCTGGGCCTTCTTCTCCCTCTAGCCGCCCAGCCATTGCACGAGCGTGGTAGATCGCAATAGTCAGACTGACTCCCCTTCCTTGGGGTGCAGGAGCCCCCTGGGGCTGTTCTCCCCTCCTTGGCTCAAGGCCAATTGCCCCACCTTTTACTTGCACTTCGGGGGCGGCCCTTGCTACCACTGTGGCGATCCCCACCACTACTGGGACGACCTCCATCCCCTCCGACGCGATGTCCACCACTTCTGGGACGACCACCCTTCTTGGGGTCTCCTCCACTCCCTCCCTCTCTGCCTCCTTGACCACACTGGTCTCTTCTACCCTCACTTCCCTCCTTCTCTTCAAGGCAGGCTCTTCTTCACTTCTCCTCACTCTCCTCTTCTTCTTCACTACGCCCCCTACCTCCATCTCCTTCAAAGCCTTCTCCTTCAAGGGATCTGTTGGGGGCGGTCGTGGCACAAATTCACTTAAGTCTTTTTGCCCCAAGGGTTTGGGGCGAGGTCGGATTCTCTCCCTCGCAACCGGCTTTGGCAGTCGGTCTGCCTACGACTCTTTGAATTTTGGGGCTTTGGCCAAGATGGTCTGGTCCTCCGTCTCTTGAGCCTTCCTCCTTGCTTCCAACTCTGTTCGGTCGAGGTCCCCACCACTCGGCTGTGGACCCAACCCTGCCTCAAACAAAGCCGACGGCTGAACGAGCTCGTCCCATCTGGCCCCCTCATTTTCCCTCCATTCCTTTACCTTCTTCACCCTCTCCTCTGCTGCTGCTCCCAGCTTTGGCTCCACAGACTTGGTGGGCACTTTCCAAATGGTGCGCACTCCAACCCCTCCACTGGCAGACCCATAGAACCACCGTGGTCTCCACTCCTTGATCGACGACGGCAGCCCCACCACCAGCCCTTTCCTTGCTGCTGCCTGCAGAGTGACCCAAGTCTCTTGCTGCCCTGAGGCCTTGTAGCATGCGAAGAATTCGTCTACTGTCATGGTCGCCCCTTCGTTCGCTTTTGGCCACGCGCTTGCACAGGCCAGTAAGATCTTCCACGCATTGGGCATTAGTTGGCCCGACGCTACCTCCAAACAATTCAGGACATCTACCATCACTTGCGGCAGGGACAACCTCAGTCCTCCCTTCAATGCTTCCTCATAAAGGGAAAACTCCCCTGGCCTGGCGTCGGATGCCCTCTCCGTCGATATCGGCAACAATAGCTCTATTTCAGCAGGCACCTGTATTTTTCGCGAATAGCCTCCAAATCCGCTGCAGTAACCGTTGATCTATCTGCCTTTGTATGCCAGTGATCTGGTTCTGCCTGGCTGATTGGCTTTGGAGTTGCTATCATGGTGGAACCACGGGATCGTACCACCGACTCCCCCACCTTCTCCATCCTATATTGCTGTGCTAACTCCACTGCATCATCATCACCAAGTGGATCCACCCTGACATTCACAGCTTCTTTTTGGGCCATTTCTATGGTATGTCTGCGAATCGCTTCGGATGCAGGTGCAAGAAAATTGAAAAAGTGTTGTAGAGGCGTATCGTGTGCAACAAAGGAATTCACACTTGGAATATTTTGATTTTTCCTAAACAAGTAGGTGAATCGAATAATGCCAAAAGCCCACGGTTTGCCCGTATTCCAAGGATCCCAATTAATTTTCGCCAGTTTGAAAACTTTTCAAATCATCCGCCAAAACTGTCTTTTCAACACCTATAATGACCTATTGTTTCATTTCTGATCTAACGCCTAATCTTCTCCCCCCTCCCGCGGGATGTTGCCACGTATACAACCACGATCCACTGTCTCCTCCCCTTACCCTGTCTTTTTCACTTCAAATCACCACGTGACACGCCGCCTCTCGAGCCCCACGCCCCTCCACTCACCCTTCGCGGTCGGCCCTCCCACTTGGCCAACCTCCGCGGTCGGCCCCCTTCGTGGTCGGCCCTCTTCGTGGTCGACCCTCCCACTCGGCCAACCTCCGCGATCGGCCCCCGTCGTGGTCGGCCCTCTTCGTGGTCAACCCTCCCACTCAGCCAACCTTTGCGGTCGACCCTCCTTGTGGTCGGCCCTTCCACTCTGTCACCCTGCACGGTCGGACCACCTCCCGGTCGGTTCACCCTCTCGGTCATCCCTGCCAGTCGACCTCCATCTTGCCAATCCCTAACACCCTCATCTTCTTTATTAGTATTCCCTTCGTTGGACTAAAGCTACACTCGGGAATGGAGGACTACTGACGTGTATAAGCCCATAAAGGCCATGAATCACTATGAACAACCCAAGCCCATCACTTGGAGCCCAATACATAACCCAGCTGGTGAGGTCCAGGACAGCTGGAATCCAACATGGCATAAAGAGCCAATGACATTCAGACACGGCAGGTGAAGGACGAGCCACATCAGCAGACAAAGATCTGCAAAGTTATTGCCACTGCACATCACCATTAATGCAGCCTATCACAGTATTTATTACGACAACATCTCTCCGTCGGAACATGACCCTCTTACCTTGAACAAGGTAAGCTATAGCATAGACTTTCGGCGAGAAGGGCAGGTCGGAAGGGACAGCGAAATGATTACAAAAGGATATAAGCAAACGTTGAAGACAAGAAGAATGTTAAGCTTTTCTATCTCTAATCTGTCCCTCTGCACTCTACTTCTCTTCCTAACTTGCTCGTCGGAGGGTTCACTGGGGACTACCCAGTTCCCCGTTAAACTTGTTTGCAGGTTACCCGGTGGGCTTGATCATTTGGACGTGGGCTTGAAGAGCTTGGACTAGTCCGATCCATTCACTGGAACAAACTGTACCATCATGTATTATCCATTATCTAATAAGTATATTTATGTTATATAATAACTATTATATAATATATAATAAAATAATAATAGTTATTAGTTATATATATATTATATAATAATAATAATAATAATAATAATAATAATAATAATAGTTATTAGTTATATATATTATATATGAATATATAATAATAATAATAGTTATAATATTAGGACAAGAAGACAGACGGGAGAGAACCGAGAGAGAGGGAGACAGAAGCAAGGGAGACGATCGCGATCAGAAGCGAGAGAGAGGGAGACGATTGCGATCGCGAGGGAGAGAGAGAAGGCGAGAGAGAGGGAGAGAGCTCTGCGAAGGCAAAGGCGAGAGAGCTCGTCGAAGTCAAAGGGACTGGATCGTTGAAGTTGAATGGGGCTCTGAATCGTCGATCGAAGTCGAAGGGCTCTGGATCGTTGCCGACCAAGTTTGTACTCGTTTCCCCTTTCATTTACTCTTCTCGCCGTGTCCATGGCGTGTCTAGATTTGGACACGCGCGTCCCCTGCAAAAAAATAAATTAAATTAAGGGGACACGCCGGATGCCGTGTCCCATACGTGTCCCCGGCGTGTCCCCGTATCCGACATCGCCACGGCTTCCATTTTGCCGTGTCCATGCTTCATAGGATGTATGTTGGCAGCATTGCTGACCCCTAATAAAAGTGTTTGTTTTGTATTGAGAAATATAATAAATGGTAAGTTTGTCATTTTTTTTTTTTTTAGTAGTACGTAATATTTCGCCGTGGCATTGGAATTGATCGGACAACTAACTACTTCTTCATGGAGAAAGTCGACATGCTCATTGCATGCTTGTGGGCATCACTTTTGAGAAAGACTAGGTGAGTTAACAGTTGGGACACATCAGCAGTACTTGGCCATTATCTGGACCCTTGTGCAAGTAACTTTCACATGTTTAACTATGATAAGATGTCAGAGAGTTCAGGGCTGTCTGTAAATGCCCTTGCAGTACGTAATATTCTGCCTTGGCATTGGAATTGATCGGACAACTAACTACTTCTTCGTGGAGAAAGTGGACATGCTCATTGAACGCTTGTGGGCATTGCTTTTGAGAAAGACTAGGTGAGTTAACATCTGGGACACATCAGCAGTATTTGGCCATTATCTTGACCCTTGTACAAGTAACTTTCACATGTTTAACTGTGATCAGATGTCAGAGAGTTCAGGGCTGTCTGTAAATGCCCTTGCAGTACGTAATATTCTGCCTTGGCATTGGAATTGATCGGACAACTAACTACTTCATGGAGAAAGTGGACGATTGAACGCTTGTGGGCATCGCTTTTGAGAAAGACTAGGTGAGTTAACATCTGGGACACATCAGCAGTATTTGGCCATTATCTTGACCCTTGTGCAAGTAACTTTCACATGTTTAACTGTGATCAGATGTCAGAGTGTTCAGGGCTGTCTGTAAATGCTCTTGAATGTACCTCATCCTGTTGGAATAAGCTACCATGCCCTTTTTTTTTTTTTAATTTTTTTACCTTCTGGGGTTGTAATGCTTGCAGGCTAGAAAGAGTTCTGTTCAATAAGTCAAATGCACGGCGCAAGAAAGATCTGAAAAAAGATGATGAATTTATTTCTGAGGCAGAGTAGGATGACTTATATGTGGAACGGATCCGTCTTCAAAATATGGAACTCAGGTAACTCAGGTTTTGAATATCATCATCTTGGTCTTGCAGTTTGATAGCTGACAGTCTTTGCTTTGGGGTATTTGCTTTCCAGTCTAAACAATATAAAAGGTTCTTTCCTCCACCGTTCTCTTGGGCTTTTAAAATGCATTATTCGAAATTGTTTATGAAATAAATGAAATTCAAACACATCCCATGTATTGACTAATACTGAATGAGTCTTGAATGTTGGTATTCAGTATCTACAACCTCATCCTGAATTGGCATGGAGTTCTCAAGGTTCTTTGATACTTTGTCAGTGTGCATCACATTTTTACTATGAAAAGTAAAATGAATTCGAGGAAGCTGATTATAGAAGAATAAAATCTTGCACTTCTTATGTTTTTTGTTAGCACAATCACAAAACCAGGCAAATCTTCCTGTTGCATACTCATGCAGAGCGAGTACATAGACATCCACGTCACACCCCAAACTCGCCCCTAGAAGTTTAGGTATGACCACTTCAAAAACGGACATAAAATTCGGTATACCTACATATGGGGCCTGAACGGAAGCATTATATATTATAAAATAACATGAAATAAAAAGAAACTACATCCATTGAGCGACCACTACCATACCAGGATCACAAACAGTGCATCAAATGATACATATTTATATACACATACAATCCCGCCCCTTGTTTGGGCGAATAACAAAAACATTGGAAACTTCAACATGTTATAGACAATCAGAGTACAAGTCAAACTTAGTATAATTCATAAAAACGGGTAGGCTTCACCCAAATGCTTGGTCATACAGAGGCTGACAAAGGGAGACGAGCATCGAGGGTTATGGCTGACCTCCATAGTTATTACCTACAGAATCAGACAAAATACAGAGTGAGACAATCACAGTGAATAATAGTACTTAAATAACTCAATGTTCAACTTGCATTATGATGCGGAGCAATGCATGTATAATGTAAGAGACAGGTAGTTAATCTGATTCTGTACTCATATTCAGAACGGCCTTGTCGATTCACAACGTCATAGATTGGCCCTTGGCTTGGTGGGTTCACATATTCACAAATTGGCCCTTAACAGAATGGCATTAAGCCCTTGTCAAAATGGCATTAAGCCCTTATCAGAATGTACGAACTCAAGAAGTGGCTCGCATGAATTCTAGAGGTGACTCGCATGGTAGCACTTAGTTCTGTGCAGCACTTTAATCTTTTCCACATGGGAAGCCTAGCAGAATGAAGAATAGGTCTTCTGATACCACATGGGAATCATTTTAATCTTTTCCATGATTTGTTCTTTGGCATTCTTTATTTTACTTTAATCTTTGGTTCTATCTTTTTTAATCTTTGATTTTCTCATGATTTCCTTTTTGATATACTTGACCCTCTCTTGATTTATGCTTTTCATTACTTTGCATCTTTAACTAGACACATTAATTTTTCTCTAGAAAATATTAAGTACACCGTTTTTCCTTGTGAAATAATACCTCACTATGAGATTGTCGTAGTTTTTGTAATTTAATTTACCCCCTTGGCTTGGATCCTTTAAAGTTTGATGGATAATTTTGTTGTCATCCTCACGTCTTGATGTTATTTAATTTGTGTTTGGCTATTTTATTTCACGAGTAGTGTACCCAGTACTAAATTTAATGCATTTTTAACCTCCTTGAGGACAACAATAATAGAGCTTCTAAATTTAATTTAATGATATTTGTGGTGAGCGAGCGAGCTGCTGCAGCTTTTGATGTCTCCTTGAATTTTGCCACAAACTGCATATATATATATATATATCTGCTACGTGATCAGAAGGAAGACTACAGATGATTAATTTGATAGATTTTACATCAGGCATGGAATTGAAGCTCTTGTTTTCACCGAGTTCGACGTCTATTTCATGATACAGATGATCAATTAAACTCTTGGCCTCTACCCTAGGTAATTGTTAGAATTTACCATCACCTACCACACACTTACCATCACCTATCACACACTCACCTACTACACTCACCTACTCCTCACCTACCACCACCTAACCTACATCTATATAATCAATCCATTGTAACAGAACAAATATTAATCAATCAATAATATACATCAATTTTTCTTACATGGTATCAGAGCAATAAGATTTAGGCCTATATTCCTTTTTTTTCCGGCGGGCAGTCGGCTGGCACCCATGCCTTTGCTGCCCGCTGGAATTTTCAACACCTCCACAGAGTATGGCTCAATCCCAAGCTTACTTCCATCAAACACAGAAGTTCCAATTGCCACAGATAGCCCACCAAAATACCACCACCTTCTTCCATCTATGAGCTTTGTGTTAGATTTATATACCACAGCACTACTACTACTACTTTCAGGCAAAGTTCGAGGAGGCTTGTTTGTTCCACCGAACAACCCTAAAAAATTGCACAAATTACTGAGGAAGCAATTCAAAGATACTGTTGGGAAGAATTGGTTTGACATGGTGGCCCAAACCCTCATCCCTGAGTTGAAGAAAGATCTCCAGCTACTCAAGTTGAGGAGCGTCATTGATCCAAAGAGACACTACAAGAAGGGTGACTCAAAATCGAGAACAGTTCCCATGTATTTCCAGGTGGGCACAGTGATAGAGTCGGCATCAGACTTCTTCACAGGTCGGCTTACTAAGAAGGAGAGGAAAGCAACCCTTGCTGATGAGCTACTCTCTGATCATACCCTTGGGGAGTACAGGAAGCGCAAGGTTCGAGAGAGTGAAGAACAGAACCGTCCTGGAGGGGTGGAGAAATGGAAGATAAAAGGTGGACAGTCTTGGAAACGTGCTAAGCAAAGAAGACGCTGATGGCTTTCGATGTTGTTGACCCTGCAAAGGATATTTTTCTCCAGCTCAGATTCGGTTTACATCTCTCTCTCTCTCGGTTTACATCTCCCACCATTTGTTTTTTAACCCACTTCCTCTCTCCACTCAAGGACATGCACATCTTTGTCCACTTTTCAACCCTTTCCTTCCTCTTTTTGCACCCCACTCACAGATTCACACACTACTATCTCTTACAATCATCCCTTTTATTCCCACTTCCGTTTATTCTTATTATTATTATGAACCACCTCAGAACCCATGTGCATCCCTTTTATGACACTTTTCTTATTTTATTATTTTATTTTATTTTATCTTAAAAAAAAAAAAAAAAAAAACAAAGCCACCCACGTGGGCTTCTCCTCACTCTTTCTTCCGTTTAATTTCTAAATCTATTTTTTTATTTATTTTTCTCTAAATCCTCTTTTTTTTTAATCTCTTTTTATTATATTATATTAAAATTAAAAAAAAAAAAAATCTTCATCTCTCCTCCGTTTGATTTCCAACTCCATTATTTTTATTTTTATTTATTTTCTCCAAACCACTTTCCTTATTTCCTCCATCTTTCATTTTTTGATTTCAAATATATTTTTATTATTTTTTCTTTATTTTTCTTTCACATTCTTTTTAATCTTTTTCCAATTCCCTTCATACCATATAGCTTTGCACACCAAATCATATTTTATTCATCTCAGGAATCAACCCCGATCACAATTTTACACCAAAAAAAAAAAACACCAACAAACAAACCAAAACAACAAAACCACATCCACAGGCGGGATTTTTCTTCTCTACTCTGCCGCCGGTCTTTTCTTCTTGCCTCCGTCCTGGGCGGCCCTTGACGGTGTTGCCTCCGTGTTTCCCACTCCACTGGGCACGATCACTCCACCCTGTTCCTCCACTACAGCATATGGTGGACCTCCAAATCAGAACATCACGGTGGCCTTCCGCTTCAGCTCCTTGTTTTCTGCCTTTAGCACACTTATCTCTGCTCGCGCATCCTTATACATGCGTTGAAGCAGAGCCAGCTGGGAGTTTAACTGCTGCACCTCATTTGCCCTACTCTGCAGCCGGTTCGACAAATTTGTAACCGCAGTCATGGTTTCCACACATGACTTCAAGGTATACTGATTGGCCTCCACATCCGACTGCACTGCCATTCTTTGCTCCACCGACCGCATCGGAAAGTTCAACGGAGCAAAACCAGAGGTGTTTGGTTGAGGTTCACGGGCCACCGCACCTGTTATCTCTCCTGTTGACTCGTTGAGGTCGGGAAAGAGAGTGAGCAGACCTCGGGAAGATGAGGCCATGTTCTGGGTAGCTGAACGGGAAGAAGAGGCCATGTTTTTTGGGTTGCTGAGTGTTTCCGAGAAGGGTTGGATACAGAGTATTTACAGATTGTTTCAGAATGACCAGTTCAAAGGTTTCAGTCTGGTTTGGTTTCCTCCGCCTCCGCATTGGTTTATATTGACACTGACGACGCGGCCGACACGCCACTCTGTCGCTCACGTGCCTCGCCGCGTCTCCGGCTCACCTTTTGATGGCTCGACGCTTTCTGTCAGGCACGCCTTTTGATGAAGTGGGCACGCCTTTTGAGGGCGCGACTTTTGAGGGCTCACTATATATATCCATATATATATATTTGGGCAGCCTATATACACCATCATACAGTGTATTTTTTATGGGTCCGACAAGACTCTGTAAACTGTCCCGACATCATACAGTGTATTTTTTATGGGTCCGACAAGACTCTGTAAACTGTCCCGACATTGATTCCGGTTAGCTCCTTTATGGGTCCGACAAGACTCTGTAAACTGTCCCGACATTGATTCCGGTTAGCTCCCTTATGGGTCCGACAAGACTCTGTAAACTGTCCCGACATTGTCTGCTACAACGGTCCGACATGACCCCGTAAACTGTCTTTTACAACGGTCCGACATGACCCCATAAACTGTCTTCTACATCGGTCTGACACCGCCATCCAGTGTCCTCTACACCGTTATGACACCACCATACAGTGTCTTCTACCACGTTATGACACCACATTTCAGTGTCTTCACCAACGGTCTGACACGACCATACAGTGTCTCCTATCTTTTTTTTTATTTTTATGTATTTTCTTGTTTTGTTCCTCTCTTCAAACTCAAATTGGTTAGTTTCTATCCTCCTTGAGTTTGCGGGGGGCTGTTAGAATTTACCATCACCTACCACACACTTACCATCACCTACCACACACTCACCTACTACACTCACCTACTCCTCACCTACCACCACCTAACCTACATCTATATAATCAATCCATTGTAACAGAACAAATATTAATCAATCAATAATATACATCAATTTTTCTTACAGTAATAAATTCCCACCTGAACAATTTGATCTCTTCTTCTTGAACTTCAGAACGATTTCACTTAAATATGTTTGTTTCCTCAGCCAAGGTTACTGTAAAATGGAAGAAAATGAAGTGCATTTGGTACCTTATTATTGTTTACTGTAAAATGGAAGAAAATGATGTGCATTTAACCAGTATGATTGATTGTACATTCTAAATGAAAGCATGTATGGGTTGTGACTTCAGCTTGGCTGGTTCTTTTTTGATTTGCCTCTCTACTTAACAATCATAGATTCATGAAGTTCATATAGTTCATATAGTGAGGTGGAAACTAATCCAGTTCTATTTTACGTGTAAGAAGGGGAAATTAAATTTTTTGTGATTTTTTTCTGTTGAACATTAAGGTTTCTGTGTTTTCCCATTTTGATTTTATGGAGAACTGAATTTTTCAGAAAGATCATCAGGCCATTGATATCATTCTAGCAGAGATTGATATATACGAGCTTTTTGCTTTCAAACATTGCAAGGGAAGGAAGGTTAAGCTTGCCCAAATCTGATCTTTTGATTTTACTTGCTTTTGGTTTCTAGGTTGCTATGTTTGGGATGAAATGTTAACACTTTTGAAAATTTCGCTTTGTAAATGTTGAATAGCGAATGTATAATAATTCTTAAGAAGTAAGGATATAAAAAATTCAGCCCAATCTGGTATAAGAAGTAAGGATATAGAGAAGCAAATGCTGAAACTAGTTGATTCTTAAATCCTGTTTTTGTAGTTAGGTGAGGCCAAACACACATGTCCTTGCTGAGTTGACGATTTGTCAGATTGGGATTAGGTTGTGGTTAGCATGCATGGAGATATAATCATTGCACTGGTTTATGTTTAGGATATTAGAAACTTTTGGTTGCTTAGTGGTGTGTATAAGTTACAATGCATAACATGATTGCCTGTAGACAAATCTTAGTATATTGTCGATAGAGATCACTCTGTTGTCAGTCTTAAAAAATTTCCTAAGCTAGTATGTTTTAGAAACCATTTTGCAATCTAGGGTCAATTTTTTCACATCATGTCACTTGGGCAAAAAAAGTGGGCCAACAAAAAATTCTCAAGTGAAGCCTTCACTTTGACAGCGGGCTTTTAAAAGCCTTTAATTTGAGTGGAGGCTTGATGAAAAATATATAGAATTGCTGTTTTGATTGATGATTTTGTGCTAATAAAAAGAGCCTGTACTTTGAAGAGTAATTGCAGTGCAATACCTGAGATATGGAACCCAATACCATTGTGAGATCATTCATTATGGGTATTTCAAGAGGCTCTTCCATGTCACACACCTTCTAAAAAGTGCACAAATTAGAAATGATTAGTGCTGGAAATTTGTGTTGATGCATATAATATGATAGTGGTGTTGGTGGTAGATAGTGGCATGTATAGAATATGATAGTGGTGTTGGTGGTAGATAGTGGCATGTATATAATATGATAGTGGTAGATAGTGGTAGATAGTGGTAATATATAATATGTAAGTGGCATATAATGGGTTATAATGATGTTTGTAATATCTCCTATATAAGGAGTGTCATTTGGTCTTGTAAAATAAGAAGTTTTGAATATAACAGAAATATATTCCTTCTTCCTCATATTTTCGAAGTTCTTCTTCCTCATATTTTCTAAGTTGGTATCAGAGCAACAAAAAACGCAGCAGCCCTAAAACCGTCATAGCCATGTTGGAAGTCACGTCCGAAACCACTTCAACCCCTGCCGCTGCCATTCCGGTGAAAACGTCCAACTCTCACTCTGTCCAAATCACCACCATCCGCCTAAATGGTGATAATTTTCTCCGCTGGTCACAATCTGTCCGGATGTATATCCGTGGGCAAGGAAAGATCGGTTACATCACTGGTGACAAGAAGGCTCCTGTTGTTAATGATCCGCTGTTCGACAGTTGGGACGCTGAAAACTCCATGGTTATGACATGGTTGGTCAATTCTATGGAGGAGGATATAAGCTCTAATTACATGTGCTATCCTACTGCACAAGAATTGTGGGATAATGTTAGTCAGATGTATTCTGACCTAGGAAATCAATCTCAAGTTTTCGAATTAACTTTGAAGTTGGGAGAGATTCGTCAAGGAGATGATTCCGTCACCAAATATTTCAATTCGTTGAAAAGGTTGTGGCAGGATCTTGACATCTTCAACACATACGAATGGAAATCGGTTGACGACTGCAACCACCACAAGAAAACTGTGGAAGACAGCCGTATTTACAAGTTTCTTGCCGGCCTCAACATTGAGTTCGATGAAGTGCGAGGAAGAATTATTGGCAGACCTCCTCTCCCATCCATTGGCGAAGTATTTGCCGAAGTCAGAAGGGAAGAGAGCCGAAGGAGCGTCATGCTTAAGAAAAAAGGTACTGGTGAATCAATTGAAATTTCTGCTTTAATTAGCGATGCTGCGGCCAACAAGGCTGCAAATTACCAGCGCAGGTTTGATGATAAGCCACGGGTCTGGTGTGATTTTTGCAACAAGCCTCGCCATACACGCGAAACGTGTTGGAAGATCCATGGCAAACCTGTCAACTGGAAAAGCAGCAAACAAGGAGAGAAGAATCGTGGCTTTCCTACCGCTAATGAAGCCAATTCAGGTCCCTTCAACAAAGAGCAGATTGATCAACTCTTAAAGCTGATAAAATTCAACTCCTCATCCAGTACTCCTAGTGTTTTGTTGGCACAAACAGGTAGAAATCCTAAAGCCTTCTCTTGCCTAAACTTCTCTCCGTGGATCATAGATTCCGGTGCCTCCGATCACATGACTAGTTTTTCCCATTTATTTAGTACCTATTTCCCTTGTTCTGGTCATGACAAAATCAGAATAGCCGATGGTAGTTTTTCACCTATTGCAGGAAAAGGATTTATTAAACTAACTGAGAAAATTAATCTCAATGCTGTTCTTCACGTCCCCAACTTAGCCTGTAACCTTTTGTCTGTCAGTAAACTATCTAAGGATTCTAATTGTCGTGTTACATTTTTTGAATCCCATTGTGAATTTCAGGACCAGAACTCGGGGATGATGATTGGGCGTGCTAGGATGCTTGAAGGTCTTTACTACTTTGATGAAGTACCTGTTAGTAATAAAAAAGCTCAGAGCTTTAATAGTACTAGTTCAATCTCTGTTCGAGAAAAAATAATGCTATGGCACTATAGGCTAGGACATCCTAGTTTTCTTTATCTGAAACATTTATTTCCAGAATTATTTAAAGGGATTGATTGTTCTTCTTTTCATTGTGAAAGTTGCATTTTTGCAAAATTTCATCGCTCTACTTATTTGCCAAAACCTTACCAGACTTCCAAACCTTTTTATTTGATTCATAGTGATGTTTGGGGCCCTTCTAAAATCACTACTCTTTCTGGTAAAAGATGGTTTGTTACATTTATTGATGACCATACCCGCTTATGTTGGATTTATTTGATGAACAAAAAATCTGACGTGAAAAATTTATTCACAAATTTTTACAATATGATTGAAAACCAATTTCAAACCAAAATTGGTATTTTACATTCTGATAATGGAACAGAATATTTCAATGAGCAGTTGGGTGAGTTTTTGGAAAAAAAGGGAATTTTTCATCAATCTACATGTCGGGATACCCCTCAACAAAATGGCATTGCAGAACGAAAAAATAAACATCTACTTGAAGTTGCACGTGCTATAATGTTTTACATGCATGTTCCTAAATATTTATGGGGTGAAGCAATTTTAACAGCCTCTTATTTGATAAACAGGATGCCTACAAAGGTGTTAACATACAAAACACCTTTCGATTGTCTCAAAGCTTTTTTTCCTGACACGAGGTTGTTTTCTGATTTACCCGCCAAAGTTTTTGGATGTACTGCCTATGTTCATGTTCCTAGTCAATTTCGTTCAAAACTTGACCCCCGTGCTATAAAATGTGTTTTTTTGGGATATTCCTCAAACAAAAAGGGGTATAAGTGTTTCGATCCTCAAACCAAGAAATTTCATGTGAGTATGAATGTGTCATTTGTGGAAACAAAATCCTATTTCCCCAACACTTCTCTTCAGGGGGAGACAAGTGGAGTAGAAGACCGTTTTTGGGATATTTCTATCCCGCTCCCCAATGTCATTTATCCTACACAAAAACCACATCTGTCTGATAATGATCACTTAGGAGAACCAAGTTCTATGGTGCCTAGTCAAGAAGATTCTTGTTTAGGGGGAGAAGTACTACAAAATGATCTAAATCCTGAGCTTCAGGTTTATACTAGGAAGCGATTTCATCTGAAGAATAATGACCTGAATGTCCATCCTAATGACCCGAATGTCCACCCGAGTTCTGGCATCGAAATTTTAGGTAATCCTATTCCTTCTATTTCCGACCTTGATGTTCCTATAGCAATTAGGAAAGGTGTCCGAAATTGCATTAAACATCCTATTGCAAATTACCTCTCCTATCAAAGACTGTCTAAAAACCATAGAGCTTTCACATCTAGGATTTCACACTTGTTTGTTCCAAGAAATATACAGGAAGCATTGGATGATCCGAATTGGAAATTAGCAGTCATGGAGGAGATGAATGCTTTAAGGAGAAGTGGTACTTGGGAGATAGTTGATCTACCCAAAGACAAGAAAACAGTTGGGTGTAAATGGGTGTTTACGATAAAATGTAACGCAGATGGAAGCGTTGAGAGATACAAGGCGAGACTGGTGGCTAAAGGCTTCACTCAAACTTATGGGATCGACTATCAGGAGACGTTTGCTCCTGTTGCTAAAATAAATTCCATCAGAGTACTGTTATCTCTTGCAGTAAATTCAGATTGGCCTCTACATCAACTTGACATTAAGAATGCATTTCTCAATGGTGATCTTGAAGAGGAGGTGTTCATGAGCCTACCGCCGGGATTTGAGCAGAGACTTGGAAGCGACAGAGTATGCAGATTGAACAAGTCATTATACGGACTCAAACAATCACCAAGAGCGTGGTTTGAACGCTTTGGGAAGGCAGTTATCAGTTGTGGCTTCTCGCAGAGTCAAGCAGATCACACAATATTTTATAAACATTCAAAAAACAGTAAAATTGCAATTTTGATTGTTTATGTTGATGACATCATTTTAACTGGTAATGATGAAGCAGAGTTAGCAGCCCTCAAAGAGAAACTCGCAAAAGAATTTCACATTAAGGATCTGGGAGCTCTCAAGTATTTCCTCGGAATGGAATTTGCAAGATCCAAGGAAGGTATATTCGTTAATCAGAGAAAATATGTTCTTGATCTCCTTGGAGAAACAGGTATGCTTGGTTGTAAGATGGTGGAGACTCCGATCGAGCCTAACTTGAAGTTACAAGCTGCTAAGGCTGAAGAAGTCAAAGAGAGGGAACAATATCAGCGACTTGTCGGGAAATTGATTTACTTGTCTCATACGCGGCCTGATATTGCCTTTGCAGTCAGCATGGTAAGTCAGTTCATGCACTCACCAGGGGCAGAGCACTTTGAGGCCGTTTATAAGATCTTAAGATATTTGAAAGGAACTCCAGGGAGAGGCTTACTGTTCAAGAAACATGGACATCTTCAAGTTGAAGTATACACAGATGCAGACTGGGCAGGAAGTGTTACAGACAGGAGATCAACATCCGGATACTGCTCCTTTGTAGGTGGGAACCTAGTTACATGGCGGAGTAAAAAACAGAATGTGGTAGCTAGAAGTAGTGCAGAAGCAGAGTTCAGAGCTGTTGCCCATGGAATCTGTGAAGTAATGTGGATTAAAAGAATTCTTGAAGAATTAAAGCTTTCTCACCCGACACCTATGAAGGTCTATTGTGACAACAAAGCAGCTATATCTATAGCTCATAATCCAGTTCTACATGATCGCACAAAACATATAGAAGTGGATAAACATTTCATCAAGGAGAAAATCAATGCTGGCATAATCTGTATGACCTACCTTCCAACAGGTGAACAATTAGCTGATGTGTTAACGAAGGGACTACACAAGAAGCAATTTGATAAGCTGACTAGCAAGCTGGCTATGGAAGATATCTTCAAACCAACTTGAGGGGGAGTGCTGGAAATTTGTGTTGATGCATATAATATGATAGTGGTGTTGGTGGTAGATAGTGGCATGTATAGAATATGATAGTGGTGTTGGTGGTAGATAGTGGCATGTATATAATATGATAGTGGTAGATAGTGGTAGATAGTGGTAATATATAATATGTAAGTGGCATATAATGGGTTATAATGATGTTTGTAATATCTCCTATATAAGGAGTGTCATTTGGTCTTGTAAAATAAGAAGTTTTGAATATAACAGAAATATATTCCTTCTTCCTCATATTTTCGGAGTTCTTCTTCCTCATATTTTCTAAGTATTAGAAACACCAAAAGCTTCATGTCATGAAAGGAAATAAAATGAGGGTGAAAAGAATGAGAAACCTTTCTGTTTTTTCTTGGCTGCTCCATTTATAACTATCCACATATATATATATATATATATATATATTGTTGGTGAATAATAACCAATATATATAATATGTATATCTTAGTGTTCCTGTGTATTAGTGAGTGCTATAATTCTGCGAGAAAACGTAAATGAGAGAGACAATGGACAAGAGATAGACGGCCTTGATCTGACATTTTGATAAGTTGAATGGCTTGTGATATGAAATTGGCTGCTTAAGGTTGCCATGGCTGCTCTGCTTCAAAGCTCTGTTTCTTGTTTCTCAGCTGAAATGGGTTTAAGCAACCATGTAGATATGTTTTTAATTTTGTTACCATAGCTATTTCTAGTTTTCAAGATAAGGTTTCTGTGCCTTTTGTTTTGATAAGGCCTTGTTTGGAGGGATTGTAGAGACAGTGACATTATTGATGTTTCATTTTCTGGATTTTACAATGAAACCAAGACCAAGTGGGGAGGGTACCAGTGACAACAGAGCTGGTGTCCGGCAACATTTTTTCGTTTTCTGTTTTTTTATTATTATAATTTACTTTTTTGTTTTCATTTTGCAACATACAAAGAACACATAAACATAACACACCCTGTCTATCATGGGAATATTTGGGATTTTCTTAATCTTATTTTCTAAAACTATGAACATTAACATTGGGAAAGTACTTCTCTCTTACTATCTAAATGCAGTTGCATCTTTGCAAAACACACATTGGACATTGGCTAGCCAGACCTCAAAAGGAATAATTGCTGACCAGTTAGTATTGAAGAAAAAAAATGTTGTTTTGTTCCTACTTTTGTTGTTTCAAAACATTTGTATGTCTATACATATTATGTATACCAAGTTTGGTAGGAACATAAGTTTTGTCGTGCTTTGTGATTTTCCAAAATTATCCCTCAAAACAAATCAAGATCAATGTAAATTTTGATTAGAAAATAAACATAAGGAGACGATAGCTACCAATTATTTCCATACAGAATGGTAAATGGCATTTTAGGTGCTCTCCCTGTTTCTTATTAAAGCAATTCTATTTTTTTATGTCAAATTAGTTTTTAGTGAAGAACTGAGGGACTTATTAGAGATCCACTTGAATTAGAATGTCCATTTAGTTTTTATTAATTCATCAGGTTGAGTAGACTCGTAAGTGTGACCACCTCAAAATATCTATTCATTAGGTTGAAATTTTCTTTTCTGACATTGATGACATATATAAGTGAGTTCTCCTTGAAGCTTTTTGACACTTTCATTTCCTTTGTTGAACTAATACTTGGTAAATGGGATGACTGTTTGTACTCTTAATTTTGTTAGGATCAAAGTAATGGTGTGTCGAACTTAGAGAATGTCAAATGCAAGTTGTTGCATTGGGAGGGGACAAACTTGGTGGTTGTAGAAGGCCAAATTGCATCAAGGGATCCCAAGTCAAAGGTGCATCATGTGACTCTTGGACCTTTGTGTTGGAAAGTATGGGTGAACCACGTAACAGTCAACGTGCCGTTGTTTCGTTCTACTCATGAAATGTATGATCTTCAAGATGCAGTAGGAAGTACAGTTGCATGGCCTAGTCAATTCATTATTTTGGACTAAATATTAGATTAATTGATTTACGATTTGTAGTTTTACTTTTTGGATGTTTAAAGTTGTATTTTGGAGATTAGTGAATCTTATGATTTGGGTATTTTTTTGATTTGTATGTTTGAGGTTGTTATCAGCTTGATATGATAGAAGTTGAGGCTGAAAGTTAGTATGCAAGTTGTTTGGTGTATGAATATTAGATTTTTTTGCTTACTTCATAGTTACTGCTTCTGCTTGGTTTGTAAACAGGTTGTATTTTATAAACTACTGTCTATATATTGTTAGCTAAAGTTATATTCTTGTATATATATTATATATTAAAAATAACCTTCTACAATATATAAAATTATGTCATGAAAAGTGTAATGATTTATGACATGCAAGAAAATGCCGTAAAAGATTATATACAACATACAAAGTATATCATAAATATATTAAAAATGACATTCTACGGCATACAAAATTATGTCGTGAAAAGTGATGGTTTATGACATGCAAGAAAATGTTGTAAAATATTATATACGGCATACAAAGTATGCCATCAATATATTAAAAATAACCTTTTGCGGCATGCAAAATTATGCCATGAAAAATATAATGATTTATGTCATGACAAAAGTGTCGTAAAAAGTTATATGCGACATACAAAGTATGTCATTAATGTTTAATTTATTACTTTTTACAACTTTATCCGCATGCCGTAAATGATGCTCAACTTTCTACGGCATGTCATATAATGGCTTTTGTGTGCATGTCATGAAAGAGTTTTTACGGCATGCATTGTAAGCCATAAAAATTCAATTTTGGTGTAGTGATTATTGCTCGGGTGAGATCATCCTTTTCTCCTTCCTGGTAATGTAGGTGATACTTGAATTAATATGTTTATTCTCTCTTCAATTCAAATGAATTTTTGTGGGTTTAACACTAGTAAGGGGATGCACTGAGCAGAAACCCTACCCTTGCCAAGGGATCTAGCTTTGCTAGACATGTGGTTTGTTCATTGAACTAGATGAATTATGGCCCTAGTTTCATACAGATAATTTGATAATATTACTCTCTGTAGGATAGAGTTTCAGTAAAGCATTCTCTATGCAAAACCTAACTGATACTTGCGGACCTAACTATCGTTGTGTCAGTTTTTTTTTTTTTTTTTTTTTATGTGTGTGTGTGTGTGTGTGTGGGGTTTTGTTCTTTTGATGAGAGTGCAATATTTCAATACAGGATTCGATTGGAAGATATTATTGTGTCAGTCTTAAGCATGCTAATGAGATCATTGGCACCACCACTGAGGAGCTTGTCCTTAAGGCTAAACAGAGTGCTATTGCTCCTTGATGTTTTTTTGAGAACCTAAGTTGCTGCTGTTGCTGCTGCTCCCATGTCCGGTTAAGAGAGTGCTTTGAAATTCTCTACCTAAGATCTCCACATGCAATGCAACAATCATTTTGCTCTCGAGCACCTTTACTTACATGGATGCGTGCTCAGGATTTGTTTTCTTTTTCACTAGTCCATTAGTATATGTAATATTTTTAGAGTAAGCTTTTCGTCCCTTTTACTTTTTATAAATTTATTTGTCATTTAATTTTTCTTTTATGTTGTCTGCTTGACTTTCCAAGGTTTCCTGAATAATGTAAATCTTTATGTTGCCATTTTATGGGAAAACCTTTTCAATAACAGAGATTCAAGAGCATTTGATTAAATTTTTACTTGCAAGGTGTAAATATAGTATTCTTTTCTTGTTTTTATTGGAAAGTAAATTAATTAGTCGTATCAAGCATTGTGTGGCCCACTACCAAATTTTCCCTAATGGATTCATAATCCTATTGTCACATGGTTAATGATATTGATACATGGTGGTGATTGAGTTGGTAGTAGTAAAAAGGTCTAGTTTCTTACAATCCCATCTCTCAAACTTCAAAGCTGA
Source organism: Camellia sinensis (assembly GCF_055761805.1). Classification (NCBI taxonomy): domain Eukaryota; kingdom Viridiplantae; phylum Streptophyta; class Magnoliopsida; order Ericales; family Theaceae; genus Camellia; species Camellia sinensis. The sequence goes on from NC_138961.1 coordinate 253,940,326, forward strand.
AGTTTTATTGTGGAGAGGGACTGTATGTGCCAGCATCCATATTTATGCCTTTGGTGGCTTAGAGATGGTGTTGAGAGAGTATTGTTTTCCAACTCATAAATTATACCAAGAAAGTTATGCAAATTGAATAATATAAGATGTGTTACCATATACAATGTTTCTAGTGTACTGTTAGTTCAAAATTGCTGAACCACATGAACTGGCAGCTCAAATTTAGCAGCAACGAGCAAGTGCAGTACATTTACAACTCCACTGAATTCAGCATGACAACAAAATGTCCAACTAGTAATTGGTTTTACACTGCCAATACTAACATAAGGCTTCCTATATGCTTTGCTGCCTCAACAGCATGCTGATTGATTCTGCAAAAGGAAAAAGGTGCATGGGGTGGCTTATCACTTTGATCAAAAGCAAAGAAAATGGAAAAGTTTAATGCAAATTGCATGCAACCTTAAGTCGTGTGAAGAACCACCAAACTGTGATGCTTAGTGATGAAAGCTCCATGTGTGCGAGTTACGTTACCTGTAAAAAACAAAAAAAGTTACTGGAGAAGATATCAATGATTAATGTAAAAGCCATCAAGCAGGGCTTCAGATTAACACTACACTAACTGTTACATTCTTGGAGGTTAGCCATGCTTTTCAGATAACATTCTAGCCAGCATGCCCATGTGGTCACATGCATACACATTACGTATATTGCAAAATATATAGATTGCAAAACATGAAAATTGAGAACAAGATAAGTCAAGAACAGTTGTTTGGTAGATTTAGAAAATTGGGTAGTCTCCAGAGTAATTGGATGTAATACATTAATTATCATATCTGTGGGCACTATTGCAGAAATGGATTTCAAGTTATAGGTTCCAATCAAAGATGCAAATGTCTGATTCTCTGCTATTGACCAAAAAGGTGCATTTGACTGTGTTTCACACTTCAAAATTTTGAAACCAAAAAAATAAATATACAAGATTATATTTTTGAAAATGAAGTCTAATGATATGAATAATGAAGCATTAAGCTGAAGCCAAGAAATATATTTGCAATTCTAGAATCAGAAGAAGGATATGATACTGATTAAACCCATCAACGAATGGCCTGACCTCAGTAGCATAGACAAAGTATGATGACCTTATTATTGTCTAGAACCAGGCGTTGAGAAAAAGTTGATCATTTTTTAAGAATAAAGCTGCTTCAGTTTCTCAAGGACTTGATTCATTGATGGGCAAATAGAAAGCGATTCCACTATGCAGATGATGCAAGTCTGAAAATCCCCAACAAACTCTCTTTAGGCCCAGCTTCCCACAATTTTGGGGAGAAGAGCTCAGAAGAACATCCCTTCTCGATTAGCAATTTAGCCCATCCAACAATATTGAACCCATTACCATACTCAGAAATTGATGGATTGAGCGACTGCTTTCATGACATCAGTTCCAAGAGCACAACCCCAAAACTATAAACATCTGCCTTGTTAGAAACCCTGCAAGTGGTTGCATATTCTAGTGCCACATACCCAAATGTGCTTGCTACAACTGTGGTAGCATGGGTCTCAAAAACTTCTAGAAGCTGAGCTAACCTAAAGTCTAGCAGGTACACATTAAACTACTCATAAAGTAAGATGTTGCTAGGCTTGATGTCACGATGAACTATGCAGGAAACACTGAGTAATGATGGAAAGGCAAAGCTTGGGCCATGTCAATAGCTATCTTGTGGATCACTGACCATTCTACATTGTTGTCTGACCTTTCATGTATGAAGGTTTCAAGATTTCCACCAGAAAGATAGTTGTAAATCAAGAACATCTCAGCTTCTCCCACAAAGTACCCAATGAGAGTCACATGGTTCTTATGCCAAATTTTCTTCCTAAAGTTCGTATCTCTGCATTAAACTGGCGAATGCCTTGAAATCTACCAATTGAGAGCCTCTTCACAGCTACAAGGAAGCCTGGGACCAATTCTGCCTTGTAAGTTGACCCAAAACCTCCTGTGCCAATTAGGTTGCGGACACTGAAATTCTCAGTTGCTCTAACCATGTTGTCGTAATTCAGTTCAGTTGGAGTGTATGCAAAGGTCACTACAACTTTCTTTTTTAGGCTAGTGAGTCTACTAAGCTTTCCCCTTCCAATGGGGAGGAAAAGAACTATAACTACTAAGACAAAAAGCACAAAAGATACAAAAATGGCCATCACTATTACAAAAGACTTTAGTTTACTTAGACTGTGCCACTTCTGAACTTGAGTGGGACTGGAAGCCCAGTTAGTGGTGTTGAGTACCAGTTCGGCACAAACTTAAAAATCAATTCCTTCCAAAACAATCAAAATCATTTGCGTGCTAAAGATGAGGTATATGACCTAAAAGGTTATTGAAAGAAAGATCCAGTTGAATAAGATTGTGAACCTTTGAAAAAGATGCAGGAATCTCCCCAGAAAGCCTATTGTGATCCATCAACATAACTTGAAGACTTGTAGCATCGGCTAAGCTTCCAATGATGGATCCAGTTAGGGCATTTTGAGAGGGATCCAAAACCATGAGAGAAGTTAATTGACCAAGCTGAGTTGGGATTTCTCCAGTCAAATTGTTGTCTTGGAGAGAAATCAACTCCAATTCCTTAAACTCTCCTAACTAAATAGGAAGGGATCCAGACAACAAGTTTCTACTTAAGTTGAGAAATTGAAGCATCTTCAAGATGCTAATCTTGGGAGGAATTGACCCACCAATACGGTTCTGTGCTGCTTCAAAAACGGTTAACTATATGCAATCAAGGAGCAACTTTGGGTATAGTGCACCAGATATTTGGTTAGCACTCAAGTTAGCTGAAAAGCTCTGCAGATCTCCTAGAAGAGACCCATTAAACATATTATTGTTCACCAACAATTTGTATGAGGTCTTACCAATGGTCAGTAAGAACTTATTCGTAAATGAGAAGAAAGACAGAGAACCAGAGAAGCCATTCTAACTAAAATCATGGACGACCATAGATAAATGATCATCTGAGTTAGATTCGAAGAAGGTGTTCATCTAAGAACCCCAAACAGGTATGTTAGAGTACGCTATCTAAACATCTTCCTCGTATAACAAGTTAGGATCTTTCCCATAAGAAATAATGCTAATATCACAACTGGTATTGTTGCTAAATCTTGAAAGAAGACCCGACAACGAATTTCTGCTAACATTGAAATTAGGGGTGCAACTTGGGTTGGTTCGGTCGGGTTAGGAGGTTGTCCAAGCCCAGTCCAGTCGATGTTGTGCTGAGACCTGTCTAGGCCCGAATAGTAACCTGAGGTTTCCTGTCCAACCCCGACTCGAGTTAAACTCAAATTGCCCGAATTGTAAATGAATTTTAGTTGTTTTGCGTGTGTGTGTGTGTGTGCGCGCGTGCGCGCGTAGCTGCTTTATTAAATTATTAAAATTTGACTCTATTTACATTTTTTTTATATAGAAAATCAATAATACCATCAAAACAAATAATTTATATAATGTAAGAGAGATGCCACTATAGTAGTTTTTACAATTTATGAGTGAAAAAGGAAGAAGTATGATTTTATGTTATTTGTATATATAATATATATTCAAAATGATTTAATAATCTAAATTACGTTAATATCATGTAATGACTAATAATTTATATGTATATTTAATATTTTTATATATCTGTATATGTATAATTCGGGCTTCGGGTTGCTCGGGTTGTTCGACATCTTTGCCCAAGCCCGCCCAAATTTAATTCGGGCTTCTGAATTTTTGCCCTAGCTAGTACCGAATTTGAAAATATCTTGTCCAAGCCCTAAAAAAATTCGAGCTGGGTTCGGCTTGCTCGGGTTAAGCCCGCCCAAGTTGCACCCCTAATTGAAATACACCATACATGGAACTTGCAGGTGCCAAAGAAGGTACCGCTGCAAACCATTTGAACTCAAATCCCAGTGAAATTTTTGCACTGCGGCCATATTCTGAGGTAGGTCAGCAGTAAAATAATTTTGCCCCAGATTGACAACCCTCAGGGATCAATAATAGGTATTATTGCTATTATCGTTCCTCCAGTTATCAGGCAACCTACCCTTGAGACTTGCCTTTGACGCCCAAAATATCTTAAGGTTTGAAAGCAATAACACGTCATAAAGTATACCATGGTCAAAGGCAGTACCATAGTATATCAGATTCAACGGATATATACAATTTAAATAAAACCTTTCTTCACGCTTGAGGCGCCTAAAGCAACCATCCCTCCTTGCTGCCATTGTCTAGAATTTAGAAGACCCTACTGAAGATAGACACTTACTTAAGTTCCAGAAATGCCAGCTATACAACAGCAAAAAATACACATCAGTGACTGTATATTTGCACAAACACACAATATATATTCTCACAACACTCGGCCCACTATATCGGATCTCATAACACTCAAAACAAATCATTTCCATGTAACCTGCAAAGAAACATAATAATAGGAAAAAATAATTGTTAGCACTCAATGTGGCCGTGGATGATGGTTAGGAAGTGTATATAGCTAAAAAACACCCAACGCTCAGATAACGTAATTTCACCCTCTCAATGCAGACATAGAACAACCCAATTTCCTGCAAAAAATAGCAAAAAATTAGATAACCCCTCAGATTTATGCTCGCCTTCACTCAACCCACATGTACTAAACTCCCATTACTCAAAGGCTGTGTGGTCTTCAAAATGGAGTGGGGTAGCCTCCAAGAATTTAGGAACCAACTATCACTTGAATGCCTTTGAATATTAGTCATAGACATTATACGAAATCTAATCATATCAACAATGCATTTAATAACAACCTCCTCAGGAATCATCTCTTTTCTAAAAATTCTATTATTTCTTGCAATCCACAGTTGATATACGGTGCAAGTGAAGGCCAATTTGACAATAATAGCTCTAATATATTTACCTTTAGCAGATAGAGCCACAAGCTGAGTGATACCAGGCCATTGAAGAACAGGCCAAGAGACATTCAACTTAGATTGAATACAAGTCCAAATTTTAGAAGAAAAAGGCAATCAAAAAACAGATGTTTGTGATTTTCACAAGAGTCCTTGCAAAATACACATTTAGCATATTGAGAAATGCCAAACAATCTCAGCCTATTCCCAATATTCAATCTACCAAGGATTGCCATCCAAGTTACAAAACTAGCCTTGGGTATATTATGAGGGCCCCAGAGAATGGCAGCCTAGGGCATTCTATCCCCAGACTTTCTCAAATAATTCCAAGTAAAAATGATAGAAAATTTTCCATCAGAGGAGGGAAGCCATCTGACAGAATCTGGGCCATTATTGGGATGAAGAGTAGAAGGAGTGCTCTCAATCAATTCCTTCAAAGCGCAAGAGGAAGCAGTAGGCCATTTCCAACTAGTATTATCAACAATATCTTTGACCTTAGACTCCATGCCAAGGGCAGAGTCATCAATAATATGGTCCCCAAACTTAGCCCACAGAGACCCAAGGGGACGCCAGTTATCAAACCACAAGAAAATCGTTTCCCCATTCCCAACACAGTCCTTAATCAAAGGGTAAATAATAGGTCTAAGGGACAGAATCTTCGTCCAAACCCAAGAAGGAGCACTAGGCATTTTAACCCTCCAAAAGCTCTTGCCTTTAAGCAAGTAAGATTTGACCCATTGACACCACATTGATTGTTCACCCCCAGAAAAGAGAAACCAAATGTGCTTGGCAATGGCAGCTTTATTCCAGATCTCTAAAGATTTAAACCCCAAACCCCCTCATTTTTAGGGTAACAGATATTCTCCCAAGAAACTTTAGCTCCATGGGTTCTAAGCTCACAGCCAGACCAAAAGAAAGACCTAAGAAGGGATTCAATGGCTTTAATAATCTTCTTGGGAAGAATGAACAAAGATGACTAGTATACCTGTATGGAAAACAGAACAAACTGTATTAATTGAGCTCTGCCAGCATAGGAGAGACATTTGTTGGTCTAACTCTTAATTCTCTTAGTGATTCTCTCAACAAGCTGATTATAGTCACTAGCTTTCAACCTAGTGGAATTCAACGGGACCCCCAAATATCTAATAGGAAGGAATTCCTCCTTGAAGTTAACAATATGAGTAATCTCATCCCTAAACTTTTTCTCACAACTAGAAAAGAAAATGTGGCTTTTACTTGGGCTAGGATTTTGGCTGCCAAATCTACTCACCCAAACTTTAAATTACACTAGAGATGTGAGAAGACAAAGATTGGGGGGAAACCCCATAGCTCTCATAACATCAAGAACAAAATCCCATCTCACATTATCATAAGCTTTCATGATATCCACTTTCATAGTACACCTAGGAGTGGGTGAACTCTTGTGATAACCTCTCATAATCTCGTGGCAAGAAGATGTTGTCGGAGATCCTCCTACCATGGACAAAAGCTAACTGCACATGGTCGACCAGGGTAGGTAAAACAACTTTGATTCTATTGGCAATAATCTTGGAAATACACATATACAGTGTATTGTAGCAAGAAATAGGCCTATACTAACCAACTCTCTCAGCATTTGGAATCTTGGGAATAAGAGCAATAGTGGTGCTATTAATCTCTTAGAGGAGCTCTCCAGATTTGAAAAAATATTTAATAGCAGCAACCACCTCCTGACCTATGAAGCATGGACACTCCAAAATTGATGCCATAGCAGTGTCCGACACGCGGACACGCCGGGGACACGGGGACACGCCGTGGACACGTACGGGACACGCCAGATGGCGTGTCCCTTTAATTTAATGATTTTTTTGGAAGGGGACACGGCAGGGACACGGAGGGGACACGCGTGTCCATTTCTGGACACGCGTGTCCATTTCTGGACACGCCATGGGACACGGCAGGGCTCGTTTTTGAATTTTTTATATTTATTTGGGGTCAAAGTATAATATTTATAAAGTAAAAAAAAAAAAAAAAAAACAAGCCCTAATCGACACTGAGTAAAAGGAGAAAAATCAAACCTACCTTCTCTCTCTCAGTCGAAGCCCTCTGAAGTTGATCGAAGCTGTCTCTCAGTCGCAGACCTCCGACGTCGATCGCAGCTCTCTAACGTCGATCGAAGCCCTCCGACGTCGATCGAAGCCCTCTGACGTCGATCGCAGCCCTCAGTCTCTCCTTCAGTCGATCCAGTCGTCTTCGAGGTGAGCCCCTCTCTGCGTCTCTCGCTCTCTCTCTTTCGCCTGTCTCCTTCTCTTTCGCTCTCTCTCTCTCTCTCAGCTTTCGACTGATGAGATTGAGTTTTATTTTTATTTTTATTTTTTTTTACGTTTATATATTATATGTAACATACTCTTTTTTTTATTTATTTTTTATTTTGATATATATTAATAAGCCTCTTTTTTTTTTTTTTTTGATATATATTATATATGACTCTTTTTTATTTTTATTTTTATTTGTTTATATGTTTATATATATATATGTAAGAACTTTTTTTTTTAATTATATGTTTATATATATGTATATATATAAAACTGTATTTAAATTCTGTTTTTTTTATTTAAACTCTTTATTTAGATGAGACTGTTTTTTTTAATTATATGTTTAAATTCTGTTTTATTTAAATTCTATTTAAGCTCTTTTTTTTGTTTTTTTTTATTTTTTTATTTATCCTTCTAATGTTAATGTTAATTTATAGGAAAAATGTCTAATACGAATCTACATAATAACACATAAAAATATATATATATATAAAAATAAAAAAAAATCGCCGTGTCCCCTGCTGTGTCTGTGTCCCCATTTTTTGAAAATTGCCGTGTCCCGTGTCCGTATCCGTGTCCGTGTCCGTGTCAATGTCCGTGCTTCATAGCTCCTGACCCACAACCACCCAGGATTTTTTGAAAAGGCCTGAAGAATAATCATCAGGACCAGGAGCTTTATTAGCTTTTAACGACCAGAAAACATCATGGATGTCCTTATCAGTAACATCTCTAGCAAGGTCATTAAATTGGTTCGAGGTAACCCTTTGAGAAACAAGATCATTAATTCTCTCATAGCCATTGTAACAGTCAGAAAAAGGTTTGCCAAAGAGATTAGTAAAAGAATCAACAAAGGTATTGTATACATCCTCACTTTTGTTAACCCTGTTGCCATTACAAAGCACCACACTGCTAATTCTCCCCTTATTAATATTACCCTTAATGGCCTTAAAAAAGAATTTAGAATTTCTATCACCCAACCCAAGCCATTGGATTCTAGACTTCTGATGGGCCAAACTCTCATCCACTTTGCAAAGATCCACATACCTAGCATAGGCAATTCTCTCCTCTTCTTGAAGACCAAATTTTAAAGAATCCTTATCCAATTTGATTTGAGAGCTCTCCAAGTGAGATTTAGCATGAGTAACTCTAGTGGATATCTTGCTGAACTCTTTTTTATAAAGACCTCTCAAGATAGGTTTCAACATTTTAAGTTTCTGGCAAACCCTAAACGTAGGGGATCCCTTAAAATATTTACACCAAACCCCGTTAACAATAGGGAGAAAATCCTTATGATCTGCCTATAAGTCAAAAAATTTGAAGGGTTTTTTGGAACTGGGTAAATTAGGGTCAAGATTCATGAGAGTTGGGGAGTGATCAGACACTCCAGAGGGCAAAAAGGTAGTAAAAGAATTAGGATGAGCCTCAAGCCACTTCTCATTGACCAAAACTCGATCTAGCTTTGAAGAAATAAAATCACCCTCACATCTTTTATTGGACGAAGTAAACTGACAGCCCTTAAAAGACAAGTCCTCCAAATCAGAATCTAAAATTCTAGTATTAAAAAAATCTTTAGAACTATCCCAAATAGAACTGCCCCCTAATTTTTCATGAGAGAATCTGACAGCATTAAAATCACCCAAGCATATAACAGGAAAACTAGAATAAAGTCTAGCAAAAGAAACAAGCTCATCAAGAAATGGGACTCTCAAAGCATGTTTGTTTTCAGCATAAACAAAAATAGCAAAAAAACTAACATCCCCATCAAGCACAGTTATCTTGCAAAAAATAAATTGGTTGGACATTTTAATGCAGAGGATTTTACAAAAGTTAGGATCCTAGCAGATCCATATCCTAGCACTCAAGTCTGGCTGTGAGTTCAACAAAAGATTCCAATTTTTAAAGCAACTTTCAAAAATTCTACCTTCATTTGTAGATTTTATCTTTGTCTCCAAAATAATCATGATTTTAATGTCCTCTTTATGCACAAAATCAAGAACCTTTTTATGTTTAGAAGGATCGTTGAACCCTCTAACATTCCAAGATGCTAGTTTTAAAGACATGAGTAAACAATAACTACACAACTAGAACCAAAAGGTGCTTACCTCTTCTTCTTCTTCTGGCTGCCAGATTTGCCAGAAGATTTATTCTTTGTGGAACTCCCAGTTGCATTGGTTCTTTCCATATGGCTAAAGGGCACTACGGTTGATAGTTCCCCTAATACCGCAGCTTTTTCCACTCCTTGAAAGATCTCTCCAGCTCCAGGGTGGCTAAGTTTCGCAATGTCCAGTGCAGCAGAAAGGACAATCTCCACTTGAGCTGTAGCCTTATTAGAAAAGTCTTCAGCAGTTACAGTCCTCATTTCAGTACCTCCTTCAGCAGATGAACTGGATATTTTAACTGGTAATACAGGGCTAATTGCAAGACGGGGTTCACCAACCTTCCTCTTACCCTTATCCTTTATTGTAGTCCAGCCATCTCCCTTGCTAGGGTTGTCTGCAGTACTTACTTGAGTTTCAGACAGTTTTGACACTCGGGCAGATAGGCAGATTTTGGTTTCATGTCCAAAGACACAACAATGGGAGCACATAGTCGGAACACCTTGATATTCCATTCTAATTTCAACAGATTCTCCTTCACTAGTTATAAAAAAACTCTCAGGAAAAGAAGACTCAGCTTGTATATTCACACAAGCTCTAGCAAAAGAACTTCTCTCCCCTGAAGAAGTTAGTTGATCCATGATAAGGGAACTCCCACAGCACTCGCAATTCTACTCAGGCCCTCTCCAGTTCAATATTCCATCGGCACATTGTAAAACTTCACCCATACAGGAATGGTCTTCTTGTCTTCTTTAGATAATTTCATCATCCGATGCCAGAACTTAAGAATAAGCAAGAAACACCCAATATATCAGGGACCTCCATCCAGAACATTTCTACAGCAATCTTGATTCTTGAAAATGAAGAAAGCAAAACCATTATCATTCATTTGAACCTCCAGAAGCCCCTTGTTTTTCCACATATTAAAAGCACTATTCTTAATGAGGGTATACGGAAGTCGTTTATCTATAAAGTACCCTACCAAACTTGACTCCCATTTAGCGAGTTGAGAGACAGAGGGCATTTCAACAATGATTTTATCTTGAGATAGTTTAGGAGGAAAGTATTGAAGCTTTACCTCAAATCCAACTGGGGCTGCCGTAACATTTGCCTATGTTCTGGTATCTTGGCCCCTATTCATTCCACGACCTCCCTTGAAATTGGCTGCAACGCCTCTACCATGACCGTGGTAACCACCCCGAGCATACTGAAACCTCTAATTAGTGACATTAGAGTTCAGATCCCCCGTATCTAGAGCAGCTTCACTAACATCTGAGCCCTGTTCCTTCAGATCAGGATTTGGTCCTATCCCCTCAAAGCTTGTATGAACTTCGGTAGCCTGGACTTGCAACCCCTGTTCTAACATTTTATCATCTCTGCTAACACCACTAGATTGTGCAACCATGAGATTTCGGGGAGAAACAACACCATAGAGCTCTCTTCTCCATTTACCAGATCCGATCATTTCAGACTTGGACCCACCGAAGTCGAATGAGGATCTGGACGAAGTTGTGCAACAAGGTCGCTAAATCGATCCGAAATTTCTTGAATCGATTCCGCCGAAACCCTTGACCCTGCACTAACACCCTTCTCAGAGATGTCCTTCGAGAGATTAACAATCTTAGAACTGATACAATCAGTTTCTACCACAACAGAACCCTTAGCTCTCAACGAATCATAAACAAAAGAGAGATTTCCATGGATAAAAGAGAGATCACCGCTGGTCAACAAAGTGTTGAGAGCTAAAACCCTAGAAACGACGTTTCTAGAGAGAAGGAGGTACTTCTCAATCTAATCCATGACTTTTTTCGGCTTCACTTATAACAAGAGTTTTACTCCTACTTTTTAGAAAATAATTTGCTCATTTCCCATTAGGAAAAAGATTGATAGCTCGAGAAATTGGCTCGAAAAATGGCTCGAAAGAGAAGAGAGGAGAAGAGGAGGAGAGAGGGAGAAAGAGAGAGTAGAGGTCGTCGCGGCTCCCCTCTAGTCCTTCTTCTTCCTCCTCCGTTGCAGTCTCGCTGCAGCTCGTCGCAGCCCCACAGCCCCGCCTCCTCCTCCAGCCCGATTTTTATGGCCCCTCCCCTTCACTTCTCCTTCTTCCTCCTCCTTCCCCCTCCTCCCGATCTGCAGACCCACCCTTCTTCTTCTTCTTCACCATTTTTCTTCTTCTTCTCCTCCCTTCTTTTTCTTTTTCCTTTTGCAACAAAAACACAGGAAAAAGGGGAAAAAAAAAAAAAAAAAAAAAAAGACACCAAAACGAGCCAAATTCGAGCCACCGAATTTCGAGCTACGTAGCGGGGTCGTTCCCATTATCTGTAATTTTTCTTATATTTTCTCATTTCCCATTATCTTGTAATTTTTCTTATATTTTTTTTCCACATTATTAGGTGCCGTTTGGCAACACTTACGTTTTCAGTTTTCTGTTTATATTTACAAAATTTTAAAAAACTCAAATAAAAATTTGTTTGGTAAAATTTTTAATTTATAAATCAATGGTCTCAGTTTATAAATTTGGATAAAAAATGAAAACACAAAAAATGTGTTTCCATTTTGAGTTTTCAGTTTTTTTTTTTTTTCACCCAACATTAGCCACCACCCGCCATCATTTTCCACTACCGTCTTCCGCCACAACCACCCACCACCCACCCTTCACCACCACCTGCCATCACCACTCACCACCCACCTGCTACCACCAGCCACCACCCGCCACCACCACCCACTCCTCGCCGTCACCACCACCACCACCCACTTGTTATCCACCCGCCACCACCCAGCACCTGCCACTACCATTCACCGTCCGCCACTACCACCCGTCACTTACTTGCCACCACCACTCACCATCCACCTGCTACCACCATTCACCACCTGTCACCACCAGCCACCCACCCGTCACCACCAGCCACCATCACCACCACCATCACCCACCACCCACCACCACCACCGCCACCACCACCACCCACTCGCTACCACTAACCACTCGCCACCGTCACCCACCCACCCACCCACCACCACCACCCAGCACCCACCTGCCACCACCACCACCACCACCACCACCCACTCGCTACCACCCATCACCCGCCACCGTCACCCACCCACCCACCACCACCACCCGCTATCTGCCACCCACTTGCTGCCACCATCCACCACCCGCCGCCGCCGCCACCACCACCACCACCACCACTACCACCACCACCACCCACTCGCTACCACACATCACCCGCCACCGTCACCCACCCACCATCACCACCCATCCACTACCACCCGCTGCCACCACCACCACCATCACCCACTCGCTACCACCCGCCACCTAACCGCCACCCACCACCACCCGCCATCCGCCACCCACTTGCCACCACCACCCACCACCACCTCCCACTCACTACCACCCACCACCCGCCACCGTCACCGTCACCCACCCACCACCACTAGCTACCCACCACCCACCATCACCACTTTCCACCACCGTCTTCCACCGCCACTTGCCATTTCTCACTCTTTTTTATATTTTTAAATTTTTTTAAACATTTTGTCAATTACTAAACGCGTTTGTAGTTTATGTTTTTCTAAAAATAAACAAAAAATAAACAAAAACCAGTTTATAAAATTTTTGTAAATATAAACTGAAAACGTAAACGTTACCAAACACGTAGTAATTGGATGTTACTAAATTTAAACATTTATTTTTAAGAACAAAACTCAATAAATACTTACAAATGAATTAAATAGAATTACTTTTAATTAGAATATATGTTTGGAATTTTTTTTTTAATTACAAGATAGATTAAAAGAAACCCACAAACAAAAAATTTCAAATCTTAATACTTGAAGAAAAAAAAAAAAAAGGGCTCGGCTTTGGTCCAGTCCAGCATCGGATTGGACCGTGCTGTTGGGCCAGTGGGGGCCCACCATGGGTCCCGTTTTGAAAATCTGAACCGTTAAATGTGTAGAACTCGTCGAGTACTATATGGCTGTGAAAAATCACGTTGATCGGATATCGATAGCTATGTGATCAAAATAGTTTTTTATCAACCGTTAATTTATTCACCGTCCATTTTTTTTATGCAAAACTGATTTGATCACATAGCTATCGATATCCGATCAATGTGATTTTTCACAGGCATATAGTACTCGACGAGTTCTACACATTGCACGGTTTAGATTTTCAAAACGGGACCCGTGGTAGGCCCCACGGACCCAACAGCACGGTCCAGTCCGATGGCAGACTGGACCAAAGCCAGACCCAAAAAAAAAAAAAAATAGTAGAGAAAATTGGATGTAAAGAGAATGGATGAGAAATACAAAAAGAGTGCAAATGTATTCGAGATAGAATCCACTAGTAAGAGTAAAGAATATTTTCACATTTTTCTTAACAAAAGTGATTTGCAAACATAAAATTCATATAAAAAAATTCATTAGAATGATGTGTCAATTTTATTTGTGAAATTACAAAGGCAATATTAGATGTTTTAATTAAAAATGAAGGAACCATGAGATGCCAACTCATTCTGTATAAAATTTTTGTACAAGTGTTCTATTTGTATATCAGTACTCTTTTCTTGAAACATCATATAAAGATTATTTTTGAAAAATTAAAAATATTATGTATTTTAAAATAATTTAGGAGGGGCACTAATATAATTTAATAAAGGATATATTTGAAATACTCTTAACATTTATGGATACTAGCATAATTTTCAAAAAATGAGAGGGGTCACGTGCCCCCATAGTCCTTCTTGTCTCTGTCCCTTATCATATGCGAAATTAAAATTACGAAATTTATAAAACGAAATGTATTTATATTTTATTGTAAATATAATTTTTATAATTTTCTTTTGTAATTTCTACCAATTAAATTATAACATGTAATTTTTATTAAGAACTTATAGCACACAATTAATGACATCAGAATAAAAACTTTTTCTTATGTGTAACTCTAATAAAAATAAATAAAATTTAATTGATTATAAATTATTTATACTACAAATTTTATATTATTATTTTAATTTAGAAACCAAATTTTGATTATTTGTTAGCACAGATAACATGTTAATAAACAATAATATGAATGGCCCTAATAGGAGACCCCAAATATTTTATTAAAAAATTTACCAAATAGTATAGATCATACATGCGTTTCACATTTATATGAGTGTCATGTCAAATATAAATATTTTATATCTTTAATATTGCTGATTCAGCATGCATTAAGATCCTCTAGAGTGTATTCTCTAGAATGATCTCCTAAAGTGATCCATCCAAGGGCTGAGAATCAGCCTCACCAAAACGACGCTGTTTTGGTAAGTAATTTAAAATATATATAAAAAAAAGTTTTAGTTGATTGAGAGAGAAAGGAGAGTGGCGGCGTCGACGAGTTAGCGGTGACCCGGTGAGCTTCTCCTTTTTTAGCCCTTCCTCTACAAAGATTTACGAGATCAACCTGGGGGAAAATAATGAAAAATATTGGTTACAAAATCCATGCTTGAAAAAACAAAAACGCGAAATTTCAAAACAAAGAGATCCACATTTCAAAAAATACACAAACTGTAGCCAAATATGAGTCAAATTTCTACAAAATTCAAGAAAATGAGACACACAGAGACAGAGATAAAGATGTAAACTAAGAGAAACAACTAAGCATATTTTAATCATGTATAATAAATTCAAGCAAAAAGGTAAAGATATACACATAAATATATATATATATATATATATATATATATATATATATATATATATGTATGTATGACTTTGGAAGGTGGAGGAACATGAGTTGGCATGTCCCACGCCAAGTGACACAGTGAGTTTCTACTTCTTCAGCCCTAAGGGTGTCGGCGGCGGCAGAGGGGCGTCGGGAGGCGGGGAGGCAGCGTCTCCTCTCTCTCTTACTTCCTCTCTCTTTTTCCCTATCTCTTCTTCTGTTTCTCTCTCTCGCTTTGTTTTCAATTTTGGTATTTTTTTTTCTTCTTCAAATTACTCACCAAAACGACGTCATTTTGGCGATACTGAATCGCAACCCTTAGATGGATCACTCTAGGAGATCACTCTAGAGAATACACTCTAGAGGATCTTAATGCGATTTAGCATACACTTATACTAGTTTTTGCTTTGTCACTTAGAATCAATTATGATATGAGTGTGAATTATACATACATGTGAGTCTCACATCTATACAAGTGATATGTTAAAATTTTGACAAAATATTTTGCATCTCTAATATTACTCATTCATGCAATCCTTACTTACCCTTAGCTTTTGCTTGATCACTTGGAATCAACTATATCACAACCATCTCTTTCTATAACACACAAAACTATTCAACGTCATCCGTTTACCATCAATTAATTTTATTTATTTATTATCAAAACTTTTCACCATTACCAATACCAAGTAGGAGGCAAGCATGATTGTCGTAATAACCCTGATCTACAATTAGCCACTAATCGGTAATTAAGGATGTTAATGAGTGAATAAAATGAATTATGGGATTAATATGCAAATTGCATGATATTTGGCCTTCTATCTGTTACTTATAGAAATATCTGTTTGGAATTTTCACTTTAATATGTAAATTGAAAGTCTTATCGGCACCCGAAACCGAAGTTGATCACGTCAATATATTATTTGAAATTTTTAGAACCATATGGCAAGTTTTATTAAAAATTGATTCAGAATGATTAATTAAGTCATGTTTGGTTAGCCTAATATTTTAATTAATATGTTTTAGCACCATAAGCTTATATGAGCCTAATAAGCTCATTTGAACTCATTTGTTTCATCTCCCTTGAGTGGAAAAAACTGGTGAGACATTTTAGAGAGAGAGGGAGCACAATTTTAGAGAGAGAAGGTGTTGATCTAAGGTTGAAGTTGGGGATTTTGCTAGAGTAGCTCAAGTTTAGCAAGGATCTTGTGTGTTTGAAGACTATAGGTATGAATTCAACCCCTACATTATGAATCTAAGTTATCAACATGAAGATTATGTGTTTAAGGGTGTGTTTTGAACTTAGAAGGAAGATTTGAGTGGCAATTCATGCATGCATATACATTTTCTCACAAATTGAGCATGAACTCCAAGAATTCTCTCTTGCATGTTTAAAATTCATCTTCATTTGGGGAAATCATCAAGTTTCAAGTTGTTTTGTGGTGTTTGATCATGTTTTGAGAAGTTTGATACAAGAAAAATTCATGCATGTTGTGTTCATGAACATTCATCATGTTTTAAGTTGAAATTGTGAGTTTTTAACAAACCCTTGGGCCATGATTTTATGAAATGATCCTAAATTCTTCATGTTTTACAAGTTTGTTATTTATCTCAAGTTTTGGGGCCCATGAGATGTGTTTTGAAGGTTGGAATTCGAGTTTTCAGCTTGAAGGTGCAATCTGAAAATTTCAGAATTTGCATTTACGCTCGAGCGTGGGAGTTCACGCTCGAGCGACCACTCTGAGTGCGTGCACTCCGCTCGAGCGACCAAAAGTTTACTCGAGCGTGAATTGCAAGCTCCCAGAAGTTTCATGCCTTTTACAGATCGCTCGAGCGAAGGAATATACGCTCGAACGACCCTTCACATTTTGCATGTCCGCTAGAGCGAGGAAAGCTACGCTCGAGCGTGGACCTTATTTTCAAAAAAATTTCCTAAGTGTTCCAAGGCATGTTTTGGCATCCTCATTGCATCTCAGGCATTTCTAAGCCTTAATTAAGCTTTGATAATGAGGTTATGGATTAGAAACACACTAAGAAAAGAATGTGTTAAGTTCCGAGACTGCAAGTGTGTGTGTGTGTTAGGCATTGTGATAAGAAAGAATAAGAACCAATGTAATAAAAGCTAAGCCTTAATGGCCTCTTGAATGTGTAATGATAAGGCATGCTTGTGTTATGTATTTTGTGACTGTAGGTCAAGACTCGAGGGTTGATTGACCATTGCTAGAACCACTGTGAGTAACATTTCTGTAAAGATATATTGATATGAATTATGTTCCAAATGAAATGTGATAAGCTATGATTTCTGAAATGATATCTGTTTACGTGAATGAACATCCCAAGTTTGAAATCTATTATGGCATCCATAGATAGTCCCAAATCATGGGGGATGGCATGAAAATGCGGGTCCATGACATACAAGTTTACGAGATCTCGTTAGCCACTTCATTGTGGTGATATGTGTTTAATCGGTATCTGGAACTGATTACTCTAGTCGGAAGACGTTCTGTGATGTGTTCTATGGGATGAACAATTATTATGTTCTGATATGAGAATGATTATGCTATGATCTGTTTTACGCTTATGATATGTTCGGAATTCGTTCACTAAACCCTTTACCTTAATGTTATTCATCGGGCTTTAGCTCATTGTGTGTGTATATATGTATAGGTGAGCATTCTGGAGCCCAAGCCTGAAGGCTTTTGTTCGGATCTATGTTCTGTTGTCAGCAAACCATTGTGCCTCACGTGGAGGTTCCCGAAGAGTCCTGTGTTTAAGTTCCGTTGTTTTTGTACATATAAGACTTGGTAGTTTTGTTGGCTGTACTTAAGATACTTTAATGTGTGTGGATATAATGTATGAATGACTATTACATACTTATATTAAGTTTTAAATATTCTGTTCATATAAGTCAGCACAGCTCATTGGACAACTGTATTTATGTATTAGCTTCCGCTAGCCCCTTAATCTTGTTAATCTGTTCAGAGGCCTTCGGTAATCCAAGGATTACTGGCCGATTACGATGCTAAACCTATAGGGGCGGGTTTGGGTCGTGACAGAGTGGTATCAGAGCACGAGTTATACCACACACACGTGTCCATATAAGCTATAAGATGTCCTAGAAATGAAATAAGGATATTGCATTACCATGTTTAAGTGTATGAACTATTATGAACACATCCTTATTGAAAGTGAATTGAAATGAAACCTTTGTGCATGATCAAAGAAGTTAAGTGGAATAACATGTAATGTTAATTTCAATATCAAATGTAGAATCTATGTGAATATGAACGTATGAAAGTAAGGGATCATGTGACTGTATCTGAATTGAAATGAAAGTATAAGCGCGTCAGATATGAAATGAAATGTGAGAACAGTGAGAACTTTCCTTATATTAATAAGCACCCTGCTTGTGTGTAGCCCATGGAAAGGACAAGGAATATAGATGAATCTGAATCTTCCGACGCTAGAATTAGCCGGTTAGAAAGAATGGTTGAAGCCTTAATCGAAAATCTGAAACAACAGCAACAAGGGCAAATACACGTACCTGAACCAGCTAATTATGATATGGTAACACTGACACAGAAATACAATAAGATGAAACCACTGGAATTTCAGGGGGTATTGAACCATTGAAAGCTGAGGCTTGGGTCTTAGAAACTGAGAAAATATTTGAGTATTTCCGTGTACTGAGGCATATAAGGTTTTGTTGGCAACATTCACACTTAAAGAATAAGCTAGGAGATGGTGGATGTTAGTACGAAATGATAATGAAGGTGTGACGTGGGAGAGGTTTAAAGAAATTTTCTTCGAAAAATACTATCCCCAATGCATCCGGGATAGGAAGGTATCCGAATTTGAACAACTAAAACAAGACAATATGATTGTGGCCGAATGTGAAACAAAATTCACCGAACTGACCCGATATGCACCCACATGATAGACACTGACTACAAAAAGGCTAGAAAATTTGAAGGTAGGCTTGACTTAGATGTGTTTGATCAAGTTGACGTCTTAAAATTGCCAAAATACGTGGATGTTCTTGATAGGGCCTTAATGTCTGAGGCAAACATAGCAGCCTTGAAAATATCAAAGTCAACATCATCAACTGAATTAGAAAGAGCGAAACAGAAGAAACAGAATGTTGAAATGACTAGTAATTCGATAACTTCTACGAATGAAAAATCTAGGGCGAAAACTATGAACAAAGAAAGTCGGGGAAGCAATGTGAACAATGGTATACCTAGTTGTAAATAATGTGGGAAACAACATTGGGGCATTTGTCGCCGCCTATCAGGGGCTTGTTTTAGATGTGGTCAGAAAGGGCACTTGGCTAAATCTTGCCTGCGAACTCATCCGAACAACACTAGGCCTAATGCTAGTACGATTGGTTCTGTTCTTGCACCCTAGTTCTAGAAAAAGGCTCGGAATACTGAAACAACTGACGCAGATATTACCTTAACTATGTGCAATTGTTTATATGGGAATTTGTGTGGAAGTGTACATTCCTTAATTTGATATAGATTGTGGACATGCTAATTGAACCAACTGAATTGTTAGAATTATGAATCCTAGTTATTGACTGCCTCGAAAACTTGCTAATTTTATGTGAGATGCCCGAAGCCCTATAACGAATTACCTGAGCTTTGGGAATTGTTGAGACTTATGGACAACAAGAACTTGCTGGGTTAAATCCTTGTACCGTATTGCAAAATTTAATATGAACTGTTAGATATGACCTTTGAACTATGCTAGAACTATTGAACATGGGAACACATCATGATTGACTATAGTTTGGGAAATCTGTACGACCATGACTTGAACTGAACTGTTATATATTGATTGAGGTTTATCCACCCAAAAAATTTGACTGGATAAGTGTGATTAAAATTTAATTTATATAGTATGCAATTCATTTATATAATAAAATTTGAATCATAAAAGGATAATTTTTAATAATTCCTAAATAATTGAGTTTGAGTTATACTGAGATAAAAAGAATCTCTCTTCAGACTCTTGCTTGACTTGGTTGGTTGGTTGCCCAAATCACAACCACCACCACAACAGAGCAGAGCAACTATCCCATCGTTCTCGAATGAAAATATATACTACTCTTTTCTTCCCCGTATTACCTTTTCCCCAACCCTACACATACGCATATTTGTACCCCCAAATTCACAACCATACATCACCCACACAAATATATTATTAATAATAAGCTCAATGAATCACGGCAGGCCCAGGGAGGGAGAGGGTGTATTGAAAATGTATGGTGATTACATTTTGGATTAAATTTTCAGCCATTAGATTCATATCAATCTAATGGTTCGTATTTTAACAAAGGAACAAACGTCCCATCAGGATAAAAAATTGAACTGTTTTGTTATATAGGTTTCGTTTGGAAAGCAAAAGTTGGAGTTTTTTTTGGCTATTTTAGCCACAAAAAAACAAAAATTTTTTTTCCGTCAAATAAGACAAAACATCACATTCAATCTATAATCATTACATTCTTTTTCTCACAAAAAATCAAAAAAACCTAAAACCCTTTCCAAACCAAACTTTTTAACCCCAAACTAAAAAAAAAAATAAAAAATCAACACACTTCTCAAACCAACCCATAGATTTTTATTTGTGTTTTTGTTTGGGAGAGAAGAGGGGTTGGGTTCCTCTTCAGTTTCTCTTTTGTTGCCTTCCTTTCTCGATGTTTTCGTTTTCAATTTATATTTATAAAAATTTTATAAACTGGTTTTTGTTTATTTTTTTGTTTAATTTTAAAAAAACATAAACTACAAACGCGTTTGGTAATTGACAAAATGTTTAAAAAATTTTAAAAATATAAAAAATAGTGAGAAATGGCAAGTGGTGGCAGGTGGCGGCGGAAGACGGTGGTGGAAAGTGGTGACAGTGGGTGGTGGCGGTGGGTGGGTGGGTGACTGTGGCGGATGGTGGTGGTAGGTGGGTGGCGGATGGCAGTT
The DNA here is from genome assembly GCF_055761805.1 of Camellia sinensis. Lineage (NCBI taxonomy): Eukaryota > Viridiplantae > Streptophyta > Magnoliopsida > Ericales > Theaceae > Camellia > Camellia sinensis. Next base: position 253,961,285 of record NC_138961.1, read on the forward strand.
GGGTGGTGGTGGTGGGTGGGTGGGTGGGTGGGTGACGGTGGCGGGTGGTGGGTGGTAGCGAGCGGGTGGTGGGTGGTAGCGAATGGGTGGTGGTGGCAGGTGGGTAGTGGATGACGGGTGGTAGTGGGTGGTGGCGGGTGGATGGTGGTAGCGGGTGGTGATGGTGGGTGGGTGGGTGACGATGGTGGGTGGTAGCGAGTGAGTGGTGGCGGGTAGTGGGTGGTGGTGGCAGGTGTGTGGTGGATGGCGGGTGGTGGTGGGTAGGTGGCGGGTGGTGGTGGTGGTGGTGGTGGTAGGTGGGTGATGGTGGTGGCGGGTGGGTGGCAGGTGGCTGCTAGTGGTGGGTGGCTGGTGGTGGCGGGTGGTGGTAACAGGTGGGTGGTGAGTGGTGGTGGCGGGTAGGTGGCGGGCGGTGGATGGTAGTGGCTGGTGGTGGTGGCAAGTGGGTGGTGAGTGGTGGTGGCAGGTAGGTGGCGGTCGATGGATGGTAGTGGTGAGTGGTGGGTGGTGGCGGTTGAATGGCAGGTGAGTGTTGGTGGTGGTGGTGGTAGTGACGAGGGTGGCTAGTGGCAGGTGGGTAGTAGTGGCGGGTGGTGGGTGGTGAGTGGTGGCGGCGGTGGAAGACGGTGGTGGGTGGTGGCTAGTGTTGGGTGGTAAAAAAAAAAAAAAACTCAAAACGGAAACACATTTTTTGAGTTTATATTTTTTAGCTAAATTTATAAATTGAGACCACTAATTTATAAATCAAAAATTTATCAAATAAGTTTTTATTTTAATTTTTAAAATTTTTATAAATATAAACAAAAAATTAAAAAGTTAAATAATACCAAACGACACCAAAACATTTAGAAAGAGAGAGAGAGAGAGAGAATATTCCACAATTTGGAATCCACACCTAAACCCTCTCTTTGATCTATCGAATCTATAAAAAAAACTCGGCTTTCTTAAAGAAACACAAAGATTTCGTTTTGTTTGGTTTGTATTTAAGAAATATATTTTGAGATAAAAAGTGTAAAAATTTGTTTGGTTGGACTTTTTTTCAAAAAATATTTTAAAAAAATATTTTAAAAGAGAATTTTAAAAAAATAATTGATTTAATGCGTATGAAAAAGAGATTTATTTGAAAAATTTATAAACTAAACAAGTTTTGAAAAAATTTATTTAATTTAATTACTTTTAAAAACTTATTTATAAAATTTTTTTTCTAAAATTAGTTGAGAAACACACCAAACAATAGATCTATCGAATCTATAAAAAAAAAAAACTTGGCTTTCTTGGAGAAACACAAAGACTACTAACACTACATCATAGTCTCATAGACCGTGAGTGAGTGCTAAGAAGACGTGTGAAATCCCCAAAAATAAAGCTTTGTTTCTTCTTATTGTTGCTCGTATTTTCCTGGTACAATCGGTGGAGAATGGAGGAGCAGCAGAAGAAGAAGAAAGACGTGATTCGATTGGAGCGGGAGTCCGTAATTCCAATTCTGAAGCCGAAACTCATCATGACGTTGGCCAATCTCATTGGTATGGTCTTTCCTTTTCTTCTTACTATTTGCAGATTCCCTTTCATTTTGCCTTAATCGTTTTCTAAAATCCCAATTTCCATTCATTTCCCTAAACCCCCTTTCTCTCCACAAATTCACGATTCAAACACAATATTTATCAAAGTTTTTACATCTTACTTACTGCTAATGCTACACTCTAATCTGATTTTGCCTTGGTATTGAACCCACACTGAATTTCTCATGAACTGAAATGGGCAGTAAGTATTAACAAGATAGCTTATGTTTTTCTAACGAATTTTGGGTTTGACATTGATTCCACACCATTTTTTTTGGGCAACCTGCAACGTAATGCGGGCTTAAAAGCATTTCTATTCTTTCTTTCCCTCTAATAATAAAAAGAAAAAAAAAAGATCATGAATAAAATGGAAAAATGTGTCCATTTGCCTAAATAAATAGACTCTCTTGTTGGATTATGACAGTGGTTTATTTGCTTAGTTCCCAATTGTGATTTCTGACCAAGTTCTGAAAGGACCTAAATGCTTTGTCTTTGGCTTTTGATTCCCCCAGAACACAGTTCTGACCGGGCTGAATTTCTAAAGCTTTGCAAGAGAGTTGAATACACAATTCGTGCTTGGTATCTTCTGCAATTTGAAGATCTGATGGTATTATCATCTATCACTTGTGTATCAAAATGAAGACTTTCCAACACCTCCTCAGGCATTTTTAGTCTGATGATGTTGTTATTTTTTGTTTCACATTTCCATTCAATACCTATTGTGCTTGCAGCAATTGTTCTCCCTCTTTGATCCTGTCCACGGGACTGAGAAATTGGAGCAGCAGAACCTAACTTCGGATGAAATTGACATTCTTGAGCAGAATTTCCTGACTTATTTATTTCAGGTATCATGGCTTCTGCATCTTAATTAACAGGTTTGATGTCCTGAAATTTCCATTGGGGGTCCTCTACAGTCTACATACATGCGTACATTGTTTGTTTAAAATTTGGTCCTTGAATATATTTATACACAGCTACAATTATCCCAATTGCAAGTACAAGTTCATTTTAATACACACAAAAAGAACTACAAGTTCCCTTCCTTCCCTAGAACATGCATGTATGAGGCAATATAGATGTTATAGCATCAAGTGTGTGTATTCCTGACTTAGAATCACTAAAATAACTGTTTCAAGTTTTGAGTCCATTTGTGCTAGTTTGACTATCAGCTGTAGTTTATCAAGGCAGCACTGTTGTTGGTTTTTTAGCTGCAGTTACATATTTAATTTTATTTATTTATTTATGATTATCTGCTGTAAAATTGTGATTCCTTGGCTTTGCCAGGTATCATGAAAGCATCCTTTGTATTTATACTTTATCTTCTTCCTTGATAGCTTGTACCTATTACGGTACTCTGAAAAGGATGTAAGTTTCAAAATGTATATTAAGGAAACAAAGGATACACACAATGTATTTTGCGGGTCTGCAATATGCATTATATTAATAATTTCGTAAAGAACTATAATTCAATCTATTAGAGGCTCCATGGAGTGTACACTGCTGTGTTTTCACATTGCTTCCTGGTTGTTGACAACTGTTTTTGGCAATAGTACAAGCAGTAACAGATGCAGCACAATGGGAAATTCCATGTCAGAACTTTATAGACCTACTTGTAACCCAACTATTGATTTCTAAATATAATAATTGAATTTCTCATTTTCTTTCTAGCTGGAGGGGAGCCTATTTTTTCTTCATATTTGGAATTTATTTCTTTGACTTGTTTTATTTTTTATTGGACAGATTTGGACTAAATGTTTCCCAAATTTTATTATTGTATTTTTCTAATTATCATGCAGGTAATGGATAAGAGCAATTTCAAGATAGCCACTGATGATGAGATCGAAGTTGCACATTCAGGGCAGTATCTTCTAAATCTTCCTATAACAGTTGATGAATCTAAGGTTTGTAATAGCTTGTGTGTTTAAAGTGAAAATGGACATATGAGTTCTTTGGATATGCTTGTTTGCGCGCGCGCGCACACACACACATATTAATGTCTAATATCAATTCTGTTTTTTTGAATGTAGCTTGACAAGAAGCTTTTGACGAGGTATTTTGTAGAGCATCCTTGTGAAGATCTTCCGGACTTCGCTGATAAGGTATTGATATATATGTAGCTTCCCTTGTAGATTCTGGTGTTGCTTCGCTGTTATTGAGTTGTAGGTGGCTTTGGATCCCTCTCAATTATTGTTATAGGAGATAAAGGAGAATTCTCCCACTCTGATGGAGCCCTGAAACCTGAGGCTTTGTTGAAGATCAGCTAGATGGAATTACAAACGAAATCATTCAAATATTTCCTTTAGCTGAGTAGAAAATAAATTCATCATCTTTTCAATCACTAATCAACTTGTACCCCATCATTGTATTATTGTATGTGAAGGACCACGTTTTGAGGAGTCTATAGCGCTATTAAGTAGTAAAAATTTCCTTCCATTGTATCTTTCATTCTGTTCTCTCTCTCTCCCTCCACCCCCCGTGAGAAAAATGATACATAACAATGTTAGACTTAGGATTAGATTCATTTTTTCTTGGTGCTTTTCCAATCCAGTGGATGTTTTCCTTGATTAAATTTTGTGTGCTCATTACATTATGGAGAATATCATTAAGAAGGTAATTTTGTAAATGTTTTTGTAGTATCACAGGTTAATTAGGATATATAATTTGATGTTTTTGTAGTGTTACAAGTTTTTTTTTTTTTTTGAAACATCAACAATAAATTTTATTAAGAAAAGCAATAGAAAAGAGATGATATATGTAGTGTTACAAGTTAATTAGGATATATAATTTGATTAGTGTTTCTAATGACCGAGAGTTATCTTTAGTTTCCAGTTAGCAAAAAAACGAGAGATAATTTAACCATCTTAATTATCTTAGAATATGATTCCCTTTACAAAAAAAATAAAAAAATCTTAGAATACGAGGTTATTTTATTTTCCAGTTAAAACTTCGGAATCTCAATTGTTGAATGATGTTACACATACTTTGACAATATGACTCAACAAGCTTATGATGATGGCTTGTATCTGATTTTAATAAATTTGACATTAGTCATATGGTTGTGATAGAATGGCAGAGCAGATGTGTGTTGGCAGCATTGCTAACCCTTAATAAAAGTGTTTGTTTTGTATTGAGAAATATAATAAATGGTAAGTTTGTCATTTTTTTTTTTTTTTGTAGTACGTAATATTCCGCCGTGGCATTGGAATTGATCGGACAACTAACTACTTCTTCATGGAGAAAGTGGACATGCTCATTGCACGCTTGTGGGCATCGCTTTTGAGAAAGACTAGGTGAGTTAACAGTTGGGACACATCAGCAGTATTTGGCCATTATCTTGACCCTTGTGCAAGTAACTTTCACATGTTTAACTGTGATCAGATGTCAGAGAGTACAGGGCTGTCTGTAAATGCCCTTGAATGTACCTCATCTTGTTTGAATAAGCTGCCATGCCCTTTTTTTTTTTAATTTTTTTATTTCCTGGGGTTGTAATGCTTGCAGGCTAGAAAGAGTTTTGTCCAGTAAGTCAAATACACGGCGCAAGAAAGATCCGAAAAAAGATGATGAATTTATTTCTGAGACAGAGCAGGATGACTTATACATGGAACGAATCCGTCTTCAAAACATGGAACTCAGGTAACTCAGGTTTTGAATATCATCATCTTGGTCTTGCAGTTTGATAGCTGACAGTCTTTGCTTTGGGGCATTTGCTTTCCAGTCTAAACAATATAAAAGATTCTTTCCCCCACCGTTCTCTTTGGGCTTCTAAAATGCATTATTCGAAGTTGTTTATGAAATAAATGAAACTCAAACACATTGTAACGCTCTCAAAATCATACAATAAATATAACCCAAAGCATAAATAATAATCTCATAATTTAGTATAAATAGTCCTTTCATTACATGAAGTTAATGATACAAAAGTGTTTAACGTAGATAAATGTCCTATCGGCTTACACCTTTTTAAGCCTTGACTTGGTTACAACAAAATGAGCTTCGCTCAATTACATTTTAAGCCCTTGGCTTTACAAAAAAAATAATAGAAAGAGAAGCTCTTGCTTCCAATAGTCCCTCCAAGCTATTGCCTTGGCGGAGGCATGTCACCAACACCTGGAAAGTTATTTCCCAAGTAGGGTGAGCTACAGTCCAGTATGAATCATCTAATACAGTATACGAAATTTAGCAAAGGTATAAATACAAGGAGTGTACACAATGTCTAGTAAAACATCCACGATTTATATACTCAAAAGTAATCAAATTTTACATCATAATCCAGTTTTCTCCAATTCACTTCCAATTCATTTACTTATCTCAATTCATGAGTCAATTTCATAGTTTCTTTAACAATCCAAATGAAACTACAACTCAATGGTTCAATGATCACATCATCAACATACAAACACTTCAAACTGTCCTTTCACGGATATTTCGCTCGCGGGAAACCGTCAAACGGGACTTATGTAAACGTAGGCTATACAAGTACTACCATTGCCATTTTACGAATATTTCGTCGGCGGGATTGGCACCCATGTATAATTTCGGGACTTTCACGCAGGACACTCCGGTCAACTTAATTATAATGGAGTCCATCCCCTTTCTCCTCCTAAACAATCATTCATACATATGTAATGTATTTAAACACATAATCATATATGGAGCACATCCCCTTTCTACTCTCAAATAATCATACATATACAATGTATATAAGTATAGTCATATTTAATGACAATCACAAGCAATTAGTTTCAATTTACTTAATCCTCATGCAATTTCTATAACAATCATGGTTATCCTCCACCGATTGCACAATACAAATATTTCTAAACAGATATTTAATCTCATGACAGATAATCTATTCAAAATTTTCAAAGATTGAGATAATACATAACCAATCTCACCATTCATACTAATACCCTTCCAATCTTACATTTTCATTTTTAACTTCAACTATTTATATAAAATAATAGCTTGATCTATTTAGGGCAGACTCTCCCCTCTTTCCCAAACATTAACCAAGTGCCAAAAAATCATCAAATTAGACACAACACAACATCATTTTCATACCCCACGATCATTTTCATCTTATTCACCAAAACCCCTCTTTCCATTTTATACCCAAACCCTAGGTTTATTCAAAACTTTTCCAAATCACACCATTGTTACACAAATGACAAATATTTAAGCTAAATAACATATGAAGGTGTAGAAAAATCCCTATTTCAAAGGAAGAAGATGAGCCACGCAAGAGAGAAACTCCAAGAACACTGAAACTCACTTCTATTCAGATCAAAATGTAGACCTTGATGCACTTTACCTTTTTCTTAAAGGCACTAGGGTAAAGAGATCGACGGATCTAGATGAAATCTAAGAGAGAAGGTGAGTTTGAGAGAGAGAGGCTCAAGAACAAGGTTTTTGGAAAGTTTTAGAGAGAGAAATGAAAAAGTGATTCAAAATATCTTCTCGGACTGTTATACATGCAGTCTGCTCCAACGTGGAAAGTGACGCTCGAGTGTCAGACCCAAAGTTCCGCTCGAGTGTGGAATGCACACTTCCAGAAGTTCTGCAGACGAAAGTTCCCGCTTGAGCATGAGAATGGAGGCTCGAGTGTCCAATGCATTTTCCTAGTATTTGCAGATCTACAAAAATATTAAGAATTGACAAGTCCTGCTCGAGCTCAAGAATGGTCGCTCGAGCGGAGGAGCAAATTTGTGATGCCCGCTCGAGTGGAAGAGTCAAAAGTCTGGGCAACACAGGTTTTGGAATACAAACAACCAACCTATTCCAAACGCATAATCACAACCTGATAACCAAAATAAGGGGAAGACAAAGGAATCAAGATATGAATAACCATTCTAAACTATACTAGCCTAAGTCTGGAATACAATAGATAACGAGTTAAAACCGGAATCGCTATAACCTTCTCCCTTTAAAAAATTTCGTCCGTGAAATTACAAATCAAGTTCAAATCTACAATAGACCATTTACTACAATGTTATTCCCACAAATTCAATAACACGACCCATCCTCTGGTCATCCATCCTCATTGACTCGATACACAAGTCCCACATGGAAATTACATTTTTTTACAATTTCCCAAACATTTGTAATGTTTAAATCAAAATCCAAATTCTCAAAATTTTATATAGCACATACAATGCTTCCAAAAGTGACATAATACATATGATATTCCACATTCTCAAACATATACAATGTTTATAATAACTCATATTTTCAAAATGTAAACAACATATACAATGTCTCCACATTCTATCAATCATAATTGCAATCCAATACATGTTTAAACATTAACAAATAAATCCAGATACTTGTCTCGGACTTCTGGTTCACGCTCCCAAGTTGCTTCCTCAACCCCGTGATGTTTTCACAATACCTTTACTAAGAGAATTGTCTTGCCTCGCAAGACTTGGTCCTGTCTATCCAAGACCCTCCCTGGTCTCTCTTCACACGAGGCATCCTCATCTACTTCAAAGTCGGTCCAATCCAATACATGCGATGGATTCGGCTTATACTTTCGAAGCATACTAATATGAAACATGTCATGAACCCCGAAAAGTTGTGCGGCAATGCCAAATGATAGCCAACCTCCCTAATCCGCTCTAGGATCTGAAAAGGGCCAATAAATCGAGGGGATAATTTCTCACTCTTTCCAAATCTCATCAAATCCCGTCTAGGTAATATTTTCAGGAACACATAGTCTCCCTCCTCAAAAGACAAGAGTTTCCTCCTATAGTTGACATAACTCTTCGGACGACTTTGAGTCGTGACTAATCTCTTACGGATAAGTGCCACCTTCTCCGTCGTCTCCCGAACTAACTCTGGACCCAACAAAGGTGCATCATCCACCTCGGCTCAACATATTGAGATCTACACAGTCAGCCATACAAGGTCTCAACTGGTGCCATGCCAATACTCGATTGAAAACTATTGTTTTAGGCAAACTCCACTAAGGACAAGTGCCTCTCTCATGACCCCTTAAAATCAAGCACACAACCTCGAAGCATATCCTCAAGGATTTGAATAGTACGCTTGGAATATTCGTCAGTTTGAGGATGATACACAGTACTAAAGGTCAATCTAGTGCCCAAGGCACTCTGTAAACTCTGCCACAACCGAGCTATGAAATGCGAATCTCTATCTGAGACAATCGTTACAGGGACCCCGTGCAACCTTACTATGTCCCTGATATACAAGTCGGCAAGATAGTCTACCGAGTCATTCACGCGCATAGGTATGAAGTGCGCAGACTTGGTCAACCGGTCAACTATTATCCAAATGGCATCACTACCCCGTTGAGTCCTCGGAAGGCCCACAACAAAATTCATCGTGGCATGCTCCCATTTCCACTCAGCTATAGGTAAGGGTTGTAACAAACCAGCTGGCCTCTGATGCTTGACCTTCACTTACTGACAAGTAAGGCACTTCGATACAAACACCGCCACATCCTTCTTCATACCTCTCCGCCAAAATTGGCGACTAAGGTTATGACACATCTTTGTGCCTTCCGAATACACCGCAAGGCGCGAATAGTGAAACTCTTGGAGTACTTTCTCTCTGCAAGATTCTGGCACAAACAAACGGTCTCGGTATCTAACACTCGAGTCAGGATACACACTCAAGCCCCGTTCTACTTTCCCACTGGAGATCTTCTCCCGGAGGGTTTTTACTTCAAGGTCACTCTTCTGCGCTTCTAACACTTGGTTCACATGTGTAGATTGGGCGACTACCGTAAACAAAGCCGCAGATTCAACGGACTCGCCAAGATGCAAGTCAAACTCCCCAAGAGCACCCAACATCTCCTATTCCTGAATGGCGATATAAGCCACACTGCTAATTCATTTCCTACTCAAAGCATCGGCCACTACATTGGCCTTCCTAGGATGATAATGCAACTTGAAGTCATAGTCTTCTATGAACTCCATCCACCTTCTCTGCCTCAAATTTAAGTCTTTCTAGGTAAATAGGTACTTCAAACTCTTGTGATCGGAGAACACTTCAAATTTTTCACTATACAGATAATGCCTCCAAATCTTCAAGGCAAATATCACCGCTACTAACTCTAGGTCATGGGTGGGATAGTTTTTCTCGTGGGTTTTCAACTGCTGTGAGCCATAGGCCATTATTTTTCCCTTTTGCATCAAAACGCAACCCAAACCTTTCCGTGAAGCATCACAATATACAGAATAATCCAAACCCCTCACCAGAATAATCAAGATTGGAGCAATGGTAAGTCTAACCTTAAGTTCTTGGAATGATTTCTCACAAGTCTCACTCCACACAAATTTAACTCCCTTCCTCGTCAGTCTAGTTAACGGTGAAGCTAATATAGAGAAATCCTTTACAAATATCCGATAATACCAGGCCAACCCCAGGAAACTACGGATCTCGAAAGCATTCTTAGGTTGTGCCCAATCTTGCACTGCTTCTATCTTGGATGAATTTACAGTTATCCCTTTCCCGGATATTATATGGCCTAAGAACTTAACTTCTCTTAGCCAAAATTCACGCTTTTCGAACTTAGCATACAGCTTGTGGGCTCTAAGTAACTCAAGTACTACCCACAAATGTTCCTTGTGTTCCTCCTCAGAAGGTGAATAAATCAGAATGTCGTCCACAAAAATGACTACGAAACGATCTAGGAACTCATGAAAGATCTGGTTCATTAAATCCATAAGCACTGCTGGAGCATCGATCAACCCAAAAGGCATTACAAGAAACTCGTAATGGCTATACTGCGTGAGGAATGCCGTTTTCGGGATATCCTCCTCCCTTACCCTCAACTGATGGTAACCCGATCTCAGGTTTACCGTAGAGAAACAATAAGAACCTTTTAACTGATCGAATAGATCATCTATACGAGGCATTGGATACTTATTTTTAACGGTCACCCGGTTCAACTTTCGATAATCAATGCAAAGTCGCAAGGCTCCATATTTCTTTTTAGCAAAAAGGGTCGGCACTTCCCAAGGTGATGTACTAGCGCGGATGAAATCCTTATCTAATAACTCCTGGAGTTGAACACTCAACTTAGCGGGTGCAAAACGATACGATGCCATAGAAATCGGTGCGATGCCAGGCACTAAATAAAGAACTTAATCTTTCGGTGAGGTGGCAAACTAGTGAGATCCTTGGGAAAAACATCTAGGTATTCACAAACCACCCTTGGCAACTTAACTTAGACTTCATCACACTCACCACTCAAGAAGGTAGCAAGAAGACAGCTAAGCTCACTCTGCCCACGCGTATCATACACCAGTGATAAGACTATCCACCCGGTCCCCCAAGAAATGAAAACAGGCACCGCTCAAGATACATACAGTAACCCTCTGACGGTAGCAATCTATAACAGCTCGGTATGACAATAACCAGTCTATACCCAAAATAACATCGAAATTAGACATATTAAGCAATACAAAGGCAAAAGGGAGTCTACGACTGGCGACCTCTATGTCACAACCCCGACACCCCTGTTTCAAGATAACTTCACCACCAATGGGTGACTTTACACAAATAGGAGATGCTAACTGTGCTAACTCCAACCCCAAAAGCGATGCAAATGAAGACGAAATAAAGGAATGGGATGCACCCATATCAATCAACACATTAGTAACTGAATTGCAAAACAAAAAGGTACCTTTCACTACAGAAGGAGCCGGTACAAGATCTAGCGCGGTAACAGCATACACGCCCTGTTGGCCTTTGACCTATTTGCTCACCCCTTGGCGTATAAGCCTGCTGCAATAATTGAGCCGAAGAAGCTCCTTGATTGGCTCTCTAAGCCTGTGCTGACTGTGCTGGCTGGTGACTCTGTGTCTGCTTCGAATCAGACGCACCAGATGTGTCACCCAACTGTGGGCAAAACCTCTTCAGGTGCCCCGCCTGGCCACACTGATAACCGGTGGACGGCTGACCTCTACCCTGACTCTGGCCTTGGGAACGAGCCGAAGACGAAGCAGCTCGCTGCCCTCCTCTCTGCGGGCAAGTTGGAGACTTGTGGCCCAACTAACCACAGTTGAAACAAGTCACATCTCCCTAACCACTTCTCCCAGAACTCGAACTCGGCACTGGAAAAGTAGATCTCGACTGCACTCCCTGGGACTGCTGAGGGTTAGAACCCCTTTGCCTTTTACCGTGCCCTTGACTATCCTGACTCCTCCTGGAGCCTCTCATCCTCTCCTCTGCTTGCATGATCGTCTCGAGATGGGTCGCCGCCTCTACAAGACACCCATCCCTAATCATGGATCCGGCCACTCTAAACATGAGCCTGGTCCTCAACTTCTTCTCGAATTCCACACAACGGCGCTCCTCAGTCGCCACAAGCTTAGGTGCAAACCTAGACAAGCTAGTGAAGGCGGCTTCAAACTTTGCCACAAGTGTGTTCAACTGCTTGAGCTGGGAAAACTGATCCCTCAACTTCTCCTTAATAGTAGGAGGCAAAAACTTGTCCTGGAAGGCGCTGACAAAGGCCTCCCAAGTCACCCCCATGCACTCACGCGCATACTTCCACCACTGACCCGCATCTCCGTTCAACTGGAAAGACATAAAGGTCACCCTCAATTGATTGTCCTCGATGCCCAGCATCTCGAACGTCTTCACTATTTGTTCAAGCCACTCGTCTGCCTTCAGTGACTCCTTTGGGTCACCCAAAAACTCGTCCGGATTCAACCGGAAGAACTCCCTCTTCAGAAAAGACGGCCCTGCTTCAGCTACTTGGGCCTGGACTTAATTCTTAGCTCTGAGAATATCCATAGATTCCCGCAAGGCTCCGGCTATCTAGCGAGCTAAGGCGCCCATGGCCTGTTGACCTACTGGCTTGGCCACATTGGCCTGACCAACTCCCTCTTCCTGTGTCGGAATTTCATCCGGTATAGGTATCTCGTGCCTCCTAGGCCTACCACGCCTACCACCACGACCACGTCCTGACATCCTAATAAAGGTAACAAAAGGATTGGCATATTCACAAATATGCCAAAGTTAACTCACTCGCGTCCTAAAGCAATGGACAATAGTAAATCACTCTATATAAGCACGTAATCACATAAACACATACGAATTTCATCTTCGGATAATGACCGTCTCACGGCGTTGCTAGAGTTCCAATTAGAAACAACAGTGATCAAGTGATAGGACTCTTAGAAACCAGTAGACCCAATCAACATCCTAGAAATTCAATCCCATACCCAAATAATCACATAAGCATGTTGTCATATAAGTACATATCGTTCACACTAAAGTCTCTAGCAAGCGAGACGAACCCATTGTAGCACTAACAACTTCCCACATATCCAAAGTATTCAAACCCGGTACGCTCTGATACCAAGTTGTAACGCCCTCAAAATCATACAATAAATATAACCCAAAACATAAATAATAATCTCATAATTCATAATAAATAGTTCTTTCATTACATGAAGTTAATGATACAAAAGTGTTTAACGTAGATAAATGCCCTATCGGCTTACACCTTTCCAAGCTTTGACTTGGTTACAACAAAATGAGCTTCACTCAATTACATTTTGAGCCCTTGGCTTTACAAAAGAAATAACAAAAATGGAAGCTATTGCCTTGGCGGAGGCATGTCACCAACACCTGAAAAGTTATTTCCCAAGTAGAGTGAGCCATAGCCCAGCAGGAATCATTTAACACAGTATATGAAATTTAGCAAAGGTATAAGTACAAGGAGTGTATACAATGTCTATGATAAAACATCCACGATTTATATTCTCCAAAGTCATCAAATTTCAAATCATAATCTAGTTTTCTCCAATTCACTTCCAATTCATTTACTTATCTCAATTCATGAGTCAATTTCATAATTTCTTTAACAATCCAAATGAAACTACATATCAACGGTTCAATAATCACATCGTCAACATACAAACACTTCAAACTGCCTTTTCACGGATATTTTGCCCGCGGGAAACCGTCAAATGGGACCCATGTAAACGTAGGCTATACAAGCACTACCATTGCCATTTTACGGATATTTCGTTCGCGGGATCGGCACCCATGTATAATTTCGGGACTTTTACCCAGGACACTCCGGCCAACTTAATTATAATGGAGTCCATCCCCTTTCTCCTCCCAAACAATCATTCATATATATGTAATGTATTTAAACACATAATCATACGTGGAGCACATCCCCTTTCTACTCCCAAATAATCATAAATATACTATATATATAAGCATAGTCATATTCAATGACAATCACAAGCGATTAGTTTCAATTTACCTAATCCGGATGCAATTTCTACAACAATCTTGGTTATCCTTTACCGATAGCACAATGCAGATATTTCTAAACAGATATTTAATCTCATGACACATAATCTATTCAAAATTTTCAAAGATTGAGATAATACATAACCAATCTCATCATTCATACCAATATCCTTCCAATCTCACATTTTCAATGTAAACTTCAACTATTTATATAAAATAATAACTTGATCTATTTAGGGCATACACTTCCCTTTTTCCCAAATATTAACTAAGTGCCAAAAAAATCATCAAATTAGACACAACATAACATCATTTTCAAACCCCACGATCATTTTCATCTTATTCACCAAAATCCCTCTTTCTATTTTATACCAGAACCCTAGGTTTGTTCAAAACTTCCTCAAATCACACCATTGTTACACAAATGACAAATATCTAAGCTAAATAACATATGAGGTGTAGAAAAATCCCTACCTCAAAGGAAGAATATGAGCCACGCAAGAGAGAAACTCCAAGAATACTGAAACCCACTTCTATTCGGATCAAAATGTAGATCTTGATGCACTTTACCTTTTTCTCAAAGGCACTAGGGTGAAGAGATCGACGGATCTAGATGAAATCTAAGAGAGAAGGTGAGTTTGAGAGAGAGACTCAAGAATAAGGTTTTTGGAAAGTTTTAGAGAGAGGAAAATGAAAAGGTGATTCAAAATATCATTTTCTCGGACTGTTATACGCGCAGTCCGCTCGAACGTGGAAAGTGACGCTCGAGCGTAAGACACAAAGTTCTTCTCAAGCATAGAATGTACAACTTAGAAAATATGAGGAAGAAGAACTCCGAAAATATGAGGAAGAAGGAATATATTTGTGTTATATTCAAAACTTCTTATCTTATAAGACCAAATGACACTCCTTATATAGGAGATATTACAAACATCATTATAACCCATTATATGCCACTTACATATTATATATTACCACTATCTACCACTATCATATTATATACATGCCACTATCTACCACCAACACCACTATCATATTCTATACATGCCACTATCCTTCACCAACACCACTATCATATTATATACATGCCACTATCTACCACCAACACCACTATCATATTCTATACATGCCACTATACTTCACCAACACCACTATCATATTATATACATTATCACAAATTTCCAGCACTCCCCCTCAAGCTGGTTTGAAGATATCTTCCATAGCCAGCTTGCTAGTCAGCTTATCAAATTGCTTCTTGTGTAGTCCCTTTGTTAGCACATCAGCTAATTGTTCACCTGTTGGAAGGTAGGTCATACAGATTATGCCAGCATTGATTTTCTCCTTGATGAAATGTTTATCCACTTCTATATGTTTTGTGCGATCATGTAGAACTGGATTATGAGCTATAGATATAGCTGCTTTGTTGTCACAATAGACCTTCATAGGTGTCGGGTGAGAAAGCTTTAATTCTTCAAGAATTCTTTTAATCCACATTGCTTCACAGATTCCATGGGCAACAGCTCTGAACTCTGCTTCTGCACTACTTCTAGCTACCACATTCTGTTTTTTACTCCGCCATGTAACTAGGTTCCCACCTACAAAGGAGCAGTATCCGGATGTTGATCTCCTGTCTGTAACACTTCCTGCCCAGTCTGCATCTGTGTATACTTCAACTTGAAGATGTCCATGTTTCTTGAACAGTAAGCCTCTCCCTGGAGTTCCTTTCAAATATCTTAAGATCTTATAAACGGCCTCAAAGTGCTCTGCCCCTGGTGAGTGCATGAACTGACTTACCATGCTGACTGCAAAGGCAATATCAGGCCGCGTATGAGACAAGTAAATCAATTTCCCGACAAGTCGCTGATATTGTTCCCTCTCTTTGACTTCTTCAGCCTTAGCAGCTTGTAACTTCAAGTTAGGCTCGATCGGAGTCTCTACCATCTTACAACCAAGCATACCTGTTTCTCCAAGGAGATCAAGAACATATTTTCTCTGATTAACGAATATACCTTCCTTGGATCTTGCAAATTCCATTCCGAGGAAATACTTGAGGGCTCCCAGATCCTTAATGTGAAATTCTTTTGCGAGTTTCTCTTTGAGGGCTGCTAACTCTGCTTCATCATTACCAGTTAAAATGATGTCATCAACATAAACAATCAAAATTGCAATTTTACTGTTTTTTGAATGTTTATAAAATATTGTGTGATCTGCTTGACTCTGCGAGAAGCCACAACTGATAACTGCCTTCCCAAAGCGTTCAAACCACGCTCTTGGTGATTGTTTGAGTCCGTATAATGACTTGTTCAATCTGCATACTCTGTCGCTTCCAAGTCTCTGTTCAAATCCCGGCGGTAGGCTCATGAACACCTCCTCTTCAAGATCACCATTGAGAAATGCATTTTTAATGTCAAGTTGATGTAGAGGCCAATCTGAATTTACTGCAAGAGATAACAGTACTCTGATGGAATTTATTTTAGCAACAGGAGCAAACGTCTCCTGATAGTCGATCCCATAAGTTTGAGTGAAGCCTTTAGCCACCAGTCTCGCCTTGTATCTCTCAACGCTTCCATCTGCGTTACATTTTATCGTAAACACCCATTTACACCCAACTGTTTTCTTGTCTTTGGGTAGATCAACTATCTCCCAAGTACCACTTCTCCTTAAAGCATTCATCTCCTCCATGACTGCTAATTTCCAATTCGGATCATCCAATGCTTCCTGTATATTCCTTGGAACAAACAAGCGTGAAATCCTAGATGTGAAAGCTCTATGGTTTTTAGACAGTCTTTGATAGGAGAGGCAATTTGCAATAGGATGTTTAATGCAATTTCGGACACCTTTCCTAATTGCTATAGGAACATCAAGGTCGGAAATAGAAGGAATAGGATTACCTAAAATTTTGATGCCAGAACTCGGGTGGACATTCGGGTCATTAGGATGGACATTCGGGTCATTATTCCTCAGATGAAATCGCTTCCTAGTATAAACCTGAAGCTCAGGATTTAGATCATTTTGTAGTACTTCTCCCCCTAAACAAGAATCTTCTTGACTAGGCACCATAGAACTTGGTTCTCCTAAGTGATCACTATCAGACAGATGTGGTTTTTGGGTAGGATAAATGACATTGGGGAGCGGGATAGAAATATCCCAAAAACGGTCTTCTACTCCACTTGTCTCCCCCTGAAGAGAAGTGTTGGGGAAATAGGATTTTGTTTCCACAAATGACACATCCATACTCACATGAAATTTCTTGGTTTGAGGATCGAAACACTTATACCCCTTTTTGTTTGAGGAATAACCCAAAAAAACACATTTTATAGCACGGGGGTCAAGTTTTGAACGAAATTGACTGGGAACATGAACATAGGCAGTACATCCAAAAACTTTGGCGGGTAAATCAGAAAACAACCTCGTGTCAGGAAAAAAAGTTTTGAGACAATCAAAAGGTGTTTTGTATGTTAACACCTTTGTAGGCATCCTGTTTATCAAATAAGAGGCTGTTAAAATTGCTTCACCCCATAAATATTTAGGAACATGCATGTAAAACATTATAGCACGTGCTACTTCAAGTAGATGTTTATTTTTTCGTTCTGCAATGCCATTTTGTTGAGGGGTATCCCGACATGTAGATTGATGAAAAATCCCATTTTTTTTCAAAAACTCACCCAACTGCTCATTGAAATATTCTGTTCCATTATCAGAATGTAAAATACCAATTTTGGTTTGAAATTGGTTTTTCAATCATATTGTAAAAATTTATGAATAAATTTTTCACGTCAGATTTTTTATTCATCAAATAAATCCAACATAAGCGGGTATGGTCATCAATAAATGTAACAAACCATTTTTTACCAGAAAGAGTAGTGATTTTAGAAGGGCCCCAAACATCACTATGAATCAAATAAAAAGGTTTGGAAGCCTGGTAAGGTTTCGGCAAATAAGTAGAGCGATGAAATTTTGCAAAAATGCAACTTTCACAATGAAAAGAAGAGCAATCAATCCCTTTAAATAATTCTGGAAATAAATGTTTCAGATAAAGAAAACTAGGATGTCCTAGCCTATAGTGCCATAGCATTATTTTTTCTTGAACAGAGATTGAACTAGTACTATTAAAGCTCTGAGCTTTTTTATTACTAGCAGGTACTTCATCAAAGTAGTAAAGACCTTCAAGCATCCTAGCACGCCCAATCATCATCCCCGAGTTCTGGTCCTGAAATTCACAATGGGATTCAAAAAATGTAACACGACAATTAGAATCCTTAGATAGTTTACTGACAGACAAAAGGTTACAGGCTAAGTTGGGGACGTGAAGAACAGTATTGAGATTAATTTTCTCAGTTAGTTTAATAAATCCTTTTCCTGCAATAGATGAAAAACTACCATCGGCTATTCTGATTTTGTCATGACCAGAACAAGGGAAATAGGTACTAAATAAATGGGAAAAACTAGTCATGTGATCGGAGGCACCGGAATCTATGATCCACGGAGAGAAGTTTAGGCAAGAGAAGGCTTTAGGATTTCTACCTGTTTGTGCCAACAAAACACTAGGAGTACTGGATGAGGAGTTGGATTTTATCAGCTTTAAGAGTTGATCAATCTGCTCTTTGTTGAAGGGACCTGAATCGGCTTCATTAGCGGTAGGAAAGCCACGATTTTTCTCTCCTTGTTTGCTGCTTTTCCAGTTGACAGGTTTGCCATGGATCTTCCAACACGTTTCGTGTGTATGGCGAGGCTTGTTGCAAAAATCACACCAGACCCGTGGCTTATCATCAAACCTGCGCTGGTAATTTGCAGCCTTGTTGGCCGCAGCATCGCTAATTAAAGCAGAAATTTCAATTGATTCACCAGTACCTTTTTTCTTAAGCATGACGCTCCTTCGGCTCTCTTCCCTTCTGACTTCGGCAAATACTTCGCCAATGGATGGGAGAGGAGGTCTGCCAATAATTCTTCCTCGCACTTCATCGAACTCAATGTTGAGGCCGGCAAGAAACTTGTAAATACGGCTGTCTTCCACAGTTTTCTTGTGGTGGTTGTAGTCGTCAACCGATTTCCATTCGTATGTGTTGAAGATGTCAAGATCCTGCCACAACCTTTTCAACGAATTGAAATATTTGGTGACGGAATCATCTCCTTGACGAATCTCTCCCAACTTCAAAGTTAATTCGAAAACTTGAGATTGATTTCCTAGGTCAGAATACATCTGACTAACATTATCCCACAATTCTTGTGCAGTAGTATAGCACATGTAATTAGAGCTTATATCCTCCTCCATGGAATTGACCAACCATGTCATAACCATGGAGTTTTCAGCGTCCCAACTGTCGAACAGCGGATCATTAACAGCAGGAGCCTTCTTGTCACCAGTGATGTAACCGATCTTTCCTTGCCCACGGATATACATCCGGACAGATTGTGACCAGCGGAGAAAATTATCACCATTTAGGCGGATGGTGGTGATTTGGACAGAGTGAGAGTTGGACGTTTTCACCGGAATGGCAGCGGCAGGGGTTGAAGTGGTTTCGGACGTGACTTCCGACATGGCTATGACGGTTTTAGGGCTGCTGTGTTTTTTGTTGCTCTGATACCAACTTAGAAAATATGAGGAAGAAGAACTCCGAAAATATGAGGAAGAAGGAATATATTTGTGTTATATTCAAAACTTCTTATCTTACAAGACCAAATGACACTCCTTATATAGGAGATATTACAAACATCATTATAACCCATTATATGCCACTTACATATTATATATTACCACTATCTACCACTATCATATTATATACATGCCACTATCTACCACCAACACCACTATCATATTCTATACATGCCACTATCCTTCACCAACACCACTATCATATTATATACATGCCACTATCTACCACCAACACCACTATCATATTCTATACATGCCACTATACTTCACCAACACCACTATCATATTATATACATTATCACAAATTTCCAGCAGTACACTTCCAGAAGTTCTGCAGACGAAGGTTCTCGCTCGAGCGTGAGAATGGATGCTTGAGTGTCCAATGCATTTTCCCAGTATTTGCAGATCTGCAAAAATACTGAGAGTTGACAAGTCCCGCTTGAGCTCAAGAATGGCTGCTCGAGCGGAGGGGCAAATTTGTGAAGCCCGCTCGAGCGGAAGAGCCAAAATATGGGCAACAAAGGTTTTGGAATACAAACAACCAACCTGTTTCAAACGCACAATCACAACCCGATAACCAAAATAAGGGGAAGACAAAGGAATCAAGATATGAATAACCATTTTAAACCATACCAACCCGAGTCCGGAATATAATAGATAACGGGTCAAAACCGGAATCGCTATACACATCCCATGTATTGACTAATACTGAATGAGTCCTGAATGTTGGTATTCAGTATCTACAACCTCATCCTGAATTGGCATGAAGTTCTCAAGGTTCTTTGATACTTTGTTAGTGTGCATCACATTTTTACTATGAAAATAGAATGAATTTAAGGAAGCTGATTATAGAAGAATAAAATCTTGCACTTTTTATGTTTTTTGTTAGCACAGCCAAAAAACCAGGCAAATCTTCCAGTTGCATACTCATGCAGAGCAGCATTAGGGTACATAGACATCCATGTGCATGCATGCATATCAGTGTGAATCTATTAGAAATGGACCTATGTATTATTTTACTCCCAGACTTGAATTCCTGAATGTTTATGGGAAGTTTGTGACATTTTTATTTTATTTTATCCCAGTTTCCGCAATCTTCTGGGCAAGATCACCATTCAAGAACCTACCTTTGACAGGATAATTGTTGTTTACAGGTACTAGCTTTCATTTTCCAATTTAAAATCTTGTTTCGATTAGTGTTTTAGATGTTTTTGTTGAAAAAGATCTTCTATTCACCACCAATTTTGGAAGTTATTTTTTGCTACAAAGTCGAGCATATATGATGTTTTGTTATACAATGTTTGAAAAGTGCATCCACCTTCAAAATTTCACTGCCACTTTACACATGGGGAAATTAGGGCACTTGAAAAGGGATTAATTGTACATTGGGAAACCATCCATTGATTATTGTCATGGATTTGTTATTTCTAACAACCATGATGACCATGCAGGCGAGCAAGTACAAATGGAACAGGACGAGGAATATTTGTGAAGCATTTCAAAAACATTCCAATGGCTGATATGGAAATTGTCCTCGTAAGTTTTTGGCTGCTCTGACTGTGTTTTTGGCTGCTCTGACTGTCTCTTTCTCTTTCAGTGATATTTTAACTTTTCTAAAACCTTGTACCCACTTATTAATGTATGAACTCGTGAACTTCTACTCATTAACAGCCAGAAAAGAAAAATCCAGGTTTAACGCCAATGGATTGGGTCATATTTCTTGGTTCTGCTATTGTTGGACTGGTTAGTTATCTGATATATATTGAACTTGTTTCCTACTCATACTTTATCCATTTTGTTTTGATAAACATACCATGTTCTTCTACAGGTTGCAGTTGTGGGTTCGCTCGACATGCCTAAAGCTGATCTTTGGGTCATATTTGCCATCCTTTCAACTGTGATTGGTTACTGTGCTAAGACATACTTCACGTAAAGTGTTTGCAGTATTTGATTTTGATTCATGTGGATGTGTTGTTCATTGAGCAAACGTGCATGTTGTCTGCGTGATCTACCATGTGAAGGATCTGCTTGAGAATTGTCTTATATAACAAGTTGATCTGGTCAAATGCATATTTAGTTTTCTATATATTTAATATTCTTTCCACCTTACTGCTATAGTGGACGAGTGAGTCAGATCAGGGAAACTCCTGATGTAGGATTTCTTCTTGGTTGGAGCCACTGCTTCATGCATTGGGCTTGGAGCTGTGATTGCATGTGCTCCGTACATGCCACAGGCAACCTGTATTTATATAATAATCATGCTTTTTCCTTTGTCATTGCTTTGTTTGTCCTTTAAAGTCTGTTGATCTCATAGGTATTAATTTACCAAATGTTTCAACTGCCTGTAGGTTTCAGCAAAATATGGCTACATATCAGAACTTAATTACTCAGTCCATGTATGACAAACAACTGGATAGTGGAAAGGGCACTCTTCTTCACTTATGTGATGATGTGATTCAACAGGAAGTAAGTTGCTAGCTAGAAATTTGCTTCTTTTTTTTTTTTTTTCCTCCCCCTACTTGAAGAATTGACAACAATGACCTTTTTATTCTCCTTTCTCTTATGTGTCTTCTTTTTCTCTCTTTCTTCTCTCATCTACCATAGCATCACCACTAGCCAAAATCATTTTAGTTACCACCTGAAACCACACCATTAGTCAAAACACAACTGCTGTACCGCTACCACCACTTGAAACCGCCATGACCACCCACCACCAGATCCATCCCCGGCAGTACCATCCTCGTCCCTCCTCTCTCCTAACCCGTTGATTTCCTCTTGCAGCTCCACCTTCCTTTTTCCTTCCCCCACCCCATCGATTCCCCTCCCCTACTGTAGGACCACCCTCCTCCCCCCCTCCAGCATCGCCCTCCCCACTCCCTCCCGCCACCTTGTCATTTCCCTTTCCTCCCTCCACCCTTGTTGCCACAGCCCTTCCATAGCCCAGTCGCTTCCCCCTTTCTCCTCCCCAGCTCTGTCGCAGCTCCCTCTCCCCTCCCCCACCCTGTTGCTACCCCCACACCTAAATTACCAATAGTTCCTAATAGTTAAACTTAATTATCATCAAATTCTATTGAAAATAAGTCTTGGTAAAATTATCGTTAAAAATATTTTTTTTGTGACAATTTTTTATATACGTCGCTAAAAAGTGACAATTAGTGACTTTTTTTCATGATTTTTATAAATTGTCACTAAAAATTACAATTAGTGACATTTTTTTTATGACATTTTTCCCATAGGACCTATTAGATAATAAGTCCACTTATTAGGACCTATACGTAAATACCCTTCCTCCCTCCCTCCTTCCTCCTCAACTCATATTGCTGTAAAAGAACAAATCAAAACCCAAATCAAAAAGAAAAGAAAAGTCAAAACTCAAATTCTAGCTTTGGCTGCAGAGTGCACATTGAGACTATAGAGTTACAGAGAGCAAAGTGTGAAAGAAAGAATCAAAAGGGGAGAAATGCGTAAGGGGAATAAATGTAATTTTAAATATGAAATAATTCAGATTAAAATAAAAAAAAATATCAAGCATTAGTTTTTCGAATGATTGAGACAGAAAACATCAAATTTTCAACTTTGGTGTTTTACCCCTTGGGTTGTAGTGTTACAAATCAAACCACGGGGAGTAAAGTGTTATTTACTCCAAAATTAATTTGCATCACCTGTGTCAAAATTATTGGAACTTCACACAGTCGACTATTAAACTATTTGAAACTTACCTAAGCTGGTTCATAAATATACAGTGTCTGAATTGCGGTTTAAAAGGGAATTTAGATCAATGTTCCATCGTTACTAGGTTTTCATTGAAGCTTTTAATTATATGGATCATTGGATGAATCTTGAATCTAATTCAACAAGGCTCGCTAGTCAATCAAGAATTTCTAAACCTTGATGTAAGTTATTGCACAAAGCCAGTTGCTCATAGAATCTTGTTATTTGAATGTACAGGTAAAGGAGGTAATCATTTCATTTTTTATATTGATGGAACAGGGCAAAGCTACTCGACAGGTTTTGCATTACTTCCTTACTGCCTTTTGCAATGTTCATTTACCGATTCCAGTATTATCTGCAAAATTGTTGATGCATGACTTGTGATACTATGAAATAGGATCTTGACATGCGGTGTGAAGAACTAATCAAGGAAGAATTTGGTGAGAAATGTAATTTTGATGTGGATGATGCAGTTCAGAAGCTAGAGAAATTAGGCATTGTTGCTCGGGTGAGATCATCCTTTTCTCCTTCCTGGTAACGTGGGTAATACTTGAATTAATATGTTTATTCTCTCTTCAATTCAAATGAATTTTTGTGGGTTTAACACCAGTAAGGGGATGCACTGAGCGGAAACCCTACCCTTGCCAAGGGATCTAGCTTTGCTAGACATGTGGTTTGTTCATTGAATTGGATGAATTATGGCCCTAGTGTGATGCTTTATCTCTACCTATGGAACATGTACGATGTACATTTTTGTAGTTGCACACAGATAATTTGATAATATTACTCTCTGTAGGATAGAGTTTCAATAAAGTATTCTCTATGCAAATCCTAACTGATACCTGCTGACCTACATATCATTGTATCTGATTTTATTTAATTTAATTTTTTTTTTTGTTTGTGTGTGGTTTTGTTCTTTTGATGAGAGTGCAATATTTCAATACAGGATTCGATTGGAAGATATTACTGTGTCAGTCTTAAGCGTGCTAATGAGATCATTGGCACCACCACTGAGGAGCTTGTCCTTAAGGCTAAACAGAGTGCTATTGCTCCTTGATGTTATTTTGGGAACCTAAGCTGCTGCTGCTCCCATGTCCGGTTGAGACAGTGCTTTGAAATTCTCTACCTAAGATCTCCACATGCAATGCAACAATCATTTTGCTCTCGAGCACCTTTACTTACATGGATGCGTGCTCAGGATTTGTTTTCTTTTTCACTAGTCCATTAGTATATGTATTGTTTTTAGAGTAAGCTTTTCGTCCCTTTTACTTTTTATAAATTTATTTGTCATTTAATTTTTCTTTTACGTTGTCTGCTTGACTTTCCAAGGTTTCCTGAATAATGTAAATGTTTATGTTGCCATTTTATGGGAAAACCTTTTCAATAACACAGATTCAAGAGCATTTGATTAAGTTTTTACTTGCAAGGTGTAAATATAGTTTTCTTTTCTTGTTTTTATTGGAAAGTAATTTAATTAGTCATATCAAGCATTGTGCGGCCCACTACCAAATTTTCCTTAATGGATTCATAATCCTATTGTCACATGGTTAATGATATTGATATATGGTGGTGATTGAGTTGGTAGTAGTAAAAGGGTCTAGTTTCTTACAATCCCATCCCTCAAACTTCAAAGCTGAGGTTTTATTGTGGAGAGGGACTGTATGTGCCAGCATCCATATTTATGCCTTTGGTGGCTTAGAGATGGTGTTGAGAGAGTATTGTTTTCCAACTCATTAATAATACCAAGAAAGTTATGCAAATTGAATAATATAAGATGTGTTATTATATACAATGTTTCTAGTGTACTGCCAGTTCAAAATTGCTGAACCAGATGAATTGGCAGCTCAAATTAAGCAGCAACGAACGAGTGCAGTACATTTACAGCCCCACTGAATTCAGCATGACAACAAAATGTCCAACTAGTAATTGGTTTTACACTGCCAATACCAACATAAGGCTTCCTATATGCTTTGCTGCCTCAATAGCATGCTGATTGATTCTGCAAAAGGAAAAAGGTGCATGAGGTAGCTTATCACTTTGATCAAAAGCAAAGAAAATGGGAAACTTTAATGCAAATTGCATGCAACCTTAAGTTGTGTGAAGAACCACCAAACCACGATGCTTAGTGATGAAAGCTCCATGTGTGTGAGTTATGTTACCTGTAAAAAACAAAAAGTTACTAGAGAACAAGATATCAGTGATTAATGTAAAAGCCATCAAGGAGGGCTTCAGATTAACACTATACTAACTGTTGCATTCTTGGAGGTTAGTCATGCTTCTCAGATAACATTCTAGCCAGCATGCCCATGCGGTCACATGCATACACATTACGTATATTGCAAAATATATAGATTGCAAAACATGAAAATTGAGGACAGGACAAGTCAAGAATAGTTGTTTGGTAGATTGAGAAAATTGGTAGTCTCCAGAGTAATTGGATGTAATACATTAATTATCATATCTGTGGGCACTATTGTAGAAATGGATTTCAAGTTATTGGTTCCAGTCAAAGATGAAAATGTCTGATTCTCTGCTATTGACCAAGAAGGTGCATTTAACTGTGTTTCACACTTCAAAACGCTGCAAAAATTTTGAAACCAAAAAAATAAATATACAAGATTATATTTCTGAAAATGAAGTTTGATGATATGAATAATGAAGCGTTAAGCTGAAGCCAAGAAATATATTTGCAATTCTAGAATCAGAAGAAGGATATGATAATGATTAAGCCCATCAACGAATGACTTGACCTCAGTAGCATAGACAAAGCATGATGACCTTTTTATTATTGTCCAATACCAGGTGTTGAGAAAAAGGTAATCGTTTTTTAGGAATTAAGTTGCTTCAGTTTCTCAAGGACTTGATTCATTGATGGGCGAATAGAAAGCGGTTCCACTATGCAGATGATGCAAGTCTCAAAATTCCCAACAAACTCTCTTTAGGCCCAGCTTTCCACAATTTTGGGGAGAAGAGCTTAGAAGAACATCCCTTCTTGATTACAATTTAGCCCATGCAACAATATTGAACCCATTACCATACTCAGAAAATGATGGATTGAGGGACTGCTTTCATGACATCAGTTCCAAGAGCACAACCCCAAAACTATAAACACTAGCCTTGTTAGAAACCCTGCAAGTGGTTGCATATTCTGGTGCCACATACCCAAATGTGCTTGCTACATCTGTGGTAGCATGGGTCTCAAAAACTTCTAGAAGCTGAGCTAACCTAAAGTCTGATAGGTACGCATTAAACTCCTCATAAAGTAAGATGTTGCTAGGCTTGATGTCACGATGAACTATGCAGGAAACACAAGAGTAATGAAGGAAAGGCAAAGCTTGGGCCATGTCAATAGCTATCTTGTGGATTACTGACCATTCTACATTGTTGCCTGACCTTTCATGTATAAAGGTTTCAAGATTTCCACCAAAAAGATAGTTGTAAATCAAGAACATCTTAACTTCTCCCACGTAGTACCCAATGAGAGTCACAAGGTTCTTATGCTGAATTTTCTTCCTAAAGTTCGTATCTCTGCATTAAACTGGTGAATGCCTTGAAATCTACCAATTGAGAGCCATTGCACAACTACAAGGAAGCCAATTAGGTTGAGGATACTGAATTCCCAGTTGCTCTACCCACGTTGTCGTAATTCAGTTCAGTCGGAGCGTATGCAAATGTCACTACAACTTTCTTTTTTAGGCTAGTGAGTCTACTAAGCTTTCCCTTTCCAATGAGGGCGAAAAGAACTATAACTACTAAGACAAAAAAGCACAAAAGATGCAGAAATGGCCATCACTATTACAAGAGACTTCAATTTACTTCGGCTGTACCACTTTTGAACTTGAAGTGGGACTGGAAGCCCAGTTAGTGGTGCTGAGTACTAGTCTGACACAAACGTAAAAATCAATTCCTTCCAAAACAATAAGAATCATTTGCGTACTGAAGATGAGGTATATGACCGGAAAGGTTATTGAAAGAAAGATCCAGTTGAATAAGATTGAGAAACTTTGAAAAAGATGCAAGTTCCCCCCCAGAAAGCCTGTTGTGATCTAGCAACACAACTTGAAGACTCGTGGCATTGGCTAAACTTCCAGGGATGGATCCAGTTAGGGCATTTTGAGAGAGATCCAAAACCATGAGAGAAGTTAATTGACCAAGCTGAGTTTGGATTTCTCCAGTCAAATTGTTGTCTTGGAGAGAAATCAACTCCAAATCCTTAAACTCTCCCAACTGAATAGGAAGGGATCCAGACAGCAAGTTTCGACTTCAGTTGAGAAATTGAAGCATCTTCAAGCTGCTAATCTTGGGAGGAATTGACCCACCAATACGGTTTTGTGCTGCTTCAAAAATGGTTAACTATATGCAATCAAGGAGTAACTCTGGGTATAGTGCACCAGATAGTTGGTTAGCACTCAAGTTAGCTGAAAAGCTTTGCAGATCATTACAGTTTGAAAATAGCACTCCTAGAAGAGACCCATTAAACATATTATTGTTCACCAACAATCTGTATGAGGTCTTACCAATGGTCTGGAAGAACTTATTCGTAAAGGAGAAGAAAGACAGAGAACTAGAGAAGCCATTCCAACTAAAATCTTGGACGACCATAGATAAATGATTATCTGAGTCGGATTCAAAGAAGGTGTTCATCTAAGAACCCCAAATAGGTATGTTAGAGTAGGCTATCTAAACATCTTCCTCGTATAACAAGTTAGGAACGTTCCTACAAGAAATCATGCTAATATCACAACTGGTGTTGTTGCTAAATCTTGGAAGAAGACCCAACAATGAATTTTTGCTGACATTGAAATACACCATACATGGAACTTGCAGCTGCCAAAGAATGTAACCTTGCAAACCATTTGAACTCAAATCCCAGTGAAATTTTTGCACACTGCTGCCATATTCTGATGTAGGTCACCAGTAAAATAATTTTGCCCCAGATTGACTACCCTCAGGGATCAATAATAGGTATTATTGTTATTATCGCTCCTTTAGTTATCAGGCAACCTACCCTTGAGATTTGCCTTTGGTGCCCAAAATATCTGAAGGTTTGGAAGCAACAACACCTCATAAGGTATACCACGGCCAAAGGCATTGAATTCTCCAACACCACAACCACCACTGGCAGCGGAGGAGTAATTTTGGTCAGATTGGGGATCAACCAAGTTGGTCAACGTGACAAAAGAAAGCTTTCGGCAGTCGGCTAGTTGTGTAGGAAACCTATCGGTGATACTATTTATGGAAACGTCGAGAATTCGGAGTTGGTGAATTTGGCCTAACTCGAGAGGAATAGGACCTTGGAAAATGTTGCCATCGAGTGAAAAAGTTCTCAAGTTGGAGCATTTGCCGATAACAGAAGGCATAGCTCTAAGAAAATAGTTGTTAGAGAGCTTCAAATGATTGAGAGACTCACATTTAGATATAGCATCAAATTTATGGAGATCAGTTGGACTTGAAAGCTGATTGTTGGAGCAATCAAGAGTATTTACTTTGGCAAAACCAATCAAAGTATCCGGAATAAGACCGGAGAACGTATTATAAGATAAATTAAGGAGGCGGAGATAGGAGAGGTATGTTATCTGATAAGGAATGTGCCCGGAGAAATTGTTTCCTTGG
Organism: Camellia sinensis; assembly: GCF_055761805.1. Classification (NCBI taxonomy): domain Eukaryota; kingdom Viridiplantae; phylum Streptophyta; class Magnoliopsida; order Ericales; family Theaceae; genus Camellia; species Camellia sinensis. The sequence goes on from NC_138961.1 coordinate 253,990,061, forward strand.
AGCTCAAGGATTTGCAAAGATCGAATATTGTCGATTTGAGATGGAATCAGACCGGAGAGTAGATTGTGGGGAAGGGAGAGAGTGTGAAGCTCAGGTAGGTTTCCGAAAGGGTTTTGGAGAGGGAGGGAAATAGGGAAAGGCAAGAAAGTGATGTTAATAGCAATAACTCTTTTGGAGGTAGAGTCGTAGTGGACACCATACTAGTTGTAGTGGTTGTTATTGTTGTTGTTGTTGGTAGAAGAAGAGTTAGAGTTAGGGTTCCCGTTCTAGTTCCAGTTCCAGTTCCAGTTAGAGAGACGGTAATGTAAGAATTTGTTCTTAATTAGGCTCTCATTGATTATATTTTGTTTGGTTTGTGAAAAACAGGTTGAAAGTGATTCAGACAGATTGACTGGTATGAGTCCAAAATTATCATTGTGATTCGTAAAGTTTTGGGCCATGGTCTATCTTGGTGTGTTTATTATTTTATAGGTGGATATGTGATATGGAAGTGTAACGCCTGTTTTAGTAGTTATTTTATTTAGGTCCAGTCCTCTCTCTTATTCTTAGAGTTTACATATATCTATATATATGTAGATCAAAGGGTTGTTAGCCCCATTGAAAAACAACATAAAGATTAGGAGAAGAACTGGTGCTAAGATTTTCCGATTGTGAATATCCCCAACACCACATCACGACTGCCATCATGTTGCCAAACACATGAAAATATTTTCTTCGAAAGATATTTTTTGACAAAACCAATTCTGTAAAATATAGTTTTAGTTTGAAAATATTTTTGGTCGAAACAAGCCAAATGAAACGTTAATAAATGCCAGAACACTTGAATGTTATGTTTGGATTATGAATTTTAGTAAAAATTTAAAAAGAAAAAGAGAAAATATATTAACAATATGAATGAAATATAAGTTAATTTTTATTTATTTTTTAAATCTATATTTAAATTTATAATCTAAATACAATGAAAATAAAATATTATGTATGAAGCTTATAAATAATATATTAAATGTTGTTATTTTTGTACAAAGTGTGCAGTAGACGATGATGAACAAGTGTGGAATTGAAGTTAAGGTCCATGAGACTTTTCCAAACAGAGTCTGGAATCATCTGAGACTAACAATTTTGACTCCTAGTGAATGATGAATTCTTTCGCATAATATATATAACTTTTGCTCTCTTTTCTTTTTTATATTTGCTTTTTATCTTTTTCTTTATTTTTTGCTCTTTAGTATGACACAAATGAGAGGAGATAAAGAGATAGAAGAAGTAGAAATTAAGGTTTTTTTTTTTTTTTTTTTTTTTTTTTTTTTTTTTTTTCAATGGTTAAAGAAATGAAGAGACTTGAATTTTAGGAATTTTCTTAAAAATAAGTTCAAGAATTGATCTGATATCTCTTTCATGGACCAATTCTTTCTATTTGATTATGTTTGGATGACCAGAATTATAGAGAAGGAATATGTGAATCTCATTACAATAAACTTAAAAAGTATGTCCTAGGAAATGGTGAGATTTTTTTTTATTTTTTTAATTATATTATTTAAGAAAGTGGGATGTTTTTAGATTTTATTTTTTGTTAAAAAATTCTGACTAAATTTTCCATTTTATCTTCTTGTTTTTTTTAGAATATAAATAAATATTAAAAAAAATATACAAATTAGTTGACCCAATTGATTGATACACAAAGTTTAATTCCATTTGATTTGGTTTGGTTATAAATAAATATTAAAATGAAAAATTTACTTATAAATTTTATTTTGAGTAATGGTGATTTATTTAATCCTAAAGATTTTTTTATAAATCAATTAGTCCCATTGATTTTGGAAAGGCATATTTAATATATTATTTAAAAATTAGATTTACGGTTATACCCTTATTTCTATTATGTTTTTTTTTTTTCTTTTGTACTAAAAAGGTAAGGTACATAATATATGAGAATCAAATTTGAGATGAACTTTTATATATGAATTTTTTTTTTTTATTTAGAAAACATTTCAAAAGGAGTACAAAAATAACTTGAAATATGAAATTCTTTAAACATTCCAAAACAATGTGCGATTCTTCAAACATTTCAAAAGGAGTATAAAAACTCCTTAGTAAGTTTTGGGCAAATGTATAATTTCAAACTAAAACACTCTAATATAACACTCAAACGTAACACTTCAAAAAAAAATTCTTAGTGTAATTTTCTTAAACGTAACACTCCAATATAGTATTACAAAAAAACTCCTTATGTTCGGTTAGGGGATTTGGAAAGGGATTTGAAAATGAAAAGGGAAAAGTTAGGTGAAATGTGAATAAAATATACCTTCATTTTAGTTTCACACACTTTTTTCATTTCTCTTTCTAAATCCCTTCCCCAATCTCCCAACCAAACACAATGTTAGTGTAACACTCCAATGTAATACATAAATAAATTTCTTAGTGTACTTTTCTCAAATGTAACATTCTAAAAAAATGATGTGGGATTCTTTAAATCATTCCAAAATGAGTATAAAATTTCGTAGTGACCTTTGGGCAAATGCATAATTTCAAACTGTGAGTGTTACAATTGAAAAAAGTATATGAAGAGTCTTTTAGTATTTTTTAGTGTGTTACATTAGACTATTACGTTTGAGATTATATTGATTGGAGTGTTACATTTTAGTGTGTTACATTAGAGTGTTACGTTTGAGAAAAATACACTAAAGAATTTTTTTGAAGTGTTATGTTATTACGTTTGAGAAAAATACACAAAGAAATTTTTTAGTGTGTTACATTGAATTGTTACGTTATTAAAGTATTACATTAGAGTGTTATATTTTTGTGCGTAACGTGAGATTTGTTCCAAAATGAGAAAAAATTCAAAATCTCTATAGTACGGATTGCCTAAATATGTAATTTTACATTTAGAAAAATCTACTTTTATCCCTAGAAAATTAAACCCATACATGTAAATGACTATTTTTTTATGTAATTTTCACTTTAATGAGATATTTGGGTTCATAAGAAAAAAAATAAAAAATTAAACAATTTATAAGATTACATTTTAAGATTTATTGATATTTCATCCTATTAAAATCTACACCGAAAATCTTCAAGTTATCCAAGGTAAAATTACTTTGGTAATTGGCTACTTCGATTAATGATTCTTTGCACTTGTATTTTTCTAAAATATATTTGAACAATAATGTTATGGGACCCGGATAAACTACCGAGAAGATGACCGAATGCCTATTTGGCATGTCCACGTAAATTACGTGGGACCTACCACTCATAAACGTCAAGATCCTCACGTGATGTGAATTGATGCTGATGCTACTCGTTTTCCTTAGTGAAAGTCCAAGTTAAAATAAAAACAAACAATCCAAGTTAAAATAAAAACAAACAATTCATAGTATCAAAAAACAATATTAATGCTATAATTATTATAGATAGAGAAATTTATTAGAAAAAAAAATTTAAGCACTTTTTTCAAGTACTTATATTTTAATTAGTTTATAACATATGTTTATTTTTCAATAGGTCATATTATTTGGATATTTAGTTGTCATTTGGCATGTGGATTCATTTTTTTTTTTGACTTTTTGACATTTTGGTTATTTTAGTTCTGGTTAAAAAATTCGTTTGCGTTGATTTTTTTACTTTTATGAGAGAAAAAATGAAATGATTATGATTTGGATATGATATTTTGTCATTAACTTTTTAGTTTATTTTATCTTTTTATAGCTAAATTAGGCTCAACCTATGATGCTAAACGAAGCCTTAATTCACCACATCTTAATTCTCAAGCTTAAATTGTAACTCGAGCTTGTCTGTCCAAGTCCGATCCGAATTAAATCCAAGTTGCCCGAATCACCTGAATTGCACATAAATTTTAAATTTTTTTTAGTGCAGCTAAGCTAATTAATTTGTTAAAATTAGACTATTTACATTTTTTTAATATAAAATCATTAATAACTTCAAAATAAATAATTTATATAATGTAAGAGAGATACCGTTGTGATGGTATTTACAATTTATGAGTGAGAAAAAAAAATAATTTTGTATTGTGTTAATTATGTGTTTAATATATTTAATATGATTTGACGATCTAAATATCATCTACTGCCTACAATAATTTATATGTATAATCAATAGTTTTATACAATTATATATATAATTCGGATTTTGGGTTGTTCAGGTTGTTTGATATTTTTGTCCAAACTCACTCAAATTTAATTTTTGAACTTTTGAATTTTTGTCCAAACCCATGCTGAATTTAAGAATATTTTTTCCAAGCCTTAAAATTTTTTAGACTAGGTTCGGGTTGCTTAAGTTGAGCCCACCCAAGTCGCACCCTAAGTTTAGTTCAATGGTTATAAGTAAAAATATTCATCACTATATCTAAATTATTTAGTTTAATAAATATTAATTTTACATACACAAGTATTCTGAAATTTTTATAAATATGCTTTAAAATTTTAAAATATATAAAAATAAAACAATTTCTTCATATTATGGTTTTGTTGGGCAAAGACCAAAAAAATCGCAATTTTTTAAATTTTTTTAAAGAAATTTGTGTCAACAATATTTTCTTTTCAAGTTTTTCTAGATTCGAAAGTTCTCAAAATATGAATAATAATAATAAATTGAAAAACAATCCAAAAAAATGCTACACTAACCTCTTTTTGGTGTTTAATCAATATTTTTTTTTTATTTTGGATTTTTCAAAAAATATATTTTCATGCTCTTCTAAACAAGTAAGTACTTAAAGTGAAAATTTTAAGGGAGAATTACACATTAGTGTGATCGAGAAAATTATTTTTAAAAAATTAAAAAATTTATGATTTTAAATATTAATATTTATAATGTTGATCACTTTGTTTGTAAATAATTTTTCTAATCTCCATTGTTGCGTAGTTGGCCCAAAATTTAATTAACAATTTCTAACTGTTTTGAAATTAACTTTATATGTATATGCATCGTATCAGCAAAAAAGCAATCCCAAAACCTATCTAGCACAAAAACAAGCTGTTGAAAACGGAGAAATGTGGCCCAACCAGTGACGGAGTCAGGAAATTAAGGTAGAGGGGACATTTATTAATTATAATTTTTTATTTAAAAAAAAAAATCATGAGTAACATTAAGATAATCATAATTTTATAAGATAAATTTAAACATAAAAATTACATATTCATTATTAATAAGAACAAATCAAAATTCTATAATAGTATGGAATAGCTCGGTGTGGGATGATGATGTAAGTTTGCAATTTTAGCACAAAAAATTATGAATCAAAATTCCTAATTTAAAAAAATAAAAACACATAATTTATAGCACAAATTATTATAAAATTTATTTAATTTTTATTTGACAAAAAAATATTAAAGAGATGACACTGCTTATAAATGACGTGTTTTGAATAAAAATTATTAAACAGTCTTAAAGTATCATATGAGGTTATCTACGTGATGCTCAAAGTATAGAAAATCACAAATCACATTAAATGGTATGTCAACTACTTGAAAATAATGAATTCATTATATCCAATCTATAATATTTTTTGCTACACTATTGATTTAAACGACTATATAAATAATACCACATAGTGTTTCCAAAGTAACAAATAACTACTTGTTGTAAACAATATAATAAATCCTTAGCCAAAGAACATGGTAAGAAAAAAACAGAGAATACATTTTATAATGGCAATAACAAAAAAAAAAAAAAAAAAAAATCAAAACTGAGGGGGGGGGGCACGTGACCCCCTGGCCCTATGCTGCCTCCACCCCTAGGCCCAACCTAAGTAATTATCGTATCAATTGCAATAATGCCACGTGCACAAAAAAAGTGCACCACACCAAAAATGAATCATGTTTAGTTCATTCTTGTCGATTTTTCACTCAATCATATCTCTCCCAATGCATCGGCGGGTAAAGATCCGTGCACAATGTAACCAAGTAGGGATCAGAATCAGCATTGCTCATTATATCCCCACTAGGAAGCTGCATGGTTTTCACCATCATATGCCTCTGCATGTTATTATGAGATGCATACCAGCTAGTTCTCTGCTTAGCCTTGATTGACATTGTCGAATTCATGTGGTTTGGTTTAGTATCATTAATATTACCCTCCATTTGGGTGTTGCTAGACCCTGGAATTTCTGAATTAGACAAAGATGAACTCGATGTTGTGCTCTCATCGAGCAAGAATTCAGAACACGGGCCAGAGGATGAGCGAGTAATTTGGCCACTCATAGGAGGTTTAGCTGTTATCCTGGTTGAAAGATTGTTCCGTTTAACTTCACAAAGTCCGTTTCACAACATGAGGACACACATATATAGTTTCAAGGCTTGAAATTGGTGTTTGATGAGAATATCTTCAATCTGTTAAGGTTTGACTTTGTTGTGTTCCACAGAGAGAGACAGATACTGCATTGGGGCTTAACTGATCACAATATACAGATATCATGCAACTTAATTGAGGCAACCAAATCAAGGTGGCATCAAAAAGCTGTAAAGTTATTGTATGAATTTGTTTATGGGATTTTGATTTGGAGAAGTGAAGCTAAGAAATGACATGTGATGAGAAGCAAAGCTGTGATGTTATTTTTTGGGTTTTTTTCTTCTTATTATTACTAAAAGTAGGGAGGTAGGAAAAATTAAAAAAATCAACCAAATTGATTGAATTAGACTAAATTGGTTATATTTGATATGTTTTTTTAGTAATAATCGATCTATGCGGTTTTAAATTTGATTCTTTTGGTTTTCGGTTTGGTATCGGTTCAAGTACCTTGTGCACCGAACTAAATCGAAATCGACCATTTTAACATATATTGCATTTATAATATATATATATATATATATATATATAATTGAGCTGATCACATTTGATGGGACTTGAGGCTTGGTTTGGTTTGGTTTGGTTTGGTTTGGTTTTATAATATATATATATGTTGGCTACATATTTTGTAAAAGCCAGTTACAGTTCGACACGTGGCATAGTAAGGGTAATAAAGGAAGGTTATTCAAGCCTTTAATCCTGATCGTACACGTGGCAATAAATATTGGTCCTCACATGATCTGAGTAACACTAGATCAAATAACGGGATGCAAGATGACGTGTCTTCAACGGTTACTCATATTCAAATCCAAGTACAAGAGGGAAGCTCAACTGCCAGTAATGGCGTAATGGAGCTACTTGTAAGGAAGCATGATCAGCGATCATGGAGGAGCAGTTCGACGGTTCGAAGTGCAGTTCGAAGGTCATCACTGACGAGTATAAATAGCAGGGCAGCCCCCAGAAAAAAGGACGGACTCAGATCATACAAATCAGTCATTTACTTCATATATTTTCTTTTCCAGTCTTTTACATTTCCAGTCTTTAAATACCTGTTCTTTAAATACCTGCACTTTAAATACTCGCACTGCACTTCGATTCATAGGAGTAGCTTCAAGTAGATTCAAGTAGATTGCTGTTGTAAACCTCTCCGAGGCTGAGTTCGGACCATTGTAAGTGTTCATTTTTATGAAATGCTTCAATTGTTCTTCATATTACTGTTATTTCTCTTAATTTCTCCTAAGTCAAGCCACCAGTAAAAGTCCTCTTCATTGAGGCTGAAAAGAACTAAAACACAATCGTCTGATAATTGGTTGGCAATCACAATTTCTATAAGGACTGATTGATCCTTGCTGGCACGCTCACACTCACAAAAATACCCTTCGAAAAGCCAAAAAGCCAACAATATATATATATAATCTAATAATATAATGCTATTAATAAGTATAATAAATTATTAACATTCAGTAATTAATCTTATCATCTTTATAGCTCTTAATTCTAACTCATTATTTTTGAAACTTTAGTATTTTTTAACTTTTTGTTTTTATTTTTTATTTTTGTTAATCTAAGAATTGAAAAGTATTTATTAAATAGATGAATTGGATATGTTTGAAATGGTGTATATAAATAACTAATTTAATATTTTTATATAGATTAGTAATTATATTTAAAAATGACTTAAGTTTGAAAGGTTCTAAATCGATTAAACTTCATTGAACCAAATTGTTTCAATCGGTTCGGTTCGGTACGGTTTGATGGGAGAAGCGATTTATATCAATTTTTAAAATAATAAAATCGACATTATCTGTTCAGTGAATTTTTTTACCTAAATACCGACATTATGGATGAATTGGATATGTTTGAAATGGGTATGATTTATTTTTTAATTTTTTTATTTATTATAAAAAGACGTATAAAATAAATAAATAAATGATTTGACTCAAATAAATTAATAAATTAATAAGTTACATATTTTTTTTTACGTTGTCAAAAACACCTTAATGTATATTTAATGTACACATACCAAAATTAATGACTATTCATTGAACTGTCTTTAGCTTTACCCATTAAAGAAACCTGATTGCACCAGTCAATGGGGGCTTTTCCTAAATTAAGCTAAATTAGCAACTTAATTCTTAAATTACGCTTAGTTTGGATAGAATTTTCAAACTAGGCTAAAACGTGGTTGTGAACCACGCTTTCAACGTTTTTATGGCTGTCGTGCGGAAATTTTGTGAAATCGTAAAAGCGTGTTTCTAAACCATACTTTTAATTAAAAAAACGTGGTTTGTAACCATGCTTTTAATTAATTAATTTTTTTTAAAAGCGTGGTTATGAATCACGCTTTTAACTGAAAATTATTTTTTCCTGAAAACGTGATTATGAACCACGCTTTTAACTAAAAAAAATTTTCTTCTGAAAAGGTGGTTGTGAACCACGCTTTTAGCTAAAAAAATTTTTCCTCTAAAAACGTGGTTGTGAACCACGCTTTTACTGTTCACCATAGAAAGCATAGATGATAACCACGCTTTTAACCAAAATCCGTTTTTAAAACTTATATAAAAACTCCCTCAGTCCCGTCATTTGCCAAACCCGTTTTCTTTAAAACGGCTTTTCCAATGCCATTTTTGATGAATAAAAAAATAATAAAATTTTACTTCGTAAAAATGGTTTTTGTAAAACCGTTTTTTAGTAATTTTTTTCCCAATTTATATTTTTCAACATAAATATAAATTGCCACAAAATAATGTAATTTAGAAAACGGGTTTAAAACTGTTTTCTAATACGGCTTTCCTAAAGCTGTTTTCATGTAAATTTTTTTTTTCTGTTGTCTTTTTTTTTTTTTTTTTTCCTGTTGTCTTTGTTCTGCTGTAATTCAGAAAACGGATTTTCTAAAACCATTTTCTAATACGGCTTTCCTAAAGCCGTTTTAATGTAAATTTTTTTTGGCTTTACTAAAGCCGTTCTCATGTTAATTTTTTTTTTTTCTTTTGTCTTTGTTTTGGATTAGAAGTTGTAATTCAGAATTTTTTTTTGGCTTTATTAAAGCCGTTTTCATGTAAATTTTATTTTATTTTTTCTTTTGTCTTTGTTTTGGGTTAGAAAGTGATAATGTAATTCAGAAATTTTTTTGGGTTTTACTAAAGCCGTTTTCAAGTATTTTTTTTTTCTTTTGTCTTTGTTTTGGGTTAGAAGGTGTAATTCAGAACTTTTTTTGGCTTTACTAAAGCCGTTTTCATTTAATTTTTTTTTTCTTTTGTCTTTGTTTTGGGTTAGAAGGTGATAATGTAATTCAGAAAACCGGTTTAGTGAAACTGTTTTCTAGTCGTTTTCATTACTTTTTTTTTTTTCTTTCGTCTTTGTTTTGGGTTAGAAGGTGATATACATGCTCTACAATCCGAAGCACACCCACACACTCTGCAGTTCGACGAGCAATGACGAAAGGTGAGATGCGAAGAGCACCGCGGAGGAGGCCATGAAGACGAAGGCCACCGCGAGAGTTGCAACAAGAAGGAAGAAGAGAAAGACCTCAAATTTTAGTGATGCATTTTTTACATACGAATGGTACTTTTTCCATTTTTTGCTATGTAATGTAACTTGTATGTAATTTGGTGTCTAATTACGAACAAGAACTTACGTAACGTAAATATTGGGTTAGAGTTGATGTTATTGTGATTCAATTGGTTTCGCTTATTTCATAAGACTGATATTGTGCAATGAATGAATGAATGAAAAGGTTATTTGTTTTATTCAATTGGTAGTGTATTTTTTGTAAGAATGAGAACGTTATTTGTTACATTCAATGAATAATGGTTATATTTTTGGGTTGTCACGATTGAGAAGATGAACAAGTTAAGAGAATGTGTATTTCCCCTAAAATAAATTTTGTCAACATTTTTGTAATAAAACTTAATACATAATATATGAAGTCACTAATTTACTAAATACTCATACAGGCATGAAAACAACATAACTGAAATTGCAAATGTAACAGTTTTCAGTTACATAGGTAGTACAAACATAAGTCTCCCACAAAAATACATTCTGGACACCATGAACTGAACACACAATACATACATCCTAGACACCCTGAACTGAACACACAATACATAAACATAACAGTTACATAGACAAATATTAGGTAGACAATCTGACAAACTCATTACGGAAACACTTAGTCTAACACACACATTACATATTAATGCATGACCTAATATTGCCGAAGTATAGACATAAACACCTAATTCGCGCTTAAATCGGCAATCTCAGAGTCTGAATAATCCGAAAGCTCAGGGTCAGAGACAAGTTCAGGATCCTCCATGATACCCTTGATAGCCGCAACATTTGGTTCTGTTCTGTTCTTCTGGGCATCCTTCTTAACTATGTATAGTTGCATATCGCGGGCTAACCTACGACGCATTTGAGAAATCTCACGTTGTAGTCTTTTACAGAGTCGATCAACATTATCAGGATTCCTTTTGGATCTCAACAGAATGTGCTTTTGGCACCTTAAGTTGATTTTCCCGACTTAAGGTTTCCAGCTATACCCGCTCTATAAATAGTGCGGGCCACTTGAGACGAGCAGCGTCAGATAAACCATATCCTGTTTGATTGTCAGATGGCTCCATACATGAACCTCCTTAAACTCGATAATACTTGGGCATAAAAAAATGTAGCTTCCCAAACCTATCACGATAACCACAAGCATAATCTAAAACAGGTATTGTTGTTTCGTCTTCAGCATCGCCACGTCCCCTTCCCCTTCCTCGTCGTGAACTGTCACCCCTTTGCAAGTTCCTACCACCTCTACGATTCGCACTCCCTCCCATGAATCGTGTAGCCATGCTAATTTTTTTAAACAAATGAATGATAATTTCGTAGGGCGAAATGAGTTGTAAGGTTGTGTCTTCACCTTTAGTCGTTTATATAGTTGGTTATGAATGGCTTTAGAAAGACACTGAAGGAAAAACCATAGAAAATAAATGCCTCTGCATTACAATCCCACATATACAAAGAAGGTATGAGTTGTCAGTAGAATGAAAAAACAGAGAAAAGCAAATACTGTGTACCAAGTCATGTGACTTGACAATCCATCTGCATATACTGACAAAATAAGGGCATGCTCCCTGTAAGGTAAATCAGTGAATTCACTGTTGCCATGTGACTTTTTAAATTGACAATCCCACAGATATCAATAAGAGATGAGTTATCATTGTAATCAGAAAACAGAGAAAAGCAATGCTTGTGCACCAAGTCACATGACTTGGCAATCCATTTGCATATACCAACAAAATAAGGACATGCTCACTGTAAGGTAAATCGGTGAATTCACTGTTGCCATGTGACTTTCTGAATTGACAATCGCACATATATCAATAAGAGATGAGTTGTCACTGAAATAAAAAACTCGAGAAAACCAAAGCCTGTGCACCAAGTCACATGACTTGACAATCCATCTGCATATACCGGTAAGTCTCTCCACGATTTGACTACTCAATGTGTGAAAAAAGGAAGCTTATGTAGGCAATGTTGTGTTTCACTTAGCTATGCATCATTCGTTGTTACGACCAACTATTTGTATTTCATTGAAAAGTATGACTATTTGAATTTTTTTTTGTCATTTGGAATTATTTTAAAATCAACTTTTGAATATTCAATTTGTAATATTTTGGGAAACATTTATAACATCACTTGTAATAAATTTGCAAATCTCACGCACAACCACTTAACCCAATAGTATTGGAAGACTAGTGTATGAAAATATTGTTGGAATGAAAATGTATATATTAAAATAATTTTTATAAATTTTCAATCCAAAACTTACTTGGTTTTCGAATTTCCAAGAATAGTTTTTTGGAAATTTATTAATCCCCCAATTGGACCAACCACTTGGCTTTGAGCTTGTTTGTCTTGCCCCCAAGTTTAGTTTCTGTCAACCCTCCATTCCTTAACAGAGTCATCATTTTGACTGGAGTACCAAGAATTGAAAGGCGACTCTTGCTTCTTTCCTGATGGAGATTGAAATTCTTTACGTAGAGAATCACTATTTGAGGAGCCTTAGTTAAGGAAAGCTTTTGATTGAGCTACCTGTTGTAGACACCCCATTTTTGACCGTCCTCAAGACTTGGACGTCACCGTTTGAACACTAGGTGATCATCCATCTTCATGTTCGTCCTGAGTTCTCGGAGGTTTCAGTCGCGCGTCTTGCCTCAAGACCTCTTGACTTGTTTGTTTTGTGCTTGGTTGTACACCAAACACGTATGTTTTTGCTTCTGAGGGCAGGGAATGGCTTGTTGGCCATCCCCACACCTCACCAGCCTTGGCTTGAGGCCACCGGCTATGTTTTCTTGCTACCGGCCAAATATTTTGGTCGGTCCGCAATATTTTTGGTCGGCCGGCCATTTTTATTGGTCAATCAGCCATATTTTCCAACCGATCCCTTTCCATCTGCTTTTGATAGATATTTTATGCCAGCTGTCACAACTGGCATCCACAATACACCCCCTCCATACACGTGTATGGAGGGATTTGCTCCCTTATGTTAGCTTCTCCAAGAAGCTTAGGAATTGGATTCCTATAAGAGGAGGCCCTCTCCTCCCTTTCCAGAGGTTGAACAATCTGATATAGATGATATATATCACTCTCTCTCTATATCTCCCTCTCTCTCTCTTGATTTGTGTGTGTAAAAGTGTTCCAAAGGGGTTTTTGTTCTTAGTTTTGCACTAAGACACCTAGTGTTACACCATACTTCGGTTACTGAGGTCTTGAGGGGTTGATTTCAGGGTTTTTGAGTTAGTTTTGATCAAAAGGAGGTGCTGGGTTTGGTGTTCTTGAAGTGTTTTTCAAGGGTGAGAACTACCTATTTTATTTCCCATTTTGCCTTAAGCTTTTAACCTATCTTGCATGCTGTTTTGAGCTTAGTGTATAACTAATAAAAGTTCTGTATTTTCATGCTTAAGATGTTTGTTTAAGGTTGCTTTTGGGTTGGGGGTCGTTTACACCCTCTAGGCCTTGTTTGGGCTCTTTTTGTGCCTTTCTCTTAGGGCTTTGGAACCCCTTTATTTCGACCTCCTCACCACTGAAATCCAGAGGATTTTTAGTGGTGGAGAAGTGGTTTTGAAGTCATGCATAGGGGAGGGATACCCCTCTCCCTTTGTGTCTCATTTGCTTGTGTTTAAGGCTTATAAAGGTAACATACTTGCTTAGCTTTATTTGGCTTCATTTCAGTGGGTATTTAGTGTTAGTTTAGCATGTTATACCTCTGTTTCATGTTGGTTCGATGGCCTATTGCATGCATCATGCACTTGCTTTGTAATCCACTCTATTGTCATAATATGTATTATGCATTTAGACCATCATGCATGCATGTTTTGGCTTGACTTCATGAAGCTTTTAGCTATGTTGTGACATGCTTAAGTACTATTTTTGGTCTTTTGGGTCATGCTTGCCATGCTTTGTCTAGCCACTTTGCATTTTAGCTTGCTAGCCTTGGGTGTGTGAGTCATGAGCACGCTTTATTTGGGCTATTTCAGTGATTTGGAACCCCTTATCATGCTATTTCAGTCCATGTTCCATGCTTGTATGCTTGCATTTACCATCCTTTCAATACTTTGAAGAGTTGTTGTTCTACGCTTTGAAAAGGGGTCATTGTGCATGCCTCTTTGTTCAAGTCTTTGGGCTGTCATATCAGTGGGTTTTGGGACTCATTTTGACATATTATAGCTCTGTTTTTCATTGCCTAACCCATGCCATGTTTGGTTGAGGTAGTTGTAGTGGAATACTCTCTTTGTAGTCTTGAATGCCCCTGTTTTGGTGCCTATTTCTTAGCATGTTTTGGTCATGTTCCATACATGTCCTAGCCTTATTTTGGTCTACCCTAGGACTGATTTAAGTCATTTTGGTTCTTTGAGGCTTGGTTGGTATGACCATAGCTTGACCCCCTTTTGTTAGCCTCAAGTTTTGGCCTTCATTGCATGCCTTACTAACATGGCTTGGTTGATTTGGCATCATCCTTTAAACATTTTCAGAGCTTAGCATGCATGTCATTTGTCTACATTAGTCTCTTTTTAAATGTGTTTAAAAGTTCCCTTTTCCATGCTTAAGTGATAGGCTAGTTAGCATGCATGTTTGCTTTGCATTTTGGTGCCTTCATCCGTCACTTTTGGCCACTGTTTTTGGGTATGGCTGAGGTCTCCCATTTCGGTTTAAACCCACCTTTGCATATAGTCGCATATTTGGCATGTTGCATCTTATTACATTACTTGCATGATTCGCATTGCATCATGTTTATATACTTAGTGTATTACATGATGATTAGCTAGTTGCATTACATAACCTTGTTATATACTTGGCATGCTCATGTTACATTAGCATTAGCTTGCATGCTTTAGGTAGCATTAGGTTACATTAAGTTAACATGCTCATATTGCATTGCATTAGTTACATGCCTTGCATTGTATATGGCATACATACATTGCATTATGTTTGGTTTGGGGTGTCAAACTAAACATGAGGAATGAGGGATGTTCGGACTTGAAGTGACGAAACATACCTCAATCCTCAGTCGCCGTCACTCTTGATCCAACATGATAGAGTATGTGGCATCCATTTGTTTTGTGCATCCATTTTACATTGATATGCACATTTGGCTCCTTTGGCCATCATGCATCGAAATGCGCGATTGGTGGCCCGAGGGTCGAGAGCCATACTCCCTTGAG
The DNA here is from genome assembly GCF_055761805.1 of Camellia sinensis. NCBI lineage: Eukaryota > Viridiplantae > Streptophyta > Magnoliopsida > Ericales > Theaceae > Camellia > Camellia sinensis. Next base: position 254,005,075 of record NC_138961.1, read on the forward strand.
TTCATAGCATGATAGGGATGGTGGTCGTGCATACATTTGGCTTGCAAATTCCACGCCATGCATTGTCTGTCCTCTGTTGCAGCAAAACCAGTATTCTGTAGGAAGAAAAGGCCGGTCGGCAACTTTCAGTGCCGGCCGACTATCAATACCCAGCCAGTGGTCCCATTTTTGGTCGATGACCATATTTCTGTGGCCGATGGTGTTTTCTCTCGGCCAGTGGCATCCCAAAGTGTTCAGGGAATGGTTCAGAAGCAACCTTAGGATTTTCACAATTATTAGAGGTGCAGAGCAGTGCAAACAGAGGCATGACAACGGGTTTCCGAGCAAGGCAAATCGAGCATGCATCATCCAATCATTCCGAGGCAGAGCTGAGGCGGCCTTTTGAATTTCATACTTAGTTTATTTTGTAATTAATTCGTTAATTAATTAAGGGACTGTAATAATTAATTAGATAGAGTAGTTAATTATCTATTGGGTTTGTATTATTCTTTCGGACCCTCCGTCGAGAGGGCGAATTTGTAATAAGTGTGCGTGCGTGTGTGAATGTCTTCCAACCCCACGTCTTTCTCCCTTTTATTTACTAGCTTTTGATGGTTAGTTTAGGACATGTTTCAATTAGCATACTTATCCTCGCATGTTTGCATCATTCATCTGTTTTGCATGCACTGGGCTCAGCGCATCATGCTAACTGCATTGTGTTTCAATTCCAACTTGAATATGTGTATCGAGTTGCCGCATTTCACATACCATTCTTAGAATAGCCGAGCTTGTTTTAGTTGCATTTTGCATGTGTTGCATTAGCCATCCTAACATGAACTAGGATCATGCATGATTCCTAACTAGTTTTTTGTTTTGGCTCGGAGTACTAGGTAAGTTTTTTATGCTTTAGCATCTTACATGAGTGTGAGTTTTGCCATGATAGCATGCTTACCATGAGGCTATGTGCTTATGTGATATAACTGCCTGAATGCCTATGGGTGAAGGTTGGGTTGCTTGAATTAGAATAATTCGTCGAAACCCGTGTTTTAGCGTACTTGCGAGTAGCAAACTTCAAATCATTTTCAAAAACAAATGGATATACGATGCTTTGTTCCAACTTGGGCAATCTAGTCTATACTTGTATGCCGTGTGTATCACATAGCAATTCTAGGCTAATAACCGGAATAAGAACACATGTTTTCAAAAATCGATATCATGCTTAGTACAGGCCGATCTTCGGATCGGGCGAGCGGGGGTGCTCATCGCTGACCTTCCCCAATCGTACCCAAGTTCCCTAGCCGAGGCAACTTTGGTGATGACGGACACGTGGCCTTAGGCACGAGTCAGGGTTTCCTAAATTCTCCCAAAACAAAAATATTTAGGTGGCGACTCTGTATCTTGCAAAGCAGTCCATGTTTGGCACTTCTTTCTTAAAAATTAGTTTTCCAAAATGATTTGCCGAATTTGGACTTTTTGGTGATTTATCAATCTCACATCGCATGTTGTGAGATTAGATTCAGAACCGTGACATATTAAGTCCGAACTGTGGAAAAGCATAAGCCCTCGAGGGCGCGTCCACACCTGTTCTGTTTTCTGTGTTGTAGATGGCGATAGTTCGTCTATAGCGATCCCGGTTTTCCCTTCATTGTTTATTGTATTCCAGACTCGGTTTCGTGGATGATCATTGTTGTCTGTATCGCGTTTCCGTTCTTCAACTCTTTGTATTTGAGTTTTGGGTTGTGTTGGGCAGGTTTGAAACATGTTGGTTGTGTTTGAAAACAAATAGTTAATGCCCAGATTTTGGCCTTCACGCTCGAGCAGGCCCTTTTGCATTTGCTCCTACGCTCAAGTGAGCAGCCTGACGCTCGAGCGGGATTCTTCAACCTCCAATATTTTTCTTGCAGGTCATCGAACGCTCGAGCGTCCGCTCTCACGCTCGAGCGGAGACCTTCGTCTGCAGAACTTCTGGAAGTGTGCATTCCACGCTCGAGCGACGCTTTTCACGCTTGAGCGGGAGTCTGTGTCTGACGCTCGAGCGGGGTGTCCCACGCTCGGGCGGACTATGATGTATTTCAGTCTGAGAAGAAGCTTTTTGAATCACTTTTTCGACCCACTCTCTCTCTCTAGCATTTCAAAACCCTCATTTGAGAGTTTCTCTCTCTAGAATACTCTCTCTCTCTCTACATTTTGAGCTAGATCTAGTGATCTCGTCACCCTCTTCCTTTTGATAAAAAGCTTGAGATTCGCGTGGGCTCCATTTTGATCCGAAAAGTTGTGGGTTTGGAGCACTTTCGAGTTTCTTCATCATCTCCTTTGGGTCTCTTCACTTGAGGTAGGGATAACCTACTCTTTTCTATGAGTTTTGACCTAAATGTTGGATGTTTTGTATAGATGGTGTTGTTTGGGTAACTTGGGAAAGTAAGGGTTTTGAAATTGAAATTATAAAAGAGGGGTTTTCTATTTTTGGGGTTCCAAGTGTATGTGTCGTCCCTAAAAGGAAGTTATTGTGTATGATTTGTGGAATTTGGTCTTAGGATCAATATTTGAGAAAAAGGGGAAAAACCCTAATTGAAATTAAATAATTAATTTGTATAATTAATTTGGAGAAAGTTATGGAAATATGAAATTGAGTTGAAAACCATGAAATTGGGAAATTATGAGATTGAATGGTGGAGTTGGATTGATTAATCACTCACCTTTGAAATTGTAGATAATTTATCTATTTGATAATTTATTATCTGTTTAGAAATAACTGCTTTGGGCTATCAGTGGAGGATAGCCTTGATTGTTGTAGACACTGCATGTTGATTAGGGAGAATTGAAACTCATCAACTGAATTAAGTCATTGAATATAAATATATATGACGGATGGAATGACACATTGAATATGTGCTTTGCTCGATCATTGTATATGATAGGTGTTTAAATACATTGCATATGTATCTTGTTGGGAGGAGATAGGGGATGTACTCCGTGGTTTGAGAGGAGATAGGGGATATACTCTCAAACCTGTTTGGGAGGAGATAGGGGATGGACTCCATTGATAACTAAGTTGGCCGGAGTGTCCAGGGTGAAAGTCCTGAAATCTCGATTACGTTTGCATAGCGTAGATGAATTGAAGTGTTGAAGTATTAATGATATGAGTTGCAGTCTCATTTTGAATTGGGGTATGAAAGTGTTAATGATATGAGTTGTAGTCTCATTATAAACTATCTGAATGAACAGAGAACCATATCTATGAATTGGATTGGTTATGAAAGAGATGTACATTTGTGTATGTGAGTTAAACATTTATCAAACGCTAATGTTTTAGTTATTGCTCATATTTGGTTTAGTATATCTCTACTGGGCTTTGGCTCACCCTATATGGGACATCATTTTCAGGTGCAGGTGTTATGCCACCTTCAAGGACGTAGCTTGGGAGGCTTAGAGGCTGAAAGATCATTTTTGTTGTTATCATTTTGTATTACATGTAAATCAAGCCAATGGCTTATTATGTAAAAAGAGTTAGGACTCTTCTTTTGTTGAAACCAAGTGTTGACTTGGAAAGTTGTAAGCCTATGGGACATTTACTTTTGTTGTCAACATGTAGTACTTTTTGTAAGAATACTCTCATGTATGGAATATTATATCTCTTTCTTGTATCATGAATATATGATTTATGGGTTTATTTTGATGGCGTTACATCGTCTGTATAAACTTTATTAGTCCCCCAACTGGACCAACCGCTTGTTTTTGGGTAATGTTTGTCCAGCCCCCAAATTTAATTTTCTGTCAACCCCCCATTCCTTACCAAAGTCATCATTTTCACTGGACTTCCAGGAATTGGAAAGTGACTCTTTCTTCTTTTTTGATGGAGATTGAAATTCTTTACGTAGAGGTCACTATTTGAGGAGCCCTTGTTGAGGGAAAATTTTGATTGAGCTACCTGTTCTGTGAGAACCCGAATATAAAAATTAAGTACATAAGTAAATAATAATAATATTACAATCTCAAATATTTTGGTGGTCAATCATAAAGTGCAAATTAAATATTTGGAAGGTCTTTTAATTAATTTTTAAACCTAAAATAAATTTATGGTGGAAATCTATAATTTAGAAATAAGATTTTAATAATAACAAAATAAATAAATAAATAAAAGCAAAAGGATAAGGGAGTCAAATTTTTTAAAGTGTGTGGGTAACCCTAAACTCTCATATTATTCAACTAGTAGCCATGAAGACGAGATAGGAGTAGCTTTTGGTGAAAATTGAACAACTAGTTTGGTGCTTTAATAACTCCATCTCCAAGGTTGAAACCAATATTCTGTGAATATAGTTATTTTGTATTTATGTTTCTCCCCTCTCCCTTGCCCCATAACCCATCGCCACCCTCTAAATGCACTGTTACATTTTGAAAACCTGGTTTCATTTCTTTTCGTAAAAATACTTCACTCAAAAAATAACTTTTGGAAAGTTTATTTCATGTAAGACTACTCATCTAGATAGTGTATTTCTCTTCACATAAAAACTTGGGAATAATCATCAATTATCTTCAATAAGATAGTCAATTTGATGGGTAATAGCCTTCCCCATTGGATTAAGCATCCTTGTAATAATATAAATTTATTAAAATGCTTAAGATGCATCAAACGAGTAGAGCCATCCAAGCACTACCATTAATTTAATTTTATTTATTTTAAAAAAGCCCTAATTAATTTTATAATATGGTAACTTTTGTATATGATTAAGTCACTTTATGCGGCATCAAAATATTTCTTTTTGAGGTTGGATATGCTTTGTTGCAATGATCCTTTTTGAATTCATACACATGTATAGATGTCCTATAAAAAAATGTTTATTGAATTTGAAACAAAAAGAAATTTTTAATCACATAGTAGCAGTAACTTCAGCTTTTGAATAAGTCTAAGAACACAAAATGTATATAGATGGTTAAAATTTTTCAAAATACTAGCAAACTCTATAAAATTTTGAATCCATAACACTCGAATTATAATAGAATTATTTTATTTTATATTTTTATTAGCATAATAAAACAACCTTACCATTGCGGCAATGGCCTCCCTCCCTCAATATGATCAATTTCTAAAAGGCATTGACTCCAAATAAATAAATAAATAATAACTCTACACAACCCATAATTTGGGGGGCTCTCTCCCAAATTAAGTCAAAATAGCAACTTATTTCTTAAAGTAGGCCTAGTTTGGGCGGAATTCCCAAACTAAGCTAAAACGCGGATACAAACCACGCTTTCACCATTTTTGTGGCCCTCCCGCGGAAAATTTATAAAATCTTAAAAGCGTGGTTACAAATCACGCTTTTAATTAAGAAAACGTGGTTATAAACCACGCTTTTAAAAAAATTTGATTTATACATATTCGTGACCACGCTTTTAAGTAAATTATGTAAAAACGTGTTTTCAAAACACGTTTTGAACAAAAAATCAAAACCAACACTCACTCTTCTTTCTCACACACACTCACTCACTTACTCTCTCTCTCTCTCTCTCTCTCTCTCTCTGACACACACGCCCACAACACTCACACAATCACATCAAACATATATAATTTTTAATATATATAAATTTTATTTTATAAAATTCAGACCAATATTAAATATATGTAATAATAATTTATAATAGCAAATAATAATCAACTATATAATATGATTACTTTTTTACTTTAATTCTTAAAATTTATTTTTTTTATTTAGGTAAATTACACTGACACCCCCTCGGGTTTATGTTTATGGCAGTTTTCCCCTCACCTTTGAAAAAAAAAATTCATTGAAAAAAAAAAAATTAATTGGAAAAAAAAATTAATTGAAAAAATTTTTTGTTAGTAAAATTTTTAATTTTTTGTTTAAAAGCCAACGTAAACTCATTTTTTGAATTTACATTTTTTCCTCAAATTTACAAATTGAGACAACCATTTATAAACCAAAAAAATTATCAAACAAGTTTTTATGATAGTTTTTAAATTTTTGTAAATATAAATTGAAAACTGAAAACGAAATGGTTACCAAACATGCCTCAGATAGTAAAAATGTCGTAAAATTAACAAATAATTAAATAAGTTACCAACGTAAGAAATGACTTATCAAAAGATTTTTAGGCTATGTATGGTTTGATTTTTAGAATTTTTTTTAAAAATTAAAAAATTAATTTGGTGAAGAAATAAAAAATAAAAAATAATTATCATTTAAGGGTAAAAAATAATTATCATTTAAACTTTTGGGTAGGTTATATAGACACATATGATTGTTTCAATTTAATTTGTAAAAAATTATTTCTAACCACTCGAAAGATAAAAACTATATAAAAATGATTTATATTTACAAAAATTATATGAAAATTATGTTTGATATGAGTGTGTGAGTGTTGTGGGTGTGTGTGTCAAAGAGAGAGAGAGAGAGAGTGAGTGAGTGTGAGTATGTGTGAGAAAGAAGAGTGAATGCTGGTTTTGATTTTTTTGTTAAATTTTTACATTTTGGTTAAAAGCGTGATTATCATCCATGGGTCAACAGTAAAAGCGTGGTTTGCAACCACATTTTCTGAAGAAAAAAAAAATTACTTAAAAACGTGGTTCCTAACCACGCTTTATGTATAAATCAAATTTCCGTAAAAGCGTGGTTTGTACCACGCCTTTAAGATTTTACAAATTTTCTGCGGGAGGGCCACAAAAACAGTGAAAGCGTGGTTTGTATCCGCGTTTTAGCTTAGTTTGGGAATTCTGTCCAAACTAGGCCTACTTTGGGAATTAAGTTACTATTTTGCCTTAATTTGGGCAATGATTTAATCGTACGCATGTAAGTGGGAGCAATTTAAAAAACACTTATTTTGTTTTATTTTGATAAATCTTGAATCTGAAGACAGATATATCACTAATTTTGAATCTGAAGACATTATGAAGATTCTTGTTTTATTTTTCTCTTCATATAATTTTATAGTATAATTTCTATCAAGTATTGTATTTATTCAGTGAGATTGGACAAAATTGGACAAGTCATACAAAAATCTTAAATCATAGTGTAAGTTTTGTATGAAATTATTATTTTTTTCATTGAGTTGAAATAACTCGACTGATTTTGTATGATTTGTTCTTAATTTTTATTTCAAACATTGTTCTTAATTTTTTAAAACTGATGATCCAATTCTTGAGATTTATGGACAATTAAAGAGAAGTTACTTTTATTTACTTAAGCTTGTGCCATTAGGGACCTTAATGACAAAGTTATTTCCTATGTGAAATGGTAATCCTCGTCCACTTTTTAGAGGTCATAGAGGCTTTGTTATGAAATTCAAACAAAAAGCTCATTTTGGTTTGTTTTGAAAAGTAAGAAAAAAATTAATTTATTTACTCTTTTTTTTTTAAACATACAAAAAAATTAGAGAGATAATATAATCAAAATAAATCAATAAATTAATTTTTTTCATGTTCTCAAAAGAGGCTTGTGCCTTGGCTTATGGGCTTATGTTGGTGGTTAAATCTATGTAGTAAATTTTGGATACTAATCCATGTCAATCTATTGGGCCATCCGTAGCAATTATTTGGTATTATGAAACACAGGCTTAGCCATCAAAGTGCCATTTTTTTTTCTTTTCTTCTTACCTAGGAAATTTTTATGGACTATTAATTAGAATGTTTTAAGACTCTTTTGATGCATATATCATAATTTTAAATTTAGTCGAGGTGTGTATAAATTGACTTAGATACTCAGTTATAAAAGATAAAAATAAAAAATTTGAAAGTTAATAATTATGAGTTGTAATTTTATGTTATTTCTAGTAAAGTATGGTGATTTTGAAATACTTCTCCCAAATTCCCAATCATGAGTCGTTTCAAATAGGGCTGCAAATGAGCTGAACTTTTCATGAACAAGCTCGACTGAGCTTGTTAAGGGCTCGGCTCGATTCGTCAAGCTCGACTCTTTTATTTTTATTTAAACAATATAAATAACATTAAAAAAAATTTATCGAGCCGAACTGAGTCAAACTTGAGTTTCATTAATATTAATGAGCTCTCATTATGTGTTAAAAATTAGGCATGCTCCTTTCAGGTCTCAAGTTGAACTCTCAGTATGTGTCATTATAGGTATTATTTGAGATTTGTCCGATCTACGTAGAAGGGACGTTTGGTGTGGATTCTAAGATTAGTCGAGAAATACGTAAACTGATTCAGACATTCGACTATCATAAAAATATAAAACTTAATTGAATAAACATAATCCAGACGCATAGGGAATAAGTCAATTGGATAGTTCAAGTGGGTAAAAATTATCGAGAACGAGTCATTTTATAAATCAAAAATTTTAATTTTTTCAAACATAATTTTTAAACAATTTTTTTTTATTTATATAAAATGTTTTGGTAATAGCATTTTTCAGGACGACTTCAAAGGCCTCTTTTGGCAAAGAGGTTAAAAGTCATTTTTTGACTTCTAATTTTTTTTGGGTCACATCATTTCTCTATTTTTTTTACACGTTTTTCCAAAAAAAGTTTTAAAAAAAAATGAAAAATTAGCTTTTAACATATTTCCTAAAACAACCCAAAAAAATTGTTTGTACTAGTTATAGTGGCCTAATGATGTAGCTTAAGAGATAAGCGAAAGAATAAGAAGATTTAACCATATAGACAGGATTAACAAGCAAAAAATAAAATTTTCAATTCAAAAAATATAGACAGGATTCACAATTCAAAACCCTAATTTCAAAAAATATAAACAGGATTCACAATTCAAAACCCTAATTTCTGAAACCATAACCCTAATTTCTGATTTCACAATTCAAAATCCTAACCCTAATTCATGATTTCACATTCAATTGAAAACCCTAGAAAATTTTCACAATTCAAAACCACAACATTTACAAATTCAAAACCACAATTTCAATTCACAAAGCCTATTCTATCCACATTGATATCAATTTCAATTCACAACATTTTCACAGTCACAAACCCTATTCTACCAACATTTCCATCAATTCACGACATTTTTACATTCATGAACCCTATTCTACTCACATTGTACCCACATTCACATTTTCACAAACACAATAAACACATAAAATTCAAATGAGACAGACAGAGACAGACGCCATACCAGCGAGAGAGAGCAACCCACGGGCGGAGAGTGAGAGTAGAGAGAGAGACTGAGAGCAGAGAGAGAGCGAGAGCAGAGAGTGAGAGAGAGCTTGAAGTCGAAAAAACCTAAGTGTGAAAAGCGTGGTTGCAAATGACGGGGCTGGGGGAGTTTTTATATAAGTTTTAAAAGTGTGGTTACGAACCACGCTTTCACTTAAAAACGGATTTTGGTTAAAAGCGTGGTTATCATCAACGCTTTCTATGGTGAACAGTAAAAGCGTGGTTCACAACCACGTTTTCAGAAGAATTTTTTTTTTAGTTAAAAGTGTGGTTCACAACTACGTTTTCAGAAAAAAATAATTTTCAGTTAAAAGCGTGGTTCACAACCACGCATTCAAAAAAAAAAAAAAATTAATTAAAATCGTGGTTACAAACCACGTTTTCTTAATTAAAAGCGTGGTTTGAAAACACGCTTTTACGATTTCACAAAATTTACGCGCGACAGCCACAAAAACGTTGAAAGCGTGGTTCACAACCAGGTTTTAGCCTAGTTTGGGAATTCCATCCAACCTAGGCATAGTTTGAGAATTAAGTTGCTAATTTAGTTTAATTTGAGAAAAGCCTCTAGTTTGAGAATTAAGTTGCTAATTTGATTTAATTTGGGAAAAGTCTCCCAGTCAATGCTCTCTCCTCTATATTTGATAAGTCTAGAAAGTCGGGCTAGCTGTTGTATTTTTCCTGCATTGGCCAATTTTGGTATGTGTGCTGAAGAACTTTATGCTAAAAATGAGAAACTGTGATGGGTTTTGAGGTATGTTATTACTTGTTACAAGATTTGTCAAAGCACTAATATGATGATGATCATCATCATCATTCTCTTCCCACCGAAAGCATCTCATCTCATGCCTTTCAGTGAGCTGGTCTCTTGGTTTCTTTTGAAATTCTTTTTTGGTTTATTTTGGAATTCGTTTTTTGGGTCATGATGTTGATTATGTCAAAAAATTTAAAATTTTTAATACATGTTTTATGCGTATCAGCATTTACAAGTAGTGATTTAATTTTGTTAATGTTAAAAAATAGTTTTTATAGTTATTGAAATTTGTAAAAAAATAATATATGTATACATATAAATATTTAAAAATATATGAAATGTGTATTGGAATGATATATTTTGAAATTATTAGTAATATTTTTATTTTTTAATTCTGATGTGAATGACATTTGATTTGATCATTCAATGTGGTGGTAATAGTACAGTAGTACTACAAACCCAATGTGGGTGGGGGAACTAATATTTTTTGTCATTCATTCTAGGGATATATACAAGTCGGTTCGGGTTGAGTTAAATCCCTCACTGCTATTGAATCAGAATAATTTGGGTGAATGAAAAATTAACCGTTGCCGACTAGATTTGTTTTCGAAACTGCTCTTATATGATTTTCGGTTTAATGGTCGGGTTCGGATTGGATGAGCGGGTTGGGCCTTCAATTTTGGGCCTTTATGAATTAATATTATTTTTAGCCCATTTAACATTCAAACAACCCAATTTTATAATTTAGTTATGTTTTGTTTTAGAAAATGACCCAAACAGACCTTTCTAGAGATAAGCCCATTAAAAAAAAAACATAATAACTTATTTAAAATCAGTCTAAACAACCCATTATAAATAAAATAAATAACGTGTGAAATAAGTCAAAGCATAAACAGCCCAAACTAAAATGTTTTATTCAATAAAAAATAATTTGGCATACTAAATGAATAACCTATGTAAAATCAATCCAAAAACAAACAATCAAAGCTCAAAAGTTTCATTCATCCAATAACAAAAAATAAATTGCATACTAATCTGAACCATTAGGAAATAGAATTTGTCCAAAATACATCAAATGCAGTAAGCACTATTGCCAAAAAAATTCTAAATGCTGTCACCACCCACATTAAAATAAGCTAACAAAACATTCAGAAGTATAGTTATCCCAATCACTATCCATGTGCAAAAATATTTGTTTATAAAGTCAAAAAGAAGAGTACTGATCTATGTTAATTGTATAAAACCATTAGTCAAGAAAGTCAGTTAACTCTCCATGAAACCAAAAAGATCGAAGCCTGCAAATCCTAAAAACATAGAAGATGAGAACATGTTGCAAATAAATTTTATTAATTAAGTAAGAAGTAAAAATTAAAGATATAGAATTGAGTAACTTTACCAAGCCATACTAGAGTGTGATAATATTTGAACTTGGGTTTGATGTTGATGCAAATTCAGAAAGAGCTACAAGCAGTAGAACAATTAATTCAAATTTAAAACAATGTTATGTTGTATTTAGTGCAAAACATAAATATAAAAATAAATCAAAAAATTACTTGTAGGGTCATATTGTTTAAGTTCCTCCACATCATCCATTACCTTCCGAAGAGAAATAGGAACTGTGCTTTGAAACCAATTCTGTGTACATATCAGAGCCTCCACCATCATTGGAGATAATGAACTACGAAATGGGTCTAGAATGCGTCCTCCTGTACTAAAGGCTGATTCAGAAGCTACTGTAGAGATGGGTATTGCCAAGACATCACGTGCAACTTGGGACAACACTCTATACTTGGAAGAATTGACCAGCCACAATCCTAATATATCAAACTTTTCTTCATTGGAAGCTTCACACCTGTTTGCCAAGTACCTATCAACCTCAGATTTACACACACTAGAGCATTCCTTTTCCAAATAAGTATTAAATTGAGAACCAATTAATAGATGTGGATCATCAACCTTCATCATTGATCCTTCACACACATTAGACATTTCGATAGTTGCTGAATCATGAGAAGCATAATGCTCATATAAATGAGACAGACAATCCTTTACCCGACTTGTTATCTCATTCACCACTCTTTCAACAAGTAATTATGCAAAACAGAATTTCAGATACCTCAATTTCTTTCTAGGATCAAGTAAAACAGCAACATACACAAGTAAGTTGATTTTCTTCCCATTACCTCAATACTTTTCAAATTTTTCTTTCATGGTAAGGAAAATCCTATGCCCTTTTAATACTTTCCTCAACCTATCCCTCTCATTGTTGAAACTCCCTACAATGTCTCTAGCAATGGTAACACGAGATGGAATGTTAAACTTTGGTTGTAAAACAGCGCAAAATCTCTTAAACCCTCCACCTTCCACAAACGTAAAAGGTAATTCATCAAGCACTATCATCTCAGCAAGAGCTCTTCTTGTAGCTTCTACACTAACGCTCGTTGCCACAAGATTAACACCCTCATCTCCATCTTTTTTGGACTGAAAAGACAAAGTTTGTTGTCCATTATTATCCACATCTCTGTGAGGATATTTTTGACAAAAAACCAAGTGACTCAATAAGTTGCTTGTCCCATGCCCCTTTGAATCAGCCAAATACTCCTTTTGACAATATTTACAAACAACCTTAGTTACCCCATCTTTAGACTTGATTTTATCAAAATGATCCCATGCCCTTGAAGGTTTTCTACCAGCACCTTTTGCATGCACCTTAGGTGGTTTTGAAGGATTATCAATAGGGTCTTCTTAGATAGTAGAAGGGGGAATAACAGTAGCATCCTGGGCAATAGGTTGATTTAGATGATCCATTATCTATTAGAAATTTAAAAAAATAAATAAATAAAGAACCTCATGAAAGATTGCATGAACAATTTAAAAGCAATGATACAAAAAATGACAAACTTAAACAAAAATCATAACAACATTTAAAAAACAATACACATTTTGATTAACTTTTTTTAAAACCAATTCTTGAAAACTGAAAAAATAAAAAACAAAAAACTCAAAGACTATTTTTTGAAAACTCATAACCCAACAAATAAATATATTTGATTTGTCTAAACCAATTACAAAAAATAAATGAAGTTCAATGTAAGCATAAGTTATAGCTCAATGTATTTTTAATCAGAACTTGAACAAATGAGCAAAGATTCTACTTTCAGTACCTTTAATTTGAATTAAGAACACATTAAACTGAACAATCAATATGAACTAAAACATTTTAAACCTTTAATATCTAACCATCTAAAAAAAATTCAAGTCAACTTAAGTAATTAAATATGTCTTTTCTATGAAGGAAAAATGATTTGCTAGTCTAGTGAGTAGGTCGAAAATACAAAAAACAAAAAAGCAACCTTTTACATCCAAAACAAGTTTTCTTCCCAAGTGGCCATGGTATTAGAAATAGTAGTGTTCGGATTAAGGGATTAGTAGATTCAACTTTCAATGTGGCAACATCCAATTACTTACAAACCAAAAATAAATAAATTGTTATTGCAAATTGAAAAATTTAGCACCATCACATTCAGCTCTCATGAAACAATAATCAAATACGTATATGATATCTATCACATTTTAACACTAAAAAAAACCAAAATCTTGAGAAAAAAAATAATAATGAAAAAAAATTAATACTAATCTATTTGAAAAATCTTTACAAAACTAAAATTATTAAAACAATAATGAACCATTTGTAACGCCCTCAAAATAATACATAAACCCATCATTTAATAGTTCTATAAACATGATAGATAAGTCACATTTCCATTCATCAGAGTTAATATTACAAAAGGATATTTCATATGAGTTACAAATGTTCACAAAATAATATAATGCCCCGCAGGCTTACATCTTTCCAAGTTGTTACTTGGTTACACAAAAGAAGAGTTCTAACTCTTTACATACAAAGCCCTCGGCTTGAATTTACAAGTAATCATCAAAACAAAAATAACAAAATGGAGCCTTCGACTCCAAGACCTCCCAAGCTAAGACCTTGGAGGCAATATGTTACCTGTACCTGAAAATGGTGTCCCAAGTAGGGTGAGCCAAAGCCCAGTAGAGATATGTTAAACCAAATATGAGAAATAACTAAAACATTGGCATTCGACAAATGGTTAACACTTGTAAATCATCTTAAACCTTTTCCATAGCCCAACAACATTTATATCCATATTTCAATTCACTTCCATATATTTATCCAAATCAATTCATAGACATGGTTCATTATTTAACCAAACAATTCAAAATGAGACTACAACTCATATCATCAATACTTCAATCATCAATGTCATTCAAACGTATACAGGATTTCAGGACTTTCACCCTAGACACTCCGGCCAACTTAATTATCAATGGAGTCCATCCTCTATCTCCTCCCAAAACAATGGAGTACATCTTCTATCTCTTCCTAAACAATGATACATATCCAATGTATTAAAACACGTTATCATATACAATGATCAATCAAATCACATATTCAATGTGTTAATCCAACCGCCATATTCAATGACATAATCCAATTGATTAGTTTCAATTTACCTAATCATCATGCAATTCTACAACAATCATGGCTATCCTCTACCGATAGCCCAAAACAATTATTTCTAAACAAATAATTAAATTTATCAAACAGATAATTTATCACATTTTCCATAAGTGAGTGATTTATCAATCTAACTACACCATTTAATCACAATTTCCTCCAATTTCATGATTTTCAATCCAATCTCATTTTTCCTTAATAATTTTGTCATTTACACAAATAATATATGTAATTCAAATCAGGGCATTTCCCTTTTCTCAAATATTGCCCCAAAGGACATATCTTACCCATTATACGCAACTAACCCAATGTCAAGATCTCACATATGCATATGAAGCCCAAATAAGAAAACCCCTCTTTTATAATTTTCAAATCAAACCCTAACCTTGCCCAAACTCCCATATACCACCATCTATACAAAATGACCAAAATCTATGTTAAAACTCATAATAAGGAGTAGTTTATCCTTACCTCAAATGGAGAGACTCAAAGGAGATGAAGAGAAAACCCAAGATGCTCCAAGTCCAAGCTTTTTCGGATCAAAGGGTAGCCCACGCCAAGCTCTACCTTTTTTACAAAGGAAGTAGGGTAGGAGAACTCTAGTTCAAGAGTATTTGTAGAGAGAAGGAGTGTGTAGAGAGAGAGTCGGATCTAGGGTTTGGAGTGAAAAAGGAGATGAAAAGTGATTAAAATCACGCTGCTGCAATCTGATATATGCGAGGCTCGCTCGAGCGACCAGACACAACAAATACCTCGCTCGAGCGCAAGAAGCGTTGCTCGAGCGAACAATGAGAAGCTTCAAGTCTGCCACTCACGCAGACGCACGCTTGAGCGCAAGAGTTCTTGCTCGAGCGAAGGAACACAAAACACAGGGCTCGCTCGAGCGCAAGAAAGCTCGCTCGAGCGAAGAATACCAACCTTCAGGTCTTCACAGAGACGTAGACGCATGCTCGAGCGCAAGAATGCTCGCTCGAGCGAAGAGGCACACCATACAAAGCTCGCTCGAGCGCAAGAACCTTTGCTTGAGCGAAGAACCAATTACCCAAGGCTCGCTCGAGCGCAAAAAGCCTCGCTCGAACGAAGAGACCAAAACCTGGACAGTAACCATTTGAACTAACTCACAACCAACCTGTTCCAAACTTACCCAACACATCCCAAAACTCAAATACAAGGAATTAAAGGATGGAAACAAGGTAGACAACAACATACAACTACGAAACTCAAGTCCGGAATACAATAAATGACGAGGAAAAATCAGGATCGCTATAACCTCCCCCCCTTAAAGAATTTCGTCCCCAAAATTTTTATATAAGTTTCAAAATTGTGATTATTCAATTTTCAACATGATTACGATTCAATATTCACCAACATGACCCATTACCGGTCATTCCATCTCTTCTCAAGAGAAACAATTTACAATATATAACTCAATATGCATTATCAACATGCATTCTTTTGAAATTCAACAATCTTCAATATACATATTCCATAACTCCATAACATATTCGATATTAATAATAGATTGGCATTTCTAAAACACATTCAACATATACAATGTCAAAGTAAACTTGCATTTCCGAAACATATTCAACAATTTCAATATTTTCATAATCCAAAACATATACAATGTTCTTAAAGTTCATCAATAAAACAAAATTTCCAATACATGGTCAAACATTAACAAACAAGTCCGGATATTTCTCTCAGACCTCCAATTCACGTTCCCAAGTGGGTTCCTCAACCCCGTGATGTTTCCACAATACCTTGACCAAGGGAATCGTCTTGCCTCGCAAGACTTGGCCCCGCCTATCCAAGACCCTCATCGGTCTCTCCTCATACGAAGCATCCTCATCTACTTCTAAGTCGGTCCAATCCAACCCATGTGACGGGTCCGACTCATATTTCCGAAGCATACTAACATGAAATACGTCATGCACTCCAAACTACTGTGAAGGCAATGCCAAACGATATGCAACTTCCCCAATCCGCTCAAGGATCTCAAAAGGGCCAATAAACCAAGGGGACAACTTCCCACTCTTCCCAAACCTCATCAAGCCCCGTCTAGGTGATATTTTTAGAAAGACGTAATCACCCACCTCAAATGACAAAGGACTCCTCCTACGGTCGGCATAACTCTTTTGACGACTCTGGGCAGTAACCAACCTCTTACGGATAAGTGCTATTTTCTCCGTCGTTTCTCGCACCAACTCCGGGCCTAACAAAGGTGCATCACCCACCTTGGCCCAACACACTGGGGATCTACACGGTCGGCCATACAAGGCCTCAAACGGTGCCATGCCAATACTCGATTGGAAACCGTTGTTGTAGGCAAATTTCACTAAGGGTAGGTGTCTCTCCCATGACCCTTTAAAGTCAAGGACACAGCCTCGAAGCATATCCTCAAGTATGTAAATAGTGTGCTCGGACTGCCTGTCAGTCTGAGGGTGGTAAGCCATACTAAAAATCAGTCTAGTGCCCAAGGCACTCTGCAATCTACCACAACCTAGCAATAAAATGCGGATCTCTATCTGAGACAATTGACACTAGGACCCCGTGCAACCTCACTATGTCCCGAATGTACAAGTCGGCAAGGTGATCTACCGAATCTCTCACGCGTATAGGAATAAAGTGCACCGACTTAGTCAACCGGTCCACTACCACCCATACGGCATCTCTACCCCATTGAGTCCTCGGAAGACCCACGACAAAATCCATCGTGACCTGCTCCCATTTCCACTCGGCTATAGGCAAGGGTTGTAACAAACTCGCTGGCCTCTGATGCTCAGCTTTCACTTTCTGAAAAGTAAGGTATTTCGATACAAACACCGCCACATCGTTCTTCATACCCCTCCACCAAAACTGGCGACTCAGGTCATGATACATCTTTGTGCCTCCCGGATGCACCGCAAGGCGTGAATGGTGAAACTCTCAGAGTACCTCCTCTCGGCAAGACTTCGGTACAAACAAGCGATTTTGGTACCTCACACTCAGGTCGGGGTACACAGTCAAACCCTTCTCTACCTTCCCACTAGAGACTTTCTCCCGGAGGGATTCTACCTCAAAGTCACCCCTCTGTGCTTCTAACACTCGATTCACAAGCGTAGGTTATGCAACTACAGAAAACAAGGCTGCAGACTTAATAGTCTCACCCAGATGCAAGTCAAACTCGCCAAGAGCACCTAACATCTCCCATTCTCGGATAGCAATACAAGCTACATCACTAATGGACTTCCTACTTAGGGCATCGACCACAACATTGGCCTTTCTCAGATGATAATGCAACTCGAAGTCATAATCTTCTATGAACTCCATCCACCTTCTCTGCCTCAAATTCAAGTCCTTCTGTGTAAACAGATACTTCAGACTCTTATGATCCGAGAACACCTTGAACCTTTCACCATAAAGATAGTGCCTCCAAATCTTCAAGGCAAATATCACCGCCGCCAACTCTAGGTCGTGAGTAGGGTAATTTCTCTCGTGTGTTTTCAACTGACGTGAGCCATAGGCTACTACTTTCCCCTCTTGCATCAATACACAATTCAAACCCTCTCGTGAGGCATCACAATACACTGTATAACCCAAACCCCTCTTCAAAATAATCAAGACTGGAACGGTGGTAAGTCTAACTTTAAGCTCTTGGAACAACTTTTCATTAGTCTCATTCCACACAAACTTGACCCCTTTCCACGTCAATCTAGTCAAAGGCGAAGCTAGCCTAGAGAAATCTTTCACAAACCAATGGTAATACCCGGCCAATCCCAGAAAACTACAGATCTCAAAGGCATTCTTAGGTTGTGCACAATCCTGCACTGCCTCTGTCTTGGATGAATCTACAGTCACCCCTTCTCTGGATACCACATGGCCTAAGAACTTAACCTCTCTTAGCCATAACTCACATTTCCCAAACTTAGCATACAGCTTATGGGCTCGAAGCAACTTAAGCACCACTCGAAAGTGTTCCTTGTGCTCTTCCTCAGAAGGTGAATAAATCAGAATGTCGTCCACAAAGATGACTACGAAGCGGTCTAAGAACTCTCAGAAAATCCAGTTCATCAAGTCCATGAACACAGCCGGTGCATTGGTAAGCCTAAAAGGCATCACCAGAAACTCATAGTGGCCCTACCGCATACGGAATGTCGTCTTCGGGATATCTTCCTCCCTAACTAATGGTAACCCGATCTCAAGTCTATCTTAGAGAAACAATGGGATTCCTTCAACTGATCAAACAGATAATCTATACGAGGCATAGGGTACTTGTTCTTAACCATAGCCCGGTTCAATTTTTGGTAATCAATGCAAAGTCTCAAAGCCCTATCTTTCTTCTTAGCAAAGAGGGTCAGTGTTCCCCAAGGTGAAGTAATAGGGCGAATAAAACCCTTATCTAGCAACTCTTGGAGTTGAATCTTCAACTCACTCAACTTGGCTGGGGCAAAACGATACGGTGCCATGGAAATCGGTGCCGTGCCAGACACTAAGTCAATAGAGAACTCGATCTCTCGATGGGGTGGTAAACTAACAAGATCCTCGGAAAAGACGTTCGAGTACTCATAAACCACTCTTGGCAACTCAGTCTGAGTCCCATCACACTCACTACTCATAAAGCCAGCGAGAAGGCAACTAAGCTCACTCTACCCTCGCGGATCATACACCGGTGGTAAGACTCTACCAACCCGATCCTTCAAGAAATGAAAACAGTCACCGCTCAAAGTACATACAGTAACCCTCTGACGGTAGCAATCTATCACAGCCTGGTATGACGATAACCAGTCTATACCCAAAATCACATCAAACCCAGAGATATCTATCAATACAAAAGAAAATGAAAGCCGACGATTAGCGACCTCTATATCACAGCCCCGACACCCCTGTTTCAAAACCATCTTGCCCCCAATAGGTGATACAACACAAATAGGAGACGCTAAATGCGCCAACTCCAACCCCAAAATAGATGCAAATGCAGAAGATATAAAGGAATGGAATGCACCTGTATCAATCAACATATTAGCAACCGAGTTGCAAAACAAGAAGGTACCTCTCACAACAGATGGAGCCGGTACAAGGTCCGGCGCCGTAACAGCATACACGCGCCCTATAGGTCTCTGATCTACCTGCTCACCTCTCGGAGCATAAGACTGCTGCACAGACTGAGTCGAAGAGGCTCCTTGATTGGCCCTTGAGGCCTGTACTGACTAAGCTGGCTGGTGACCCTGTGTCTGCCTCGAACCAGACGCACCAGATGTGTCACTTAACAGCGGGCAAAACCTCTTTAGGTGCCCCGCCTGCCCACACTGATAACAAGTGAGTGGCTGGCCTCTGCCCTGACTCTGGCCCTGAGAACGAGCCGAAGATGATGTTGTACGCTGCCCTCCTCCCTTCTACGGGCAAACTGGAGACTTGTGGCCCAACTGACCACATTTGTAACAGGTGATGTCTCCCTGACCACCTCTCCCAGAACCTGAACTCGGCACTGGAAAGGTAGACCTCGAATTCACTCCCTGGGACTGCTGAGGGTTAGAACCCCTATGCCTCTTGCCGTTCCCCTGGCCATCCTGACTCCTCCTAGAGCCCCTCATCCTCTCCTTCTCAGTATGCATAATAGTCTCAAGATAGGCTGCAGCCTCCACAAGGCACTCATACTCCCTAATCATGGACTTGTCCACTCGAAACATGAGTCCGATCCTCAATTTCTTCTTAAACTCCAAACATCTACACTCCTCGGTCGCCACTAACTCTAGTGCAAACCTCGATAAGCTAGTAAAAGTGGCTTCAAACTCTACCACAGGTGTATTTAGCTGCTTGAGCTGACAGAACTGATCCCTCAACTTCTTCCTAATAGTGGGAGGCAAAAACTTATCCTAAACGGCGTCAACAAAAGCCTCTGAAGTCCCTCAAATACGCCCTCGAACAAACTTCTAGCACTGACCCTCGTCTCCCTTCAACTGGAAAGACGCCAAGGTCACCTTCAAACCTCCGTCTTCGATGCCAAGCATCTCAAACGTCTTCGTCATCTGCTCAAGCCATTCATCAGCCTTCAGTGGCTCCTTAGGGTCACCTAAAAACTCGTCCAGATTCGACTGGAAGAACTCTCTCTTCGAAAAAGAAGGCCCTGCTTCAGCTACTTGGGCCTGGACTTGATTCTCAGCCCTGAGAATGTCCATAGATTTCCTCCATACTCCAACCATTTCGCAGGCCAAGGCGCCCATGGCCTGTTGACCTACTGGCTTGGCCACGTTAGCCTGACCAATTCCTTCATCCTGTGCCGAAATCTCATCCGGTATAGGCATCTCCTGCCTCCTAGGCCTACCACGCCTGACATTAGCACATTCACAAATGTGCCGAAGCTATTTCACTCGCGTCCTAATGCGATGGACAACAGTAATTCACTCCACTTAAGCACATAAACACTTACGAATTTCATTTCCGAATAACGACCGTCCCGTGGCGTTGCTAGAGTTCCAGTTAGAAACGGTAGTGATCAAGTGCCTTTCCAACAAGACTCCCAAAAACCCATAGACCCGATCAACATCCTAGAAACTAAATCCCATACTCATATAGTCATATAAACATGTTATCATATAAACACATAACATTTCACTTAAGTCTCTCACAAGCAAGACAAACCCATTGTGGTACTAACCACTTCCCACGTACCCAAAGTATTCAAACCCGGTACGCTCTGATACCAAGTTGTAACGCCCTCAAAATAATACATAAACCCATCATTTAATAGTTCTATAAACATGATAGATAAGTTACATTTCCATTCATCAAAGTTAGTATTACAAAAGGATATTTCATATAAGTTACAAATGTTCACAAAATAATATAATGCCCCGCGGGCTTACATCTTTCCAAGTTGTTACTTGGTTACACAAAAGAAGAGTTTTAAGTCTTTACATACAAAGCCCTCGGCTTGAATTTACATGTAATCATCAAAACAAAAATAACAAAATGGAGCCTTCGACTCCAAGACCTCCCAAGCTAAGACCTTGGAGGCGGCATGTCACCTGTACCTAAAAATGGTGTTCCAAGTAGGGTGAGCTAAAGCCTAGTAGAGATATGCTAAACCAAATATGAGAAATAACTAAAATATTGGCATTCGACAAATGGTTAACACTTGTAAATCATCTTACATCCTTTCCATAGCCCAAAAACATTTACATCCATATTTCAATTCACTTCTATTTATTTATCCAAATCAATTCATAGACATGGTTCACTATTTAACCAAACAATTCAAAATGAGACTACAATTCATATCATCAACACTTCAATCATTAACGTCATTCAAACGTATACAGGATTTCGGGACTTTCATCCTGGACACTCCGGCCAACTTAATTATCAATGGAGTCCATCCCCTATCTCCTCCCAAAACAATGGAGTGTATCCCCTATCTCCTCCTAAATAATGATACATATACAATGTATTAAAACACGTTATCATATACAATGATCAATCAAATCACATTCAATGTGTTAATCCAACCGCCATATTCAATGACATAATCCAATTGATTAGTCTCAATTTACCTAATCATCATGCAATTCTACAACAATCATGGCTATCCTCCACCGATAGCCCAAAACACTTATTTCTAAATAGATAATTAAATTTATCAAACAGATAATTTATCACATTTTCCATAGGTGAGTGATTTATCAATCTAACTACACCATTTAATCACAATTTCCTCCAATTTCATGATTTTCAATCCAATCTCATATTTCCATAATAATTTCATCATTTACACAAATAATGTATGTAATTCAAATTAGGGCATTTCCCTTTTCTCAAATATTGCCCCAAAGGCCATATCTCACCCATTATACGCAACTAATCCATTGTCAAGATCTCACATACGCATATGAAGCCAAAATAAGAAAACCCCTCTTTTATAATTTTCAAATCAAACCCTAACCTTGCCCAAACTCCCATATACCACAATCTATATAAAATGACCAAAATCTATGTTAAAACTCATAATAAGGAGTAGTTTATCCCTACCTCAAATGAAGAGACTCAAAGGAGATGAAGAGAAAACCCAAGATGCTCCAAGTCCAAGCTTTTTCGGATCAAAGGGTAGCCTACGCCAAGCTCTACCTTTTTTACAAAGGAAGTATGGTAGGAGAACTCTAGATCAAGAGTATTTGTAGAGAGAAGGAGTATGTAGAAAGAGAGAGTCGGATCTAGGGTTTGGAGTGAAAAAAGAGATGAAAAGTGATTAAAATCACGCTGCTGCAATCTGATATATGTGAGGCTCGCTCGAGCGACCAGACACAACAAATACCTCGCTCGAGCGCAAGAAGCGTCGCTCGAGCGAATAATGCGAAGCTTCAGGTTTGCCACTCACGCAGACGCACGCTCGAGTGCAAGAGTTCTTGCTCTAGCGAAGGAACACAAAACACAAGGTCGCTCAAGCACAAGAAAGCTCGCTCGAGCGAAGAATACCAACCTTCAGGTCTTCACAGAGACGTAGACGCACGCTCGAGCGCAAGAATGATCGCTCAAACGAAGAGACACACCACACAAAGCTCGCTCGAGCGCAAGAACCTTCGCTCGAGCGAAGAAGCAATTACCCAAGGCTCGCTCGAAGAGACCAAACCTGGACAGCAACCATTTGAACTAACTCACAACCAACCTGTTCCAAACTTACCCAACACATTCCAAAACTCAAATACAAGGAATTAAAGGATGGAAACAAGGTAGACAACAACATACAACTACGGAACCCGAGTCCAGAATACAATAAATGACGAGGAAAAACTAGGATCGCTATACCATTAAAAAAAAAATACAAAATTTTCATAAAATTTTACCTGGGGTTTGGTTGATCGTTGAGTCAAGAACCAGGAGTCGTAAAATATGGCTGTCTCCAGAGGAAGATATTAGGGAGTCGAGAAAAACAACAAAGCTTCGTTTTGAAACTTCAAAACTTCGAAGTTACAGGGTTTTCTTCATCAATAGCCTTGAATTGAAGAGGGTTTTCATAGTTGATCTTTAATATATAGAGTATTTAGGGTTTGAAATTAAAGATTGAGTTCAGATCTATGGGTGAGACCATTAAAGAATCTATGGATGCATTAGGGTTTCAAATAGAGAGAGAGAGAGAGAGAGAGAGAGAGAGAGAGAGGAACTTGGGAGATTTCTGAAGAAAGTGAGAGGGATATATATATATATATATAGAGAGAGAGAGAGAGAGGGAGAGAGGGAGGGAGAAAGGGGTAGGTGGGTGCTCATCATCATCTATCTGCCGTTCGAGTTTTTTGAGATACAAATATGGTTTGAAATCTGTGACTGAGAGAGAAAGAGAGAGAGAGATAGAGACGAAAGGGGGGTTGGTGAGATCATCATGTTCTGTCTTTTGAGTTTTTTGAGATAGAGAGAGAAGTCTGTAAATGTGAAGAAGAGAAAGAGATAAGGGTGTTGGAAGTTGTGTGTAATCTGTCAAACCAATTAGATAAACACATGTGGCAATGGAATCAGAATTCTGCATCATTAGTAATATATTCGGTCGGTTTAGGTTTAGTTACTTTTAATTATGTGGAACCGAAAATTGATCGAAACCCGAATTTAAATTTGAAAATAGGCCCGTCCTCGATCGAATTGAAGCTCGAAACCGTCTGTAATGTCTTCAGGTCAGTTGGTTTGGGTCGGATTTGTCGGATGGTTCGGTTGCTTGAACCACCCCCTAATTCATTTTGTATTTTTATTTTGTATTGTTAATTTTGATGATTACAAATAAGTAATTGGACCAAAGCAACTGAATAAAGGTCAACTATTATCAAAAGGGAATGAAGTGTCCCAAGCTGAGATGATTCTAGAGAATGTTGCAAATCTTGGTGGATCAAAAGCCTGAGTTGGGAATGTTGGAAATGGTTAATTTTTCCTAAGTTAGGTCTATTTTTTAGGTGGGCCCCGAGTGTCGATTAACTCGGGTCAAAGTGGTAACGCGTTCTATGCCGCGTTGTGATTCACGTGGTATATTTGGTTGCTCAAAACCATTACCGAGTGAATGGGAAATTGAAGCCAAAGTGTGCTCCATGAAAATGGAGTTTTGGTGGAAATTCCTTAAGGTTGTAAATTGGCTTGTCCCACATTGATTTGGTGGGAGGTTTTGAAAGGGTTTATAAGGCTTAGGGTGAGATACTTGGGGTGTGCCCCAAGGGGTACCCAAGTGTTTTAGAGGGAGAGGTTATGGGCAAAATGGGCTAGACCCATTGGACCCAAAAATCACCACACACGCGCGCGCGCGCCGCCGCCGCCGTCCGTCCGGTCGGGCGGGCTGGGCCTGGGCGCGGGTGCGTGGTGTGTGGTTGGGTTGGGCTTCTAATCTTTTTGGGCCAAAAACATTTGAATTTAATTTTATTTTTTATTAAAATAAAATCCAGAATTCAAATTAAATTGGTTTGGATTTTTTGTACATCCAAACAGGGCCCTTCCCGTTTTCAAACAGAAATAAACTGTTTTGGAATTAGTGTACATCCAAACAGAGCCCTTCCCGTTTTCAAACAGAAATAAATTGTTTTGGAATTAATGCACACCCAAACAGGGCCCTTCCCGTTTTACTATCTGTTTGAATTGATTCAAATCTGTTTGAATTCAAAACCCAACAGGTATGATACCTGTTCAATTCAAAACAAAGAGTCACCTTCACATCTATAAATAGGACCACCCTCATTTGGATTTTGTAACTCTAATTTTCGTCCTTCATAATTCTGCAAACTTCCTCTTCATTTTGCTGCATTATTTTCTTGTCAGAGAGAGTATAAACACTTAGTGTGTTCGTAAGGCAAACAATTTGTAGTGCTGCTATTGTTTGTAGTAGATCATTTTATCCTGGGAGATAGACGTCCACATTCTGAAAGCACCGTGGAGAGGACGAATCTGTCTTAAGGACACAGTGTCAAACACTGGACTTGATCAGAAAAATAATTCGAAGAAATTAATCAAGTAAGTTGTTTAATTTATTATTCTGTTTTATTTGTTTATTTAAATCAGATTTTAATTTTGTTTTGGTAACAAAATAAAATCTGCTTTTTATTTATTTATTTTTATTTCGAGTTTGATTTTTGTAATCAAACAAATTCTCTCCTTTTCTTTATTTCTTTAAATTCTATTTGTTGTTGTGTACACAATAGAATTAAATCTTTTAAATACAGTGAAGATTGTCCTACAATCTTAAGACAGACCCCTTTTTTGGGTATCTTCATTGTATTTAATTTTCTGTGTTTTCAAATTAATATTCTGGTTGGAAAAACAAATAGTGATTTATGCTATTTGACAGATAGTAGTAATATACTGTCTCTTTTCTTTGACAACTACTAGTAGTACGATACTGGTGTCATTAACAATTCAGAATATTATTTGGTATTACAGAAAATTCTTGTGATATTTTATTTTTCAAGTTTTAGTAACAAGGAAAATAAAATTATTTTGTTGTTATAATTATTTTCTGGTTTTAGTAACTAGAAAATTAATTTGTGTTTTAATTTATTTTCTAGTTTTGGTAACTAGAAAATTATTTTGTGTTTGTTCTGGTTTTTTGTAATCAGATAGTTTTGTGGTATTTTATTTTCTAGTTTCAGTAACAAGAAAAATAAAATGATTTTGTGCTATAATTTATTTTCTGGTTTAAGTAACTAGAAAATTAAGTTGTGGTTTGGTTTTCTGATTTTTGTAATCAGATATTATTTCGGTATTTTATTTTACTAGTTTCAGTAACAAGAAAAATAAAATTATTTTGTATTGTAATTTATTTTCTGGTTTTAGTAACTAGAAAATTAATTTTGTTAATCAATCATGTAACTCTGTGACTTGGTCACAATCTGTTATTTTTGTAAGTAACTTATGGTTTCGTTTGATAGACCACTTATTTTTGAACCCTTTGTGAAAAGGTGTTAATTCTTTTGACTTTATCATAGTTCATCGTGAGTATACATGGAAGAATTTGTTTCTAGAGTAAAATATTAGTTTTACAAACTAATTTTATTTTATTATAATGTGGATTCATAGTCTTGAATTGTTTCTGCTCTTGAGTCAGAAAAAATATATATATATATATATATATTCACAAGAACATTTTAATGCATATTTAATTTGTTTATTTATGTACAAATCAAACTTATTAAATGAAGGTATGTTTTGTCATTTTAAAGTTTAATGTTTAAATGCGTTGGATTTTATTTATGAGTTGAGAATTCTTTTATTTCATGGTGCAAGCGATGGGATCACGCATGATTAATTTATTTTGTTGATTCATTATTTTTAGTTGATACGTTTGATATGCATGTATGATATCTACTCAAGTTATTTCTTAACAATAATTTCAAGTGATTTGGAATGATAAATTGTTATGTCGACTTAGGACATAAGCAAGTTAATTTGAATATTTCTAATCAATTTTGAATGGGTGTTTAAACACCAAAGAAATTTAAACATGAAGATGTTTGTAATTTTATCGGTCCGTTTAATTGGGAAGAAATTTAAGAAATTTTTATGTTGATTATTGAATTATGTGACATGAGATGTCATTAATAATTATTTTACTTGCGTAGTAGAATTTATTAAATCATGAACCATTTTATTAATATGGGGGTGTATCTCTTGCATTAGTTGAGATAATTTAATTTTCTTTTGTCACAAATATTTTTATGACAGTGACATTTATTTGTTATTGAGCTTGCAAGAATGTATACAATCAAATGGGTTTTTGAATTGTTTGATTCTTAGGCAAAATTTTTTATGAGGATATGATTTTGTCAAAACATTAATTCTGACTTGAGTAGTCATAATTATTTTGGTTTTTTCTTGAAATTGTTTTAAAATTCATTGATTTATATTAGAAGTGATAGGGGTGGTGAATATGATGCACCATTAAATGAATTTTGTGCACAACATGGCATTATTCATCAAACTACAGCCCCTTATTCTCCACAGCAAAATGATATTGCTGAAAGAAAGAATAGAACCCTAAAAGAAATGATGAATGCCATGTTACTAAGTTCAGGCTTACCACAGAACTTGTGGGGGGAAGCAATATTGTCTGCTAATTATGTTCTTAATAGAATACCCCACAAGAAAACCAAAAGCATTCCTTATGAATTGTGGAAAGGTCAGAAATGATGAATGCCATGTTACTAAGTTCAGGCTTACCACAGAACTTGTGGGGGGAAGCAATATTGTCTGCTAATTATGTTCTTAATAGAATACCCCACAAGAAAACCAAAAGCATTCCTTATGAATTGTGGAAAGGTCGACCACCTTCCTACAAATACTTAAAAGTGTGGGGGTGTTTGGCAAAAGTTGAAGTACCTGTTCCTAAAAAGACTAAAATTGGACCAAAAACAGTAGATTGTGTGTTTATTGGTTATGCTCAGAATAGTAGTGCATATCGGTTTCTGACTTATAAATCAGATATACCTGATATAAATGTGAACACTATTATAGAGTCAAGGAATGCTGTGTTTTTTGAACATGTCTTTCCTTACAAGAAAGGACAGGAATTAAGTTCACAGAAAAGAACTTATGATTGTACACAAAGTCAAGAGACTAATGACAATCAAACACACGAGACTAGTAATAGTCTCGACCAACAGGATTTAACTAATGATGAACCAAGACGAAGTAAGAGAGCAAGAACATCAAAATCCTTTGGTCCAGATTTTCTGACATACTTGTTAGAAAATGAACCTCAAAGCTTTAAGGCAGCAATGACAGGTCCTGAAGCACCTTTGTGGAAAGAGGCTGTTAATAATGAAATTGAATCCATTATGCAAAATCATACTTGGGAATTGGTGGATCTTCCACCAGGTTCTAAACCTCTTGGATATAAATGGATATTCAAGAGAAAAATGAAAGCAGATGGTTCAATTGACAAGTATAAAGCAAGACTTGTTGTTAAAGGTTACAGACAAAAGGAAGGTCTGGACTATTTTGACACATATTCCCCTGTGACAAGAATAACATCCATTCGTATGCTTATTTCTATAGCAGCGTTGTTTAATTTAGAAATACATCAAATGGATGTTAAGACAGCTTTCTTAAACGGTGATCTAAATGAAGAGATCTATATGGAACAACCCGAAGGGTTTGTAGTATCAGGGCAAGAAAAGAAAGTTTGTCGACTTGTAAAATCCCTTTATGGATTAAAACAAGCACCTAAGCAATGGCATGAAAAATTTGATCATGCAATGCTTACTAATGGGTTTAAGATAAACGAATGTGACAAGTGCGTCTATGTTAAGAACACTGACCAAGGATATGTCATAGTTTGTCTTTATGTGGATGACATGCTTATCATTGGAAGCAGTCAAAACATGATCAAATCAACTAAGCAGATGCTTAACAAAAGATTTGATATGAAAGATATGGGGGTCGCAGATGTTATATTAGGAATGAAAATTACTAAAACATCTGACGGATATGCATTATCTCAATCTCATTATATTGAGAAAATTCTTGATAAATTTATCAAGGATGATTTGAATTTAGCTAGAACACCTGTAGACATCAGTCTTTATTTATCGAAAAATAAAGGTGATGCAGTGTCTCAGTTAAAATACTCCCAAATCATTGGAAGCCTAATGTACCTAATGAATTATACTCGTCCTGATATAGCTTATGCTATAAGTAAATTGAGTAGGTACACTAGTAACCCTGGAGAAGACCATTGGAAAACGATCATTCGAGTTCTTAGATATCTAAGATTTACTCGTGATCATGGTTTGAACTTTACTCGATATCCAGCAGTACTCGAAGGTTATTGTGATGCCAATTGGATATCGGATACTAAAGATTCAAAATCCACTAGTGGATATGTCTTTACTCTTGGAGGCGCTGCTGTTTCTTGGAAGTCCACGAAACAAACTTGCATCGCACGATCCACAATGGAATCCGAGTTCATTGCTTTAGACAAAGCAGGTGAAGAAGCAGAATGGCTTCGTCACTTCTTAGAAGACATTCCAATGTGGCCAAAACCTGTGCCAGCTATTTGCATTCATTGTGATAGTCAATCTGCAATGGGCAGGGCACAGAATCACATGTATAACGGTAAGTCACGACATATACGTCGTCGACATAATACCGTAAGGCAATTGTTGTCAAACGGAATAATCTCAATAGATTATATAAAATCTAAAGAGAATATTGCGGATCCGTTAACAAAAGGTTTGACAAAAGAGCTAGTGTATAGTTCATCAAAGGGGATGGGATTAAAGCCTATTACATAAGAGTCGTCATAATGGTAACCCTACTTATATGACTGGAGATCCCAAGAACTAAGTTCAAAGGGACAACTAAGTTATGTATGGCTCGCCAGAAATCACCAAGGGATTAAAATTCCTACCCATTCCTATGGTGAGAGTGATATCTGCAACATATGTTGTCTGCAGGGGTATAAGGATAAGCTTTGCTTTTAATGATTACTTATATCTTGATTAAGACATAAAATCAAGACGAGTATAAGGAGATACTCACAATAAGAGTCACCTATATGAGTGTTGAACTGGGGCCGGTTCTATGAGAATGAAGAGGCTAAATTCTCTAGAAACACTTATGAAAACCAGGCGCGTTCAAGGCCAAAATGAACACAACAGTGAGAACCACGATGTGTTAGAAGATATTTTGTGTGAAATCTATTGTCTTGGCTTACACAAACGGCTGAACAATTCAAGGCATCGCGTCCATTGGTTAGCCAGTAAGTCCGATAGGTTATCACTAGGGAAGGTTCAAAGCCGAAAACTACCTATCCTGATGCAAGATATTTTCGACTTATACTCTTTCGTTAAGTCTGCATATTGTTGCATTTCCGTTGTCATCAAATTCCATTCATGTGGGGGATTGTTGGAAATGGTTAATTTTTCCTAAGTTAGGTCTATTTTTTAGGTGGGCCCCGAGTGTCGATTAACTCGGGTCAAAGTGGTAACGCGTTCTATGCCGCGTTGTGATTCACGTGGTATATTTGGTTGCTCAAAACCATTACCGAGTGAATGGGAAATTGAAGCCAAAGTGTGCTCCATGAAAATGGAGTTTTGGTGGAAATTCCTTAAGGTTGTAAATTGGCTTGTCCCACATTGATTTGGTGGGAGGTTTTGAAAGGGTTTATAAGGCTTAGGGTGAGATACTTGGGGTGTGCCCCAAGGGGTACCCAAGTGTTTTAGAGGGAGAGGTTATGGGCAAAATGGGCTAGACCCATTGGACCCAAAAATCACCACACACGCGCGCGCGCGCCGCCGCCGCCGTCCGCCCGGTCGGGCGGGCTGGGCCTGGGCGCGGGTGCGTGGTGTGTGGTTGGGTTGGGCTTCTAATCTTTTTGGGCCAAAAACATTTGAATTTAATTTTATTTTTTATTAAAATAAAATCCAGAATTCAAATTAAATTGGTTTGGATTTTTTGTACATCCAAACAGGGCCCTTCCCGTTTTCAAACAGAAATAAACTGTTTTGGAATTAGTGTACATCCAAACAGAGCCCTTCCCGTTTTCAAACAGAAATAAATTGTTTTGGAATTAATGCACACCCAAACAGGGCCCTTCCCGTTTTACTATCTGTTTGAATTGATTCAAATCTGTTTGAATTCAAAACCCAACAGGTATGATACCTGTTCAATTCAAAACAAAGAGTCACCTTCACATCTATAAATAGGACCACCCTCATTTGGATTTTGTAACTCTAATTTTCGTCCTTCATAATTCTGCAAACTTCCTCTTCATTTTGCTGCATTATTTTCTTGTCAGAGAGAGTATAAACACTTAGTGTGTTCGTAAGGCAAACAATTTGTAGTGCTGCTATTGTTTGTAGTAGATCATTTTATCCTGGGAGATAGACGTCCACATTCTGAAAGCACCGTGGAGAGGACGAATCTGTCTTAAGGACACAGTGTCAAACACTGGACTTGATCAGAAAAATAATTCGAAGAAATTAATCAAGTAAGTTGTTTAATTTATTATTCTGTTTTATTTGTTTATTTAAATCAGATTTTAATTTTGTTTTGGTAACAAAATAAAATCTGCTTTTTATTTATTTATTTTTATTTCGAGTTTGATTTTTGTAATCAAACAAATTCTCTCCTTTTCTTTATTTCTTTAAATTCTATTTGTTGTTGTGTACACAATAGAATTAAATCTTTTAAATACAGTGAAGATTGTCCTACAGGGAATATTTCTCCAACAAAAAGTGAATTTACAAGAATGAAGAGATTGGACAAAGCAAATATCAAAGAACCAAGGATACTCTCCACTAGACAATAAGTCTCCCTTGATAATAAAGAATAAACCTAAACCCACCCATGATGATTCAGAACAGAAAATAATGGCCTCTTTTTTCTTTTCTTTTTTTGGGAAATCTGTGTGCCATGCCATGTAATAAAAGGAAGAGTTTTTCTACCTCACTTATTTTATCATTCCTAACTAAATAATTTTAAACGACGAGAATAGAGTTTGAAAAAAATTAATTAGTTAATATTATTTATCATGTCATTAAAGATACAATTAAGAGAGGGATAGGGCAATTCTAACATTGTTAACAAAAGAAAGAAACAAATCCATAAGAATTGAGATCTGCAATAACAATAATAATAATAATAGGAGAAAATTTATATTAGTCCAAAACTAGGAAAATAGTTACAAAATAATGATAAACTTTATCAATATTTATTGGTTATTTTTGACATTTCGAAGGTTAGAAATATAATTCAAACGTGTCAGTAAAAGTCTGAAATTTTTTTACAGATAATAAATACCATTTTTTATTAAGTGATTGTATTAAAGTTCTTTGAGCGTCAATGAAAAAGACTTTATTGTGTTGTGTTTAAAAAATGAACGAAAGTTTTAACTCAAATTCGTAACAAAATTGGAGGGAGAGACTGGGCAGAAATTGCAATTGATTAACTGAATAAACAATTACAAAATGTTACATTTAGTAAGGACAATTTCGAAACTTTTAGACCGATCGGGTTTTGGAATTACAAGGCTAATCTACTCCTACGAAATGAAAGTGCAATGCATAAAAGTGAGGTATAAAAATTTAAAGATAAATGAAATTGACAAAGACGTAGAGTCTAAATTTGATCAAGGGCCTCTTCAGTCTTTGCTTCCATCTATTTATAGCTTTCTCTTGGCCTTTGAAGCAGTTAGACTGCTATCTTCCACCATGATCTCTTTTCTTCTCACTACTTAAGGATATAATCTTCCCTTCGTGCATTTGCAACTGCTAACAACTGCTCCTTGTTAACTCCTTCACGTGCCTCTCACATGTTGCTCATTTTCTTTTACTGGTTGAACTTAACATTTGGAACTCAGGTGAGCACTTGCAAGGTGAGACTTTTCCCTATCGCATCAAATACTATAGAATACACTCAAAATATCACGTGTCACTTTTGAATTCAATGATTCAAATGTGGTGCCAACATAATAATTAAAATTATAAACTTTTTTATACAAAATTTGAAAATTAATTACAAAAATAATGATAAACTTTATCAATATTAAAATTATAAACTTTTCCATACATATGTAACAACTTTTTCAAATTAGCTCTGATTGATAAATTCCTCAATAATAATAATAATAATAATAATAAACTAACTCAAACCAACCACATAAGATGTGAAAAGCACACCCACACCCGGATTCGGGCCGCCAGCCAAAAATCAAATTAATTGGATATCATTAACCCTTTCATCCACTCACATTTACATCTTGAAAAATAAAATGACGTGATTTAAAATATTAAAATAAATACAAATGTGAGTGGATGAAAAAATTAACGATATCCGATTAATTTAATTTTTTACAAATATATTCTACTCGATGTACTCTAAAATATGAACGGTTTAAATTATCAGAACGAACTCCAAAATAAGTCCATAGGACTGCACAGCAAGTACCCCAAATCACCCACACCCACATTCATTAAAGACCAAAAAACAACATAAGTTGTTCCCCCTATCCTAGCAGCTAGCATCCCCTCCCCTAACCAACCGACGTGAATGAACGAAGCCCTCTCTCTCTCTCTCTCTCTCTCTAATATATTTATTTAATTAATTAAATTAAGTGACCCTTTCAACAGAAAGGAACACAACAGAACAGGAAGGGACCCAAATAAGAATAATAATAGGAAATGTATAGTACCACCACCCCACCAGAGTATGAAACTTTTGACATCATGTTCTGGCCGTATCTTCTTGGTAGGTTGCATCCGGAAAGATCGAATAGAGAATTCCACTAAAAACATTCCCTTCAATCCATATATCTATCTATATATATAGTTATATAGTTGGGAAATATAGGCAGGCAGGGCCCTTGAAGAAGGGTTTGTGTTTGACTTACCTATGCAAACAAAAGTAAATTCAAGTGGCTGATCAAAAAAAAATGTAAATTCAAGTGTGCGGACGAGTGTCTTCCAAGTCAAATTGAACTGAAGAGAGGAGACCATCGCCATGGCTTAAAGAACACAAGCCTTGGCCTTAGTAGATTATATGAGAAGCAGAATGGAGAATAAACAAGGAAACATTTTGACATCATCAGCCATGAGAACACAGTGAATAACTACTACATATTTCGTTCAAAGTCACAATATGCACTTCAAATCCACACACAGTAATTTTCCCAAGATTGCAATTTATTAAACTGAAGTAAAACAAAATCCACCATTAATTCGAGACCTTGGATCCAATAAAAATGGAAAACATATTGCTTCCAATCCAAAAGTAGCTAATCCTGTCCTGGTATGATCATAACCCATACGACAGC
Organism: Camellia sinensis; assembly: GCF_055761805.1. Taxonomy (NCBI): domain Eukaryota; kingdom Viridiplantae; phylum Streptophyta; class Magnoliopsida; order Ericales; family Theaceae; genus Camellia; species Camellia sinensis. The sequence continues at coordinate 254,039,233 of NC_138961.1, forward strand.
TAACAAAGTATGATCCATAGTAGCTAGGGATCAATGAAACATATTTTCCTTCTAATTATTCACAATATGCTAAAGACATATCTTAAAGCTTGATACTCCCAAGCCATTCTCTCAGGAAATCCTAAATAAAAAAATACTTGGAATTTGCTTATATTTCATCACAAGCTTGGTGAAACAGCAACTCAGAAATATATATTCAGAACAGAAAGGTAATTTCCCTCCCCTAGCTCTTCTTCGTTAATATTTATTTTTTCTTGTGTCCAAACCAACTCAACAGAAAGGGAAATACACTAACCACAGACACAATAAACAAAGAGACATCAATTTTATCTTTAAACATTTCCAGGAAGTTATATAATCGTCGAAACTATAAACTTACCAGAGAAAATAATAAATAAATAAAATCTAGTCAGCTTTTAGGAAAAGTAAGAATGTTCCCTACCTAAAAAAAGCCAACTTGCCATTGAGTCAGCTTATCCTGCAATTTGTCTGTAAACTTAATGCACTCACTTAGCTATCAGCTAATAAGAAAACCACCATTTAATGCTCTTTCCACATGCCGAGAACTGTTAAATCATTTGTCACTTCAAGCTTTTTGCCTTGCTTACGTGATCTTTTCCGTTTCCTGCTCCTGGTTCTTGTGGTTTCACTGCCATCATTGCTGTCCTGCATCTAGACTACCATATATTAATGTCATGATGATCAGCAATAGAAAAGTTGAAGAACAATTCTGTTATTTCGAAAAAGTAAACTACAGCCAATTTGCTGGTTATCATCTACCAGAGGATACTTTATATATCGACATTTCCAAGTCTGCTTTTGCAAACAATATTGTACATTAATCTAAACATATCACAGCTTGAACTCATTTTGTATCCATTTTAAAGTTGCTGGCTTCTAGACCCTATATAATCCATGATTGAATCCATTTCCCTAATTCTGAAGCTATTTTTTACAAGTAATTCCGAAACATTAACAAGCAGAAGCACGGTTTTTGATGGGCAAACAGGCAAGGTTCAGAATAAAGAGCCTCCTCCAAAATCATGCCACAAGCATTATGCACCCCAGTCAAGGATCTTCATTGCTCCAAAGTTCAAAACAAATCTGTGCATCACTACGATATCAACCTCACTACGAAACACTATCAACCATAGTATGGCCAGGATCACCAAACATCAAATTATTGCCCTCAAATGATATAAAGCAGACAAGAAAAAGGGAAGACTGAAGAGTATAAGCATTCAGAAATACTCACCTTTTCTGAAACAAGATATTCTTTGGCATGCCCACAATTCTTTTTCTTCTTACATGAGAGTGGGTTTGGACCCTGCAAAGTCCAAGAAAAGTAGATCCATGAATGATGGGAATGCCACCTTAGAAAATTGAACAAAGTAGATCCAAAAATGATAGGGTGGTGTAATATAGAACTACGCTTTGCAATGATCAAAGACAAAATATATGAGACAACAGCGAACCAAATATTGCTTCCACCACTAGTCTATCCATTAAGGAACCAACAGCCACTTGATAATTAAACCAACAGCCACTTGATAATATAGAACTATTTTAAAGTACTTACTTTAAGTGAAATTACATCAACACCCCCTCAACTACTAGCGAATAACACCTTACCTACCTTCCCTCATCAATGAACTTGTGCATTTTGGCCCCATTTAACTATAAAAAACTGTACAAATGGCCCTTCTAGAACAGGGCATGAGGTTGAAAGTGATGCATTTTTATAGTTAAGGGGGGATCAAAATGTACATGTCATAGATGAGGGGGTAAGACGAGATTCGCAAATTGAGAAGGTTTTAATGTAATTAACCTTTATTTGTATTATGAGTAAGAACACAAGATTACAAGTGTACACATCCATAAATTTTTCTAAGCATAATACAATTATGCCAAAGCTCTTATAAGTTTCTACACCAAGCTTTGTCCAATAAAATAAGGGATAGAAACAAAATCTAAAATATCAAATAGAAGTAGAATCCTAAATCTCTTAAAATTCCTAACAAATCTAAACTCCTGGTTATCTTGGTTTAAAAACTATAATTAAGCACAATTTTATCATAAAGCCGAGGGTGATCTAATAACACGCTAGTAAAATCCACCAAATACTCTGGATTGGATTACCCAATCCTTACCCCTCCAATCTGATGTTTGCACTTTTCAACTCTGGACAACCTAATCCTGCTACCAAAATAATCCCAAAAGAGGAAAATAGCAATCCCAAGGGGGGGTTAGGTTTGGGAATCCGGGGACTAGAGGGGGAAGGGATAAGGTTGTCCAAATTAGTGTTATACCCTATGTTACGTGGAAAGGGATAGGAAACATGGTACAATAAGGTTAGATTTGTTTAGATTACATTATTAGAATTTAAGATACTTCTAGAGTAATTTTCTTTAACAATTAGGCACAACATTAAATAATGTTTTTTTCCCCTTTCAAATTAGTCATGTTACAACTCATTTGTATGAGCAATATGACCCATTTTTTTTTACATTTTATGATACCAAAACCCCTCTCTTCTTATATTTTAGTTTATTATATTTCATTTGTTTTTTCTGCTAATGTAAACTTTAACGTTCAAGTTGGAAAATATTTTGGGATTGCTTTATGGTTAAAAAGATAAACCCTATACTAGTAACACAATAACTCCAATGATCCATTGTTGAAGAAAAATGCTTGGGAGCACTAATTAGTGCTCCCACTAATTAGGTGGCAGTGGGTCCCGCCATTAATGATGTGATGTTTTAGTCTTGGAGTTGTGTTTTTTTTTTTTTTTTTTACTTTTTTAATGTATTAGTGCTATTAGTGGTGATGTTTTTAGTGGGATGAATCATTGTTGATTGTTGAATCAATTGGAATTTGTAATAATTCTTAGTAGAAAAAAAAAGTATTTCCAAAAACATTCTTAGAAGAGAGGAAGAGTAGAAACAAAGGGTACGCTCTCTAGAAGATTTGCCCCAGGCTGTTCACTTATCAATGATTGAAGAAATATGTGTTCGAGTAACACTAATTCTACCCTTCAGGTGACATAAAACGCATCTGATATTTGTTCCGCTTCTATGTGGATCTCTCTTTAAGATGTCATAGCAGCTGCACACTGTTGGCCAATTGATGCTTCCCCAAAAAGTGTACCAGACATCATCCGATCTGTCTCTCTCTCTAGATATGTGTGTAGCTTATTAGACGATTTCAATATCACATTTTCATCTTAAATTATGGAAAAAAAATTCTATGTTGTGCTTTTTATTAAATTTTGGGGTCTTGATATCAAGGGGTATTTTGAATATACGAAATACACTTTTCTTGTCTTAGTAAAATCAGTGGCTACTTTTACTTTTTGGTGGTTGATTTTTGTTTACACCATGTAACTATCGGCAGGGACTAGACCTATCAAGGCTTTGTCGAGTTTGCAAGCCAAAGCACTCGTGTGTTTGCAAGATTTGTGATGGTTGGCTCTCTAGATGTTGCTGTGAGAATATTAGGTTAGGTTTATATATATGGTAGCATATATTGTGTATATATATATGGCAGTGTTAGGGTTAGAATTACTATATAATCAGATATATTCTTTGTATTATAACACAATTGAATATACAGAAAACATTCAGAAATCTTACATGGTATTAGAGCTTGATTTGAAACCCTAGCAGCCAACACGAATCTCTCTCTTGTTTTGCTCTCTAATTCCTTTCATCATTTGGTTCATCATATTCAAAGTTGACCCATCTGAGTTTGGGTGTGCTTCGTTTGGTTCTTTCATATGATTCGAAGTCAACTCATCTGGTTCATCTTCCTTTCGTCTGGTTCGTCTTTGTTGGTTCTTTAGGACCGTAAAGCCTCTCTTTGTGATTACGCAAGTCATCGCAGGTCACTGGTTGTGGCATCATCTCTCTCACTATCGTCGCTGTTCGAAGCCCTAGAAAGCTTCGTCGCTAGTCTCTGTCTTTGTTTCTGCTTCAATCTCTCTCTTGCTCTCTCTGTGTTTCTACTTGGGATATTTGTGGGTTGGTGCTTCTAGTTCTGTCCATCTGACTTGGGAATATTTGTGGGTCTTTGGGTCAAGATTCTGGTTATTATAAAGAGACCCCACCTGGTTATTATATCTTTCATTCACAACCTTGTTAATTTATGGGTTCGTTGGATAACTTTTTTGCTTATTACAGTTTGATCCCTCTAGTTTTGATTTTAGGTTATTACACTTGAACCCCTGAGCTTTCTGGTTATTACAATGTCTCTAGTTATTACAATGTCTCTAGCTTTTGATGAATGTGCCTTCTGCCATCAAAAGGGTCATTGGAAGTACCATTGTCCTAAAAAGGGATGTTTGTTTGCCTCGTCTTCTCAGTAGTTTCCGATCCAATTCTGCGCCCCTTCTTTGAGTACTGTTCACCCTCCCGCTGGTTCTACTGCATCTACTTCGACTCTTGATCCTGACTTGGCTTCCTTGAGTACTCAGATTAGCGGTCTTCTTCAAGTATCTCTTCGCCTATTTGGATTTTTGACTCTGGTGCCTCTCATCATAGGACTCCTCATTTCTCCTTACTTCAAAATTGTACTCCCCCTCCCTTTTCTATTATTGTTAATGCTGCTAATGAGTCGGGTATGTCTGTTATATTTGTTGGATCTGTCTTACCATCTGCTATGTTTGTTATTTTTATTCCATCTGTCCTTTATGTTCCTTAATTATCTGTCAGTTTATTATCTATCAGTCAGCTTAATGTCTTCGATTTTGATGTTATCTTTTCTTCTTCTATCTGTTCTGTGCAGGATCGGATGTCTAAGCAACAGATTGGGACTGGTCATAGAGTTGGAGATCTCTATGTGGTGGAGAGCCTACATCTGCCTATGATTACCTCTCCGATTGTTTTTTCCTCTTCTCAGTTAGATTTTTTGTCAAGTCCTTTCTATTTGTGGCATTCTAGATTAAGGCATTTGTCATAGTCAACTTGTCGAGTGTCGGGGGTGTAAACTTGCCAAAATGACAGCTTACCTTTTTATACAAGTACCTCTATATCTGATACACTGTTTTCTTTAGTTCATACCGATGTCTGCGTTCCTTCTCCTGTTTTCACTAAAGGGGGCATTGCATACTATGTTTCATTTGTTGATGCACCTGTTACACTTGGGTTTATCTTATGACTCATAAGTTTGATTTCTACCAACTATGTCGTACTTTTCAGTCTATGGTCACTACACAGTTTGGGTCTACTATTAAATTGTTACGGTTTGACTTGGGCGAGGAATACTTTAAAAATGAGTTCTGTGAATATTTGGCCAATTTGGGTACCATTCACCAAACTTCCTGTACTGATACACCTGGCTAAAATTGTCAAGTTGAGCGTAAATACCGTCATCTCCTTGAGACAGCTAGGTCTCTCCTCTCTATCTCTGTTTTGGCTCCATTTTGGGGTAAGGCAGTTCTTACTGTTGCTTTTCTTCTCAACCATATGCCTACCCCCTTTCTTTCTGGTCGGTCTCCTTATAAGGCTTTGTTTTCTCAATTTCCTAATTACTCCCTCCTTCGTGTGTTTGGGTCTACTTTTTTGGTCCTAGTGCCTGGTCTGTCCTATGTGTATTTTTGGGTTACCGTCTCATTCAGAAAGGTTATCACTGTTATGACCCTGTTTCCTGTCGCCTTTATGTCTTCTGCTATGTTGCCTTTCTCGAACGTTTACCTTGCTTTCAGCTTCCTCCTCTCACAACCCCAATTTTCAAAAAGGATTTAGTTCATATATATTCATTTCCTTCTGAGGTCCCTCCTGATGAGTACATCTTTGCTGTTCCCCATGAGCTTATTCCCTCTTCTCCTTGTACCACCCCTCCTCATGAGTCCATCTCCACTAACCCCCATGAGTCTGTTCCCTCCTCTCATCCTTTCCCACCTGCTCCTGCTCTTGGTCCTTCTCCTTCTCCTTCTCCTTCTCTGGTGTTAGTCTATTATCGTCACAAGGCTTTCCCTCCACCAGTTGTCTCTGCCCCTACTACTGATCCTCCTACTTCTGACAACTCTGATCTTACTAACCAAAAGTATCCCCTTCGCATCCATAAACAGGTAGTCAAACTTAGTTTTGCTAAAATATGTTTTTCTCCTTCATATTGTACATTTTTGTCTGCTATTAACTCTCTTTCAGAACCTCAGTCTTACAAGGAGGCTTGTCAGGATCTTCATTAGATTCAAGCTATGGAGGATGAGTTGTCTACTTTGTAGAAAACTAGTACTTGGGAGTTGGTTCTCTTGCCTGCTGGTAAGAATCTAATTGATTGCAAATGGGTCTACGAAGTCAAGACTTGCCAGGGATTTTTCACAGGAGTATGGTATTGATTATGAGGAGACCTTTGCCTCTATTGCCAAGATGACTATTGTCCGTACTTTGATATTTGTCATTGCTGTTCGTTATTAGCCTCTTTATCAGATGGATGTTAAGAATGCTTTTCTTAATGGTCATCTCACTGAGGAGGTTTACATGCGTCCTCCCCCTGGCCATCACTGTTCCTTTGGACAAGTTTGTCGTCTTCGATGTGCTATGTATTGTCTGAAACAATCTCCTCATGCTTGGTATGATCGCTTTTAAACTATTGTTACTGAGCTTGGGCTGCATCCTTCTGCCTAGGACTCTACTTTGTTTCTTCTCCACATCTCTGCTGGTTTTGTTGCCTTATTACTGTATGTGGATGATACAGTATGTGGGTAAGACAATCCCAAAACTTATCTAGCACAAAAAAAGTTGTTGAAAACGAAAAAATGTGGCACAAAACATTACTTTCTTGCTGCCTTTTGGAATGTTTATTTACCGATTCCAGTGTTATCTGTAAACTTGTTGATGCATGACTCGTGATACTGTGAAATAGGATCTTGACCTGCAGTGTGAAGAACTAATCAAGGAAGAATTTGATGAGTTGTAATTTTGATGTGGATGATGCTAAAGAAATTAGGCATTGTTGCTCGGGTGCGATCATACTTTTCTCCTTCCTGGTAACGTGGGTTATACTTGAATTAATATGTTTATTCTCTCCTCAATTCAAATGAATTTTTGTCGGTTTTAACACTAGTAAGGGGATGAACTGAGCAGAAACCCTACCCTTGCCAAGGGATCTAACTTTGCTAGACATGTGGTTTGTTCATTGAACTGAATGAATTATGGCCCTAGTACGATGCTTTATCTCTGCCTATGGAACACGTATGATGTACGTTTTTGTAGTTGCATTCAGATAATTTGATAATATTACTCTTGTGCAGGACATAGCTTCAGTAAAGCATTCTCTATGCAAATCCTAACTGATGCCCGTTGACCTAAATATCGTTGTGTTAGATTTATATTTTGTGGTTTTGTTCTTTTGATGAGAGTGCAATATTTCAATACAGGATTTGATTGGAAGACATTACTGTGTCAGTCTTAAGCGTGCTAATGAGATCATTGGCACCACCATTGAGGAGCTTGTCCTTAAGGCTAAACGTAAGTGCTATCAAGAGGGAGAGAACAATTGAAGGCAAAGCTTCAAATAAGGCAAGAAGGTGCCATCCAGAGGGAGAGGACAATTGCACACTCCGTATCTCAACAGGTAATGAATTTGAAATACCATTTTAATGTTGCTTTGATTTTCTTTGTTTTTTCAGTAAGCAAATTGAAATGAACTTGTTTTCAGCAATTAAAATCAAATCCCGATTCAAATTCAAAATCAAATAAGCTAGTAGCCGCTCACAAGTTTGATAAGCACATCTCAGGACAGACCTAGTCCAAGCGTTGGATGGCAGGTAAGCCATGGGAAAGTAGGATGATGGAAGAATCATAAGCTACTTCTCCTCCTATTGTTGGCTCTAGGGCTAGTTTTTCTGGGCTGGACTTTGTGAAGGTTAAATGGAACAATCTTTCAACCAGGATAATAGCTAAACCTCCTATGAGTGGCCAAATTACTCGCTCGTCCTCTGACCCGTGTTCTGAATTCTTTCTCGATGAGAGCACAACATCGAGTTCATCTTTGTCTAATTCAGAAACTCCAGGGTCTAGCAACACCCAAATGGAAGATAATATTAATGATACTAAACCAAACCACATGAATTTGACAATGTCAATCAATGCTACGCAGAGAACTAGCCGGTATGCATCTCAAAATAACATGCAGAGGCATATGATGGTGAAAATCATGCAACTTCCTAGTGGGGATACAATGAGGAATGCTGATTCTGATCCCTACTCGGTTACATTGTGCACGGATCTTTACCCCCCAATGCATTAGGAGAGATATGATTGGGTGAAAAATCGACAAGAATGAACTAAACATGATTCATTTTTGGTGTGGTCCACTTTTTTGTGCACGTAGCATTATTGCAATTGATACGATGATTACTTAGGTTGGGCCACATTTTTTCGTTTTCAACTTGTTTTGTGCTAGATAAGTTTTGGGATTGCCTTATTACTGTATGTGGATATCAGCATTCACCGTGCTGGTCTTAGTTGATACCCCCATTGAGCTTAATGTGAAACTTAACACTATTAATAGTGTTCCTCTGCCTGATTCTACTTTATATCGAGAGCTAGTGAATTGCTTAGTTTATCTGACGGTTACTCGCCCTGATGTTGCTTATACTGTTCATGTGGTTAGTCAGTTCGTTTTTGCTTCTAATTCTACATAATGGGTTGCTTTAGTTCGGATTCTTCGCTATCTTCGCGGTACTATCTTCCAAAGATTGTTGTTGTCCTCTATTTCTTCCTTGGCTTTAGTAGCCTACGCTAATGCTAATTGGGCTGGTAATGTTACAGATCGAAAGTCCACTTTTGGTTTCTATATGTTTTTTGGTGATTCTTTGATTTATTGAAAAAGTAAGAAACAAACTATTGTTGCCCGTTCTACTACCTGTAGACACCTCATTTTTTATGGCCCTTAAGACTTGGGTGCCACTGATTGATCACTCAATGATGAATGTGTACGCTCGTTGAATGCTTGACTTCCTCAGCAGAAAATCTCAGTTTTGAATCGACAAACCTTGTGCCTTGCTTTAGACCAAAATAGTGGTTTTTCAGGCCTGTGCCTCCAGGGACCTACCGTCCACTAGTGTGGCTTGCCGCCCACTAGTGCAAAAAATTAGATATTTTATGCCAACTGTCCCTACAGATGCATGCACCATTCCAGCTGTGTTTGTAAGGATATTTTTCAGAATCTCTCATATATTTCTATATATAGATGACCCTCTCTTTGGTTGTACAGGTTAGAAAAATTTAGAAGTGAGAATATTTTTGGAGAGCAAAATTTTGGAAAATCTCTCTACAATTCTCTTTCTTTTGCAACTTACGTAGCCTTTTCCTAAACACTCTAAACCAAACCTAGAGAGTTCCTTGCTGAGATGATTTGAGCTTGTATTTTAGCTCTTGAGGCACTTGAGAGTGTGAAATTGGTGGTTTGTAACTCAAGGGATCATTCCTCTTCAAGAGGTATCCATTCTAGTGCTTTTGTACCATCTCTACACTACTTGTTTTCTCTCATTTTTTGTTGTTTTTGAGTTGTTTATTATCTGTATTTTTTGGTTGAAACTTGTGGTTTAAGGGCATTAAAGGTAGAGGGGTTGACAATCCTTCTTTGAACCTTGCTTCTAAGGCCTTTGCCCTTGTGCTTCCGATATTTTCATAAACTTTTTTTGAGCTTTTTACCACTAATTTTCAGAGATTTTTTAGAGCCAAAAATCATGTTTTGAAGTCACAAAAATGGAAGGGTTAGCCTCCCCTCCTTGTGCTTGTGTGCTAGTTTTAATACCTCAATATTTTAGTTAGTTGTTGTAGTTGTTTTTGTCTTCATTCCAGCACTTTTTTGGACTGTTTTAAGACTGTTTTTATGTGTTAGCTTCATTCATGCTTTGTATAGTATGCTTGTAGTATACTGGTCCTCATAGGCTTGGTGTTTTAAGCATTAGACACCAACCTATTTGAGTTGATAATATTTATTTCAAGCTTTCCATACTTGTGTTTATCTCTAATCACCTCTGTACTTCTTTCATTTATTGGCTTCTCCTTTACTTTGAGAGTTGTTTCAAACCGATTGTTTGCTTAAGCTTAAGATTGAGGTGATTGTGCTTAATGGTTTAATCCCTTTGGGGGGCTCATTACCAACGGCATGACATCTCTCTCATGCTTAAAACGACATTTGGTTTGGTACTTCTTTCTATTAGAGGACTTAAAACTCATTGCTGGACTAAATGAATTAAGGAATGGAAGGTAATTTAAATGAAGTAATAAAACTTAGACTAAAATAAAATAAGTTAATAAAATGATTTGTGTTCAATCGCACGTTAATTGAACACATGGAGACTTGAGTCATTTCATACTTGTTAAGTGATGAAATGGTTCAAGTTTCCAAGATCAACCACTTCCCTTGATCAATCCATGATAGGGAGGAGGTTTTGTTAGTCTTTTGTTTTACATTTATTGAAATTGTGTCCCTTGATTCATAAGTCATCATGCAATGCGATTACATCAATTGATGGCTTACGAAGTGAGCCTATCTCTCCTTTGACTTGTTTGCTGATAAGGAGACAAACACTCCCTGAGAATACTCTAGTTCGTACTCTGTTTTTCCTCTGTTGCTGCAAGACAGAACCAACATTAGTGGCCGGCAGGCCACTTTTACTAGACGGCAACCCACTATTAGTGGCCGGCCGACCACCCACTACTTCTAGGTTTGCCAGCCACTTTTTCCAAGTAGGTAGTGTCCTTTTTCTAGTAGAGCAGAGCAAAGGCTGAGATGAAAAAATAGTGCAATTTTCCAACTGCGCAACAAAGGCATTTTGGTAGCAAAACGGAGAGCATTATCGGGTGGAAATTCACATCCATGCATGAGCCATCCCTAGATTCTCGGGATTCGTCAAAGTGATGTTATAATATTAGTATGTTATGCTTAAAGTAGCGAGCTTGTAACTAATTAGTTATAATAGCTAGTTAGTTTTGTGTTGTAATTATTTAATTAGCTAGAATAGCTAGTTAAATTTGCTGTTATAATAATTAGTTAATTAACTAGTGTAGTTAATTTATCTCATTTGGTTTGGAATAATTAGTAAAGAGATTAGCTAGCCCATTCATTCGGACCCTCTTGTGCGAAGGCCAAACTTGTAATAATGCGTATGTCTTCCAACTTCACGTCTTTCTCCCTTTTATTTACTTGCTGATAATGGGTAATTTAGAACATCATGTTTCATTTAGCATATTCCATATTTGCATCCACTTGTCTTGCATGCATTAGGCTCAGCACATCATTCTAACAAGCATTGTTGTTTATTACTTCGTTGAATACGTGTTTAAACCGCATGCTTTCAAATTGATTCACATGTCATAATTAGTAGCCGAGCCTATTAATTACATTATTGCATGTGTTGCATTAATCATGTTGCATTAGTTAGGATCATGTATTTTTCCTAATTATTCTCTCTTTTTAGCTTGCCTTGGAGTACTAGGTGAGTATTTTATTACTTTAGCATATCGCATGAATGTGATTGTTGCCATGTCTAGCATGATTGCCATGAGGCTAAGTGCTTAAATGTTGTATCTGTTTGAATGCCTACAGATGAAGGCTAATAGCTTGAATTGGAATAATTTGAGTAATGTGCATATGAGATCACATTTTTCAAGTGGTACATATTTCAAACAATTTTCAAAACAAACTTGAAATTAAATGTTCTAATTTTTGCAAATTATTCTATACTTGTGTGCAACACATAATAATGTTAACCTAATAACCGGAACAAGAGCATATAATGTAAATAAGAATCACATCATGATTAGTAGAGGTTCCTAAATTTGGTGAAGATGGATAAGTGGCCTTTGGCACGAGTCTCAGGGTTTCCTAAATTTCTTAAAAATATTTAGGTGGCGACTCTGTATCTGGCAAAGCAGTCCATTATTAGTATTTTTTATTCAAAATTGATTTTTCAAAAGATTTGCCGGATTTGAACTCTTTTTGTGTTTATCTATTTCACATTGCACTTGTGGAATCAGATTCAGAACCACAGAAGTCCGAACTGTAGGGCTAGTCGTATCCGAAAGAAGCACGAAAAGTCGAGCTACACTACCGAAATTGAGTATCGTGCACTACTGCTCATTGTCTTCTTTTTGACTTGGGCATCCCTCAGTCTTCTCCAACCTACCTCTCTTGTGATAACCGTACTACTATTCAGATTGCCCATAGCACTGTCTTCCATGTGCGAACAAAGCACATTGAGATTAATTGTCACTTTATCTGTCAGCATCTGCATTCTGGCTCTATCTCGTTTCCTTCCGTCCCTTTGGCTCTGCAACTTGCTGACTTCTTTACCAAAACTCACACCATTGCTCAGTTTTAGTTTCTTCCTGACAAACTCTCAGTGTTTTCTGCTAAAACACCTTGAGTTTGAACAGGAGTGTGAGAATATTGAGTTCGGTTTATAAATATGGTAGTGTATATTGTGTAGATATATGGCAATTTTTCTTTTTCTTTTTAGTCTTAGGGTTAGGGTTACTATATAATCAGATATATTCTTTGTATTATAACACAATTGAATATACATAAAATATTTAAAAATCTTACAGCCGCCTTGCCATCAAATGGGCCTTTTGTTCAATTGCATTATGAGCGTAGCATGCAACATAGTGTGGCTATGTTTAAGCAAATGTTTTGGGTTCAATGACGAAACAGTTGATATGTTTTACCAATACTTATAACTATTTTTAATTTTGGTGCATCACGTGTTTGGCTACTTGGGTAACCAAATAAAATTTCATTTTGGCCCATTTAATGTTAATGGTCAAACCAGTTTTGACCAGATTTGATAAAGTCACCAGCTACCTATATGTCCACTGGCCATTACAGTTGTTAAGGGAATACAAGAAGTAATGAGGGACAATGCAGTCATTTAGCACTTTTAATCCAAATCGGCACAAGGGAAAACAAATAAGGGATAAGGTCGGAAAAGGTTATCCTGGACTTCATCCCAAGTCCATAGAAACAACCTCTCTCTAAATGTTCTTAGAATAGTCTCCCATATGAATTGGGACTCAAAACAGAATGAAGGATCTCTATTACATAATCCAATGGTTGCGGAAAAACCACCTCAATAAGTATAGTGACTTTTTTTAATTTGAAATAATGATAAATTCACATGCCTATTTTATAATCATTGGATATGTTCTAGAGAGGATCACAATCTGGACTCAACAGTCAACACCTCTCTATTCGGTAATGAAGTCTCATCTACCCAAGCAACCTTAAATGACTGTGGATCTGGCTCAGACTGCATCTTCAATGTAGCAATAGCTTATTTAGTGATCACATTCATTGTACTCCCATCATCAATGATGATCTCAAACTTTATCCCAACATTTTACAAATGTATGGAAAATGCCAGCATGCTTCTACACGTCATCCTAGTAAGAGTGGATAGTGTCATTACTCCCCATATATTATCCTCACCTTCCTCCTCAAACTCTTAAAGGGTCAACTACCCTCATCAATACATTCTCTCTCTCCTGCAAATTCATTCAACTCATAATCAATGGTTAAGGTACAATGTGGCCATCAAAAAGAAATATGTTCCTGCCATGGCAATGGTGACACTCGACTCAAGGAAGAAAGTATGCCGAAAAGAACTAGAGAATGAAGATTCCTACTGTGGTGGGTACTACTGACTCTCAGCTTAGGGTTGCTACCCATGAAAGCAATAAATCCTAACCGTGTAAACCTACTCGACCTACCTACCAAAAGACACAGATCTAGAATGCTAGAGGTCCCCGACTAGAGAATTAAATCATGTTTGCACCATTTCCATTTCCGTTCTACATTTAAGTATTGATCTCTATTTTAATTGGTGTCCGCTACATGAATCTTTTCTAACACCCATTATGTCAAGTGCTAAAGGATCTATGTCACGGTTTGTATGCACCCTGACAATAAGTTTACAGCCACAGAACCAGCCATAGAAAACAAGGTGAGGCTCTAGAGCCATGAGTGAAACTGTTTCTTTTATGACAGGCACCAACATCTGATATGTATGGCCAGGAATGTTTAATGTCATTGTTTTTGTGGCTGGTTTTCTCTCCAGACTTATTGACGCCCTGAGCATTATGTTAAGAAATTCTTTTATAAACTTCACATTTGAGCCACTATGCCTTTTTCGTATCATTCGTAAATGTGAACCTATAATGTATATTTGTTGAATTACCTTCATATATGAATATTAGTCTTACATTCAATGTTGAGGATTTGTTTTCTTACCAAGACACTTTTGAGCCTACCAATTTGCCAACATGTTTATCTACAGGAGTCATTCCTTTTACATTAGTTCCAGCGCCTATCCCTCATCTTCTACCACTTCCACCACCTCATGACGATTAGATCACAAATGTTTTTGAGACTTCAGACATTTCTTCTCTTGGTACGAAAATTTTGGATACCAATGATACATGGGTTACATAGGATAAGTTTTGCCATCTTCATCCAAGAATATCTTGTGAGATGGAAGAAAATTTTTGCCGTCTTCTCATATGGAGAGAATCTATAGGAATCAATGAGAACGCCTTCACACAAATTTTAGGTGCAGGTGTCAACCGAGAATTGAGACTATTTAGAAATTTGAGTATGTTTAGTGGCTTCTGATGAATAAGGTTTATTTGACACCCAAATGACCATTATGCCACCAACCACAACAAACAGAACTAGTAATCTAGAAAGGGAAAAAAATACTATACTTAATTTCTACAGCTGCTAATCAAGTCTCTCCAAAAAAACACTTCATGGGTATAACAACTCACAAAACACTGTGATTGTCAAAAGATCACTCAAATTAAAGAATCATACATACTACATGGCATTTTTATCATATTCTATGGAAATAAAAAGATGCGGATACTTGGAAAAGGCTAAAGATACAAGCAAACAACAGCAGTCAGCAACAATCGAGATTTAAAGCAATGAATCAAGATAGCAAATAGGAAAAATAAAGATATGATCATGGATCAGAACCTTGGCTTTCTTTCTTTTGAACTGAACTTTATCCTTCACTTCTGTTCCATTTTTTCCACTGTTTGTCTTCATCACTGCCAAGGTCCCTAAATCACCTTCACTTCCGTTCACATCAGAAGCTTCCTCCACGGCCAACATGTTCTTTTTCTTCATTCTTAACATTTTATATTCAAACTCAGTCATATGTGAACGTTCTTCTTCAGTAGATTTGGCAAACTGGTGTTGAAATGCAGATGGAGGCTCAAGCAGTAAGGCATTTCGCAGACCAAATATCACAGGCACACCAGGCACCTTCAGCCAAAACAAATATCAAAATCACAACCATACCTGTTCATTAGAGCATTTGTATGTGTGCACTAGCATAGGAGTATTGAGTGTCCATGTGCAATGTGGTAATGCACAAAACAGAAAAAATAGTTCTAACTGGTGAATATAAAAAGAAGGCATCCATACTTGCACTGATAAGTTCATTTTCAAACAAACAGCCAAGTCTAGTTCTGGATACTCAAGTAGCATTAGCATCCAAATAAGAAGTTCCAGTAATATATATACATATTTTTGGATAAAATATATATACTCCCGCCGTCCCAAAATATTAATCCCTTATTCCATTTTTCATTGTCCCAAAATATTAGTCCATTTTAAAAAATCAAGGACTAAAATAATATGAATTTCTTATTTTGCCCCTCTTTTAAATTCATTAACAACACTAAAAGTGCAATTATGACAATTGATATTCCCAAAAAAATGTACTATCAAAGGGTAATTTTGAAAAATTAATAATTTTAAAGTGCAATAATTGTACTACCATAAAAAGTTACATTCCCCACAAAAGGGACTATTATTTTGGGACGGAGGGATTATTAAATTTTCAACAATTTTAGGTTTATAGTTTGCATCCACCCCACACTACATTCACAAAATGCCTAGTGGTCAGGAAAGAGCATGCCCACATAGATTACCTATTTATTCTGAAGTGATGCTGTAAAGGGCGGAGAGGGAAAAAAATTATTTGTGAATCATTTTCCTTTTTTTTGTAGGAAACACAAACTGCTCAACATGTAGAGGTTGTAATGTCATCCCTAGAGAGTGTTTAACATCACAACATAGGCTAATAATACTAGATATCTATGCTAAAAGGAAAAATCAAATAAAAACAAAAATATTATAAACCTACTAACTAGATGGTGGATTCTAAAAGCTAAAAAATTATGAATGCTTTAAGCATAAAATGTTTAAAACAGCAGTGTGGAATTTGAAAATGAAACTAATAATACATGAAATACAATGGGCAAAATACATTACAAGAATGTTGAAAAGAAAATGTTGTTTATCTAAAGAACATTAGTGTAAAATGTTTTTAACAAGCAATGTGAAGTTTGAAAATGAAACTAATAGTTGAGTTCGAAAAATGAAACTAAAAGTATGTAGAATACAATAAAATGCATTAAAAGAATATTGAAAGAAGTTCTTGGAGGTCAAAAGGAAAAGGTCGTATATCTAAAGAAAATTAGTGGTGGTGTGACAAGATACAAGAAGTAAGGAAAATATATATATTTTAAACAGTGGCAAAAGGATCTAAGAATATAATAATAATAACAGAGATACAAATGGGCTAACAAAAAGGTTAAAAGGATAGTTAGATTAGAGCTGCAGAATTGAAAGTCTACAACAATGTTCATACTAATTAGACAATAAAAATGAAGAAAATAGTATTTACAAGAATGCCACTGGTTCCAAAGTAACCTTTTTGAGTATTTCATTTACAAGTTTTCCAATCTCTGATAAAAAGAATTAAAATGACAACATAAATATCCAACTCAAAGGAACAAAGTAATTTTATGCTATTTGAAATCACATAAACAAGGCCTCGTTTGATTAAGAACTTCCTTTGATTAAAGACATAACTTCCTTTGATTAAGAAGAAAAACCTCACATACCATAGAAAACAATATCATTGTACAGAACCATACAATCTACTCATGACCACAATAAGTGAAATCTAACACAAGAAATACACAAACCTCCTGGAGGTTCTTCCGCAAATCAGCATCCTGAGTAGCAACAAAGAAGTGCTCGGGATTGTCTTCTCCAATAATTTCCATGATGCAAGCCACAGCACTCTTCCTCTTCTCATGGTCACATCTAAAAATGGCTCAAAAATGTACTCCCAGAGCTTAGAATAACAATATCATGTCTTTAGAAAGATTAAATGACAGTAAGCATGAAGCATATATTGATATGGTCATGTACTCTGCAAATAGTAAGGTCAGCGGGCTGCCATCTTCATTACTTTTTCTTCCAAAACTTGATGCTAGTACACATGGAGGGAGGGAGGAAGGGAGAGACAAGCACAGAGAGAGAGAGAGAGAGAGAGAGAGAGAGCACTGACCTTGCAGTAAAGAGGTTACAAGCTGCCTTAAGAGATTCAGAATAGGACTCACCAAGGCTTTTTAATTCCGCAAGAACACATCTACAATCAAAAAGGAAATAATAAAGAATTCATGTACAAGGAAACATTTAATTCATAAACCGAAAGAGAATTACACCATTATATCATCGTCATCTAGTATAATAACAAAAAAAAGGGGCAGAAAAGCCTGCTGACCTGGTAGTAAATATTTTTACAGTGGCACTAAGGATACTTGAGAGTGCAGTATTGGCTGGTGTAATAGAATTGACATGAAGGTGATGTACAAAAGTTCCATCACAAAGAACCTTGAATGGCTCTCGGAAGCCAAAGCAAGCTGTGTAGAACCTAACAACCTTACGATGGCGTTTCTGTTTTTTCAATCTCATCTATCAAAATAAATAAATAAAGATAAGACTAAATCAAGGATTTATACATTATTTTTGGATAAAATAAGTTAAGGAGAATCAAACTTGAGTCTCTTTATTTGGGGAATACTGACTGAGCTGTTGGGGCATCCCGTAGGGGACTAATCAAGGATTTTCCATATTATATAGCAAATCATCAATACAAATACAATTTTTTTTAATAAAGCACATCATCTAATACCATTTGAGATGGGAACTGATAAAGACATTACTAGTAATGTTAAGAGAGTGCTTGGGAGTGGGAGACAGTAAGCTGTATAGAAAGTTAAGTAAATAGCATTATTAGGCATTAATAGTTAAATGTCGCAGCTAAGAAGCACCAAAACTTCTACCAAGGAAGCATGTCGTGCCAACACTCTTTGGACACTCCTAAAAGTGTCAGGCACTTCTTCAATGTGTCTTAACAAAAAAATCAAATCTATAGCATCGGACACTTCACAGACATTTCAACAACACTCCTTGAACTCTCTGAACACATCCTGTGTCACATAACTATGTTTTTATTCTTCATAACACAACTTATGCACTCTAAATATGTTTTAAAATTTTAACATAACCCAAGCATGTTGCGTCTTACATTTTTTTGAAAATCAATGTGTTGGGTTAGGTCGTGTGTCCATGTTTGTGTCTGTGCTACTTAGCGCGGCATCTATAAAGGTCATCAATCACCATCATTTTGTTTTCATCACAACATCCGAAACACTTACATTTCCTAAAAGACTTCTTTCTTTGTTTTTTTTTAATCGGCAATCAAAAGATTTTACATTTCCTAAAAGACTGAAACAAAACATGCATGAAATAACTAAATTCTATCTTTTCTAGCTACTCTGATCAAAATCATTGAGGATAATTTTGTAAAACTACAGTTCGGTGGAGAAACTTTAGGACACCCTTGAGGAAATGGATCGGGTGTTGTAACTAATGAAACACACCCCAAAACATAGAGAAATGCACCAAAACATACCGAAACAAAAAACTATGTCAACATAAATTTAAAATCTCACATAATTGTTGCTTTTGTTATTTTAACTTTTGAGATATAGAGAAAGATGAATAAACCAAACCAAGCCAAGCCAAGCCAAGCCAAGCCAAGCCTTAAGTCCCATCAAATAGGGTCGGTTACATAAATCCTTCTTCTCCACGTGGCCCTATCAAAGGCCATTTCGTTAGTCAAATTAAGCAGATCCATATCTCTATTTACAACGTTAACCAACGTTAATCTAGGCCTACCCCGTCCCCTAACACTTCCATCTACCGTTACAGCATCGCATCTCTTCACTACTGCCTCTGTTGGTCTCTGTTGAATATGACCAAACCATCTTAATCGATTCTCTCTCAACTTATCTTCTATTGGTGCTACTCCTACCCATTCCCGAATACACTCATTCATAATTCTGTCTTGTCTAGTCTTGCCACACATCCACCTTACCATTTTCATCTCAGTCACACTCATCTTATCTACATGTTGTTTCTTGGTTGCCCAACACTCCGTCCCATACAACATCGCTAGTCTAATAGCCATTCTATAGAATTTACCTTTAAGTCTAGTGGGTATTCGTCTATCGCACAATACCCCAGACGCACTTCTCCACTTACACCATCCCGCCTTAATCCTATGGGCCACATCTGCATCAATCTCCCCCGCTGTTGTGATAGTCGACCCTAAACAACAAAAATATTCACTCTTAGGTAGTTCTTAATTCTCAATCTTCACTTCTCCTCCGCCTTCATTGTTACTGTTACTAAATTTACACTCCATGTACTCTGTCTTAGTTCTGCTTATCTGGAATCCTTTAGATTCAAGAGCTTTTCTCCAAATCTCCAACATTGTATTAATTCCTTCTCTAGTCTCATTCACTAGCACTATATCGTCTGAAAAAAACATACACCATGACACGTCATCTTGGATATTTCAAGTCAACTCATCCATAACTAAAGCAAAAAAATAAGGATTTAAAGTAGATCCTTGGTGTAACCCTACAATGATAGGAAATTCATTTCTCTCCAGCGGGCGATCTAATAGCGGCCATCACCCTTTTATACATGTCCCTAATCACATCAATGTAACCTGTTGTCACCCCTTTCTTCGCTAACACCCACCATATTATATCTCGGGACATTCTATCATATGCTTTCTCAAGGTCGATAAACACCATATGAATGTCTCTTTTATTTTCTCTATATTTTTCTATTACTCTCCTCAAAAGATAGATCACTTCCATTGTTAACCTACCAGGCATAAACCCAAATTGATTCTCTGACACCTCTGTTATATCTCGCAATCGGCGTTCTATCACTCTCTCCCACACTTTCATTATATGACGCATTAGCTTGATTCCTCTATAGTTATTGCAATTCTAGACATCTCCTTTATTCTTATAGATTGGCACTAAAATACTCTTCCTCTACTCATCTGGCATGTTCTTAGTTAACAAAATTTTGCTAAACAACCTAATCAACCAAGTAATCCACTTTTTACCCAAACACTTCCAAGCTTCAATAGGGATATTATCTAATCCTAAAGCCTTATTTGATTTCATCTTCTTAAGTACAATCTCCACTTCAAAGTTCCTAATCCTACGATAGAACCTATAGTCTTGATTTATCGTATTACTGGCTATTTTTTCCCCTATTGCCGTACCTCCATGTTCCTCATTTAATAGTTTCTCAAAATAGTTCTTCCATCTTTCTTTAATCTCTTCATCCCTCGCCAATACCTTAGAATCCTCACTCTTGATGCACTTAACTTGATTAAAATCTCTTGTTTTCCTCTCCCGTATCTTAGCAAGTTTATATACCCTCTTCTCTCCCTCCTTACTATCTAGTTTAGTGTATAGGTCATCATAAGCTTTTAACTTAGCCTCTCTTACTACTTTTTTGACCTCCTTATTAGCCAATCTATAGTTGTTAAGGTTTTCCTCAGTTCTATCACTTTTTAAAGCACTCTTTTTTTGCCTTAACGACAGCTTGAACCTCTTCTCTCCACCACCAAGTTTCCCTAGAGCTGGGTCCCGTTTCTTTCGACTCTCCAAGCACTTCCCTTGAGATTCTCCTCATACAATTGGTCATCGAGTTCCACATAGTGTTAGCACCATCTTCCAAGTCCCACGTACCTTCCTTATCCATTTCATTTTTAAATATTTCTAATTATCCCCTTTTAGGTTCCACCATCTCGTTCTACGATGCCCACCATCCTTCTTAGCTTGGTATTGCCCTCTAAAACATAAATCTAGTACTAAAATCCTATGTTGAGAGGTCAGGCTCTCTTCAGGAATCACCTTACAATCATTGCATTTTAGACAGTCCACTTTTCTCACTAAGAAGTAATCTATTTGGCTCTTAACTAACCCACTCTTAAAGGTTATCAAATGCTCTTCCCTCTTCTCATACATAGTATTGGCCACCACCAGGTCAGAAGCTAACGCAAAATCTAAAATACTCTCCCCCACCTCATTTCTGTCACCAAAACCGTATCCACCATGCACCTTTTCATAGCCTAATTTATCTACGCCTACATGGTCATTAAAATCTCCACTTATAACCAAGTTCTCTCCTGCGGGTATCTCCTGTAAGATCTTATCTATTTGCTCCAAAAAATCCCTCTTTGTCTGATCATCTAATCCTACTTGAGGGGCGTATGCACTAATAACGTTCACCATATTCCCTCTAATAACTAGTTTAACTAATATAATCCTATCCCCTTTCTTAATGACCGCTACTACATTCTCCACAAGACCCTTGGCAATTAAGATTCCTACCACATTCCTGCGTCTATCTTTACCACTACAATACAGTTTAAAACCGATATCCTCAATTTTCCTAACTTTCTCACCCGTCCACTTTGTTTCTTATACGCAAGCTATACTAGCTCTCCTCCCAATCATAACATCTACCAATTCCATCGTCTTACCAGTTAAGGTTCCTATATTCCAAGTGAGAAAGATGAATATAAAAAAATAAAAATAAAAAACTTTGCATTGTAGTTGTTATTATCACCACCACAATAATGACATCACCAGCACCATCATCTTCATCTTAGTCAATTTACATATCGTATTTTGTTGGCATCTTGGGCACCTTTAGAATCATAAACATTAAGTTTCACCTCAACATCTACCTTTTGAAGTCTAGACTATTACAGTGCTCTCATTCTCTTTCTATTGAGCTTTTGTAATTTATACTTCCCCTCTTTTCAACATATTTTTCTTTTTACTTAAAATAAAAATATAAGACATAACACAAACTAAATTTGAAAAAAAATCATATAAAAATTGTATTCCACTCCATCTTCAAAGACTCTACCGTGATTAAATAAAGTTGTAAATCATATTAAAAAAAACGTTTATTCAATCAATACATCACAATAGCATAAGCATAAGAACACATTTTTTCCCTAAACAAATGTTGCAAGTTACTGCGGTCTAAAACATAAGAATAAAAATTCAATAGTTCACTGGAAACAATTTTAAAAAAGAAAAACAAAAAAAATCATATTTTTATACATTCAATTATACAGGTTACTCACAATAAATTGTATATATATAAGTGTGTGTGTGTGTGTGTGTTTGTATTTCATGTTTAATATATGTAGGGTTAACAGTGAATACGACGAGAGGGAAGGAAGGAGGAAGGGATGGACTGACCTCAAAATATGAGGGTTAAAGAGCAATGGCAGGGCTATAGCGAACTTCTTTTCACAGAAAAAAGTAAGACAGAAGGAGAAAGTTACAGTAGAAGAAAACAAAGAAAGAAAGAGAGAAGCAGAGAAAAGTCGAGACTAGGCTTCAACGAACAGATTGGGAGCTTCTGTCGACAACAAAGAGAGACTGAATAAGGAGGTTACAGTGGAGTGGGAGTGAAATCCACTTAGCTGACGAGGCTTCGACCGACTCACGTCCTCCTCCTCTCTCTCTCTCTCTAAAACTAGTAGTTAACTGTGCGATCACCAAAGTGAACTAGGTAATAAACAACCAATTATTTTGAATAATATACATAACCATCAATCTAATTTTTCCCAAATTTTTTGAGCCAATATGGTAATAAACACACACGTACAAATCACCAAATTGAACTATATATAATGGGGCAAAATATATCTATAAAATTAGGATTCTTTGGATTAGAGTGTGTGTGTGTGAGAGAGAGAGAGAGAGAGAGAGAGAGAGAGAAATAAATGATAAAGAGAACTTACAGTTTTGTATTCAGGTTTGGGTTCATTCGAGTCTCGCCTGAAGGATTTGGGTCTCGCCGCCGCAGCCGGTGTACATGTTAGTCGACGTCTTCCTCTCCTCTGTTACTTCCCTCTTCCTTCGTTAGTTCGTTCCAAACCTAGGTTCAGTTTTGAGAGAGAGAAAGAGAACAGAAACACGATCGAAATAAACAAAACGATGGTGTGTTGATAGGACACCTTCGATCAATTAGAGAATACCTATCAAGGAGCTTGCGTTTGGTAGAATTTTTTTTGAATTTGTAAGTTTTAAAATTATAATTTGAATGTAAAAAATTTATTTAGTTATGATTTTTAAATAGAGTATTGAATTGTATGTGGAATTGAATTTTGAAAGTTTGATATATATGTGAAATAAGAAAATTTGTTTGCTAATGAGTTTTTAAAATAATTTTCAAAACTTAATTCAACCTATAATTGATAATCAAACACACCACTCATATATTGATATCCGTATTTTTATCAACAGTCATAACCAAACTATTTTTAAAATACTCAAATAAAAAAATAATTTTTTTAATTAAATTTTTAAGTAATTTTTTTGAATAATTTTTTTTTCAAATAAATTTTTTTTAAATAACTTCTATGCTAATTATTTTGTGTCAATTAATTTTTCTGTCAATTCATTTTTTAGGACTGTACAAACATTTTGTACAATACATTTTTAATTTTTTTCAAAAATTTTGTTGAAGTGAACTACTTTGGAGAATACATATTGATAGCAATTAACATAAATAAGTGTGTTTAATATTTTTAAATACAAATCAAAACGTAAACGTTACCGGTCATTATCAATATTTTTTTATTTATTACATTTTATTAATTTAATAAAAAAATTGTTTTTTTTGTTGGTGCATTATTGTACTTTGAATGTCGCCCACCCGTGAAGGTCATATAATTTGGGGGGAGTGATGTTTGTGTACAAAATGACCAATTCGCCTCTCTTGATTTGAATGGCAGGTTGTTATGTAAGAACAAAATAAAAAAGGATAACACTGTAATTTCACTTATCCAATACACCCAGCCCTCCTATCCTAGGTGTCTGTTCATCACTGTGGGATAAAGGAAAAGAAATACGAAGCCAAAAACTGCATACATGGTCAGTCATCAGTATACGGATGCAATTAAAAATAAGTAAGGAAAAAATAATAATAATTAGTAAGAAATGAAAAGGTGTTGTTTGGTAACACTTACATTTTCAGTTTTCTGTTTATATTTACAAAAATTAAAAAAACTCAAATAAAAACTTGTTTGGTAAAATTTTTGATTTATAAATCAGTGGTCTCAGTTTATAAATTTGGTCAAAAAATGAAAACAAAAAAAATGTGTTTCCGTTTTGAGTTTTGAGTTTTTTTTTTTTTTTTTTACCACCCAACACTAGTCACCACCCACTATCATTTTCCACCACCGTCTTCCGCTACCACCACCCACCCCTCCACCACCACCACCACCACCTGCCACCACCACTCACCACCCACCCACTCGCCACCGCCACCGCCACTACCACCCATCTGCCATCCACCCGCCACCATCCACCACCCGCCACTACCATCCACCGCCCGCCACCACCATCCGCCACCTACTTGCCACCACCACCCACCACCCACCTGCCACCACCATCCATCATCTGACACTAGCCACCCACCACCACTAGCCACCTGCCACCCACCTGCCACCACCACCCACCACCACCACCACCACCATCACTCACTCGCTGGCACCTACCACACGCCACCGTCACCTACTCACCAACCACCACCACCACCACCTACCCGTCACCACCTGCCATCCACCACCCACTTGCCACCACCACTCGCTACCACTACCATCACCGCCACCACCACCCACTCGCTACCACCCACCACCTACCACCATCACCCATCCACCCACCGTCACCACCCACCTGCCACCACCACATTCGCCACCCACCTGCCACCACCGCATCCGCCACCCACCTACCACCACCACCCACCACCCGCCACCACCACCACCCACTCGCTACCACCCATCACCCGCCACCATCACCCACCACCACCTACTCGTCGCCACCACCCACCCACCACCACCTGCCATCCGCCACCCACTTGCCACCACCACCATCACCACCCACTCGCCACCACCCACCACCGTCACCCACCCATCCACCACCACCACCCACCCGCCACCACCAGCTACCCACCACCCACCATCACCACTTTCCACCACTGTCTTCCGCCACCACTTGCCACCACTTCCCATTTCTCATTCTTTTTTTATATTTTAAATTTTTTTTAAACATTTTGTCAATTACCAAACGCATTTATAGTTTATGTTTTTCTAAAAATAAACAAAAAATAAACAAAAACCAGTTTATAAAATTTTTGTAAATATAAACTGAAAATGTAAACGTTACCAAACACAAAATAAGAAACCCTTCTGGACCTTCTGAACCTTAGCCTTTATATAAGATCTGAGTCTGCATTCGTTTAACCACACCATTTTCACCATCTCATTCCAACACCTTCTGCAGCTCCATCACACTACAATATTAACTACATTCAGTGTATATATTTGTCTGAAGAAAGAGAGAAAAGGTTAGTTTGAAGCACAGTTCATATTCTTGATAGCTTCAAAGCTAAGTTGCAGGAAGGCGAATTGTAGGCGAAGAACAGCCATCAGGGACAACCGGCCAGTCATCCGGCGGGTCAGCCGGTTCAGCCACTAGTTCGTCCTCCCCATTCAGTTTCGCTATCTATTGCCTATCTGTTCCTTTTTTTCACACCAACATCATACATTTTACTATACATTTTTCATACATTTTTCTTAACTTTTGCAGTCATCATGCTAAAAACAAAAAGAACGAAACCCGAACGTGGCGAAACCTCTAACCTTGTACAACGTGAACCACAGCAACATCATGACTATCCAACTGTTGATTTTCTCACATATAATCATCAACAAGCTTATTCAAATTTCGCTAATTGACCTATTGTTACAGGGAGAAAGGTAAATCTACCTTTTCAATATAATCCATTGTTGCTTGGCAGATTGGATACAATGGGATGGTTACCTTTAACTAATTTACCACATAAAGTATATCCCTGTCTTGTACATCTATTTTACGTTCACTTGAAATCTGCAGAGGAACAAGTGGAACCGTTAAGTCTGACTTCTTATGTGAAGGGGAAAGTAATCACACTTAACCCCCGCAGTTTCGCACAAATTATTGGAGTTGAAACAGGAGATTTGCAATGCTATTTTCAAACAGAGACTCAGTTAGCTAACATTGTTGATGATCTAACTAAGGTTTATACCACAATTTGTGAGAGCCGATTCACCGGCACTAGTTTACAAGCCAGACGTTTAAAACCCTACCTTCGTATTCTTCATCGATGGATAGTTGAAAATGTCACTCTCCAAAAAGGACATTTTGATGTTGTTCCATATTTTAATGTTTATTTGTTATATTGTTTTGAAATTGGACAAAAATTAGATTTATGCTTCATATTACTGAGAGAAATGATGGTTGCAAAACTTGGTGTTCTGAGTGTCCGGTCACTACCTTTTGGAGCTTTGTTAATCAAAATTTTCAAAGCGCATAATGTCAATTTCGAAGGTGAAGTAGATGTGAGAATCACTTCACCAATTTCTGAGTACACACTGACCCGAGCTGGTGGCGCTGAAAACTTACTGGGTTCTATTAATTTTGAAAATGAACCAATACCTGATGAGGAAGAACCCAATGACAATGCCATGCCACCAAATGAACAACCCCAATACTGGACTGATTATTTAGCGTTGGAACAAGAACGGTACAATCAGCACCTACAATGAGAACAACAAATGGCTAATCAGGTCAATACATTGGGTACTCGGTTCGATGAATTTGCCGCCGCTCAGAACTCACTAATTCAATAATTTGGTGAGTTTCGTGTAGACTCAGGGAGACGTGATGAAGTGACGCGGAACCGCATCGATCAGATTGACCATCGAGTCACTTAGGTGTACCATCACTACTTCCCTCCACCTCCATCACCATCAGACAATGATGCTTAACTTGTTTCGATGACCGTTTAAATAGTTCACACATGCTATGGTTACATTTTGTTTTCTTATTTTTTTGTGGTTATTTTGTTTTCTCATTTTATTGTGGTTATTTTATTTTGTTTATTTTGTTGTAATCTTTTGTATTGACGTAATGGATAATCAATTTTCTTTTTCTGCACTGTAAAATTAACCAGCGACAATGTTATAACAATTTGTGAGTTATATTATGAAATTAAAAAAAAATCATACAAAAATTAATAAAAAAAAATTAATAAATGTGTAACAAATCCTTGATTTCAATAAAATGAAAAAATTTAAATTTAAAAAGTCTACAAATTAATAAAAAAAATAAATTAATAACAAAACCATTATTTTAATAAAATGAAAAAAAACAAATTAAAAATAATAATTGGCTGAAATGAAATAAAACAAGTTAAAAATTAATAATTATACTTTTTTAATAAAAAAGGAAAAAAAATAATAAAAACTTATTTGGTATAATATCTGAAAATAACAAAACCATTATGTTAACATGAATAAAAAAACAATTAATAAAAAGAAATTAAAATTAATAACAAAGCCTTCAAATTATTTTAAAATGAGAATAGTAAATTAATTAAAATATGTCGTCTACAAATAAATTATAAAAAAATTAAATTAATAATAAAACCATTATAAAAAAATTAAATTAATAATAAAACCATTATTTTAATAAAATGAAAAAAAAGAAGTTAAGAAAATAAAAATCGGCTAACATGAAATAAAAAAAGTTAAAAATTAATAATTATACATTTTCTTTAATGAAAAGGAAAAAAGAATTACACACTAATTTGGGATCACAAAACAAATTTTCAAACAACTCTGATGTGGGACAGGCAGAGCTCACTTTTTGGAAACGAGCTTCTATTTAGCTGCACTAATAACTCAGTGTTGTTCGGGCTGTTGGGACCCATCACTCATCCCGTTTAAATAATTTGAACCGTGCAATGTATAGAAATCGTGGAGTACTATGTGCTTGTGAAAAATCATCTTGATCAGATATCGGTAACTATATGATCAAATCAGTTAAAATTTATAAAATGGATGGTGTTATAGTTAACGGTTAAAAACAAACTAATCCGATTAGATAGCTATCGATATCCTATCAACGTGATTTTTTACAAGAAGATAGCACTCGACGAGTTCTACATATTGAACGATTTTGATTAGCAAAACGGGACCCGTGGTGGGTCCCCACGGGTAGAACAACACCTCCAATTCAATGCCCAAATAGCAGGGAAATATCTCACAGCCTCTACTCTACCAACGCTGTCCCTGCACTGTACCACCTATTCCATCCAATCTTATCCTATACAGTAATTTATACAATTTTTTAATACACATTTTTTCATAAAAAGTCAAAAAATTATCTCAAACAATCATTTTTTTTTCCTCAACTTTTCAGTCCAGAAAGTGAAAAAGTAGACTTATTTAGGACACCCCAACAAAGAATTAATAAAAACTTGTTTGGTATAATATATGAAAATAACAAAACCATTATGTTAACATGAAGAAAAAAATAATTAATAAAATGAAATTAAAATTAAAATTAATAAAATAGTCTTCAAATTGTTTTAAAATGAGAAAAGTAAATTAATAAAAATATGTCATCTACAAATTATTTTAAAAAAAAATTAAATTAATAACAAAACCATTATTTTAATGAAATGAAAAAAACAAATTATAAAAAAATTCGGCTAAAATGAAATAAAAAAAAGTTAAAAAGTAGTAATTATATATTTTATTTAATAAAAAGGAAAAAAAATTAATAAAAAGATTTTTGGTATAACAATTACTAACAAAACCATTATGTTAATAACATGAAAAAAAAAATTAATAAAAAGACATTTAACCGTAAAATGTTAATGAACATCATAAACTGAATGAATATCATAAACTACAATTTTTACATGCATCATTCAACCATCAAATTCAATAAACTATTTGACCCTGCATATTATACATTGCATCAACAACATATTTAAGTGTCTTCATTAACGTAATAACATTTTGTTGATTGACTATGTGATGATCTTTGTGTTCCCTTTTCTTTAATTGCCATTTAGCCCAATCGTTGTCCTCATTGTTAGTTATCCTACAAAAAGAGGAAAGACGTCATCAAATTCACAATTACACAAAGTGGGCGAAGTTATGCAATAAAGGTGTCATAATGATTGAAACTAGTAGAGTAATTATACATTTAAAACCATTAGTTACTACGATATTCACTTGCCTTGTTCACATCACAAATTTAGCCATGACCAACATGATTTTGCCACATAGCAGTAGCAATTGCATCCCTAAAGTTAGATTGGTACATCAACCCATGTTGTGACATGTCAACATAGTTAGCTTGGTCTCCAACAAGCCCGTCTGCTTCTGCTTCTGCCGCCGTTTCATTATCAGCTTCCATGAAGAATGGATCCATTTCTGCATGAAAACGGATTCAATTGTGCACTACACAACATGCAATCACGAGAGGGCCTTGTCTTGTAGACTTGTAATTTGACATAGACCGCAATATTGGGAATTGCTTCTTCAGAACACCAAATGTTCTTTCTATGACATTGCGTAACGACGAATGTCAATGGTTAAACAATTCCTTGGGTCCTGAATAATGACGGCCATGAAACTCTTGCAAGTGATAACGTTGGGAACGAAATGAGGCAAGAAATCCAGGCATATTCGTGAAACCAGCATCCACTAAATAATACTTGCCTACATGTGAATAATGAATGCACTGTTCTGTCAAACAGATGTACAAAAAAAATAATTTCAAAAAGTGTACCGTATGTTATTTCGTGACACTCACCATTGGGTGGATGTGGGAACTGTAGATCAGCTCTTGTAATAGAGTTAACTAAAATAGCGTTGTCGTGTGCGCTACCTTCCCATCTAGAATTAATAAATGTGAACAACATGTCGAAATCGCAAGCTGAGAGTACATTTTGCGATACCGTAGATTTGCGACCGCGGAATGTATTTTGTCTTGAAGCAGGGACCTATGCATCCACCAATGTACCATTGATAGCACCGACACAATCCTAATTGAAAGATATTTGTTTGACATTAAAAGCGAAACAAACTTGGATATTATTTGTATAACAGGAGGAAAAAAAAATATCGTCCCTTATTGTTATGTAGAACTTACAAGACAATCATTAAATTCATACCTTGAACCAGGGAAAAAACCTCCTGTCATTTAAAATTTTTGCCGGTATCTCGTCTTGGTTACATGGTTTGATAACCGTTGATGCAAGCTTGCACAATGCCCGCATAACAATTTTTATGTGCCGACAAATTGTTTCTGTGGAGCGTTGAAATATATCTACCAGTAGTCGATGGCGATCATTTTGGGCAAAAGTGTATAAAAAAATTTCAAGCGATTCCTCCACACTGATATGCATATGTTCAGTATTGATAAAGCAATTTTGGAGTAAGGTATCTTTCAATAAAATGAATGTTTGTGCATCCATTCGCATAATGTCCATCATTGTTTTTGGATGGCCATTTAATAAGCTGAAGATGTAATCATCACTTTTGAATGGACAAGTTCGCTGCGGTCGGCGACTACTTGACGCGTTCATATGGTCATGCATGAAAGCAATCATCAAAAAATCCATAAAATCTTCAATAACCTCATCCTCCTCTGATGAGATCTCCATTGCATTGTTTTCTGTGTCGGATGACATATGGTTTCGTCTACATCACAGTAAAAGCATATGTATAAAATAATGTTTGACAATATTGTAACGTTTACCATTATTGGTGAAACTGAATTAAAAAGTGGCTACATGAATAGTCGGCCTTAGTCATTTACTAGCATCCACTAAAATGTATACGAGAAGAAAATTTGTTTAATATGTAGTCATCTTGTAATAACACAACATATTTTTAATAAAACATAAACTACTTAAAAGTTTAATAAAATTAAACATACGAAGATGGAAAAGAAAGAGCATCTCATGGAATGAAAAAAAATGATAAAAAACAAATCAGGAATCATGAAATCATCTTGCAGAAGGACAAAGAGATTCGCTAACAAATCAAAACGCAGTTTCTCACTTCACTGCAAAGCGAGGATCATGGCTAGGCGCATATGGGTAGGAGTACGCATAAAAAACCTTTGCCATTCTGTCTTTAAACAGTGTTAGTGCCCTAACGTACTGCACCGGTGGTATGTCCCCAAGCTCTAGCAATGCATCTTGACATGCATCAGGGAAATACTCATCACCACCTGCACATACAGCCTCTGTCTCATTTTCTCGTGCACATGAATGCTCTTTTTTTGCCTGTACGTAGGATGTGAAAGCTGCACACACATCATCGAACCCACTTGATCATGACTTTTTGGAACGACCACTGTCAGTCTAGTTACTTGTAGGGCCCCTCTTGTGACTTTTGCCCTTCGCTGGATCCATGTACTTATCGCCGAATAAGTCAACAGGAATGGCTTCAGCATCATTACTCCTACCAACTTCAGGGATCCAAAATTTATTTAGCATTTCATCTTCTTCATCTAAGTCAAGGGCTCCTTGTGTAGATGCACGAGACAAGGCCCCTATGGCACAACAATTTTTAACAATTTCTGTCATTTCTTGGAAATACTCAGATCCTTTTGTCCTAAACTTCTTTACATTTCTGGTAGCCTACAACAATTGAAAATACAGAATTAAACATACCGTATGTGTGATGAAATGTTAAAAAAAAATTGAAAATGGTACAGGTTAATGAAAAATCTTATCCCAAAATTCATCGGGTGCAACAACAATGCCTACAATGGGATCCCATCCCAGACTAGTCTGTGCCTAGAGTCGCTTAAATATTTGGTAATCAACTTTCAATTACTGATATTTTTGTCGCACTTGCTTTGTTGTATACCGAAATCCATACAGATTGTGCAACTGATTTGCAAAATGATTCCAATGCCTAATTGTCCACACAGTAGTACGGCCCGTTGTTTGATTTTTTTTAACCTCTTCTCTCAACATGTTTATTAATTTCATTTCAATTCTGGGAGTCCACATTTTTGTATCTTGATTGTCATTGGAATTGTTTCCATCCATCTATAAACATACAATTTATATTTAAACTACTGTGGGGTGAATATAAAAGAATAACAGAGCAAACTGTATGTTTATATTTAAACCACTATGGGGTGAATATAAAAGAATAACAGAGCAAACTACTCTGGAGTGGTTATAAAAAAATAACAGAGCAAAAACTAATTACAATTATTTATGTAGGAACCAAAAGTAATATTTGTTTCAACTTAGTAAATAATGTTGGGAAAAATAGATGGTTTGAAGGGCAACACAGATAAAAAAATAAAAACATAACATTAATGTTACTTCAACTTGTTAAATAATGTTACGAGAAGTAGATGATTTGAAGGGCAACAGAGAGAAAATAAATACACATAACATCAATGTCTATTTCAACTATAGGAAAGGCAGGTGATTTGAAGGCCAAAATAGAGACAAAATAAAAATCACGTAACATTATCTGTATTTACATACTAAAAAAATAACCACAAATAAGTAGAAGAAGAAGGCCACAAGAAGAAATAAGCAGAAACAAAGAAGAAGAAAGAAGCAGCAGCAGGACAGAGGGAGGTCGATCGGCCGGTCGACCGACTCAGTAATAAAGGTGAGAAAAGGTGCAAAGAGTTTAGACAGATATCTCAAACTATCTCTATACTCGTTTGGACTTCTCAGAAATCATTTCAGAACTTATTTGGACTTCTCAGAAATCATTTGCACATAACAGATGATTGAAGGATATATTTACCAGATTAGTGGGAGTTGAATAGTTATCACCGGTGATGGAGTGCGTACAATGATTGAATGTGCGACTTTTTAGTAATCGTCTGATTCGACAATAGGTTTGATAAATTTGACTTGAGACAAAAAAAAAAAAAAAACAATTGGGAATAAAATTAGGGATGTTTTTTCAAATCAGTGACCTATAAGAAAATATGTGAATTAAATTTGTGAGTTATTTGATCGCGCACTCATCGTTGTTTGGTTGCTCGTAGAAGGAATCTTCCACAATGCACAAATTGTAAGTCACTTGATTTGTGGGAGATAGTATGAGTAGGGAGCGGGTTCACAGGATTCATGATTTATAAAATGGTTTGAGTTCTTTGTGAATACTACCCGTGATGAATCTTCAGTCCTGATCTTTGATACAGAGAAAGAAAGATGATCTACGACGAATCTTCAGTCCTAATTTTTGATACAGAGAAAGAAAGATGAG
This sequence comes from Camellia sinensis, assembly GCF_055761805.1. Classification (NCBI taxonomy): domain Eukaryota; kingdom Viridiplantae; phylum Streptophyta; class Magnoliopsida; order Ericales; family Theaceae; genus Camellia; species Camellia sinensis. The sequence continues at coordinate 254,072,612 of NC_138961.1, forward strand.
TAGATCAGTTCATGTGAACCTTTTGAAAGACGGACATAGAAGCTTTTCAGCAAAGGAAGATGAAGAAGGCTGAAGATGTTGAAAGTGGAGAAATAAATCACAAAGATGCCAAACGGGTTTTCAAATTGTAGTTTGAATTATATGGTGGAATTCTATTTTGAAAGTGGTATCCAAACGTGAAGCGGGAGTGATAGGATAGAAATGTAATTTCAAAACACATCCAAACAGAGCCTAAGAATACCATTTCCTATTTATATTAATGAAGATTAATAATTATAAGGGAGTCCTAAGGTATAGAATAATTACAAAATAATAACCCACATAATTATATATTATATTATTCTAAAACGCTCCCTCAAGCGGGTGCGAGGATATCTCTCATAACTAGCTTGCCTAAGATGCTATGAAAGGGCTTACTCTCCAACTCCCTTGGTAAGAATGTCAGCAAGTTGTTCACCAGACTGCACAAAGGAAGTACAGATTGTGCCACTAATGAGTTTCTCCTTAATGAAGTGGCGATCAATCTCAACATGCTTTGTCCTGTTATGTTGAACCGGATTGTGAGCAATGTTGATAGCGGCCTTATTATCACAATATAACCTCATGGAGTCCGTCTGATCAATACCTATATCACTCAACAATAACTTGATCCATAACAGCTCATACACCCCTTGTGCTATAGCTCTAAACTCAATTTTTGTACTTGACCTGGCAATCACATTATGTTTCTTACTCCTCCAAGTAACTAAGTTGGCTCCAACGAAGGTGCAATACCCTGAAGTTGATCTCCTATCAGTTACTGATCCAACCCAGTCAACATCTGTATAGGTTTTCACACAAAGATGATCATACTTCGAAAAATAAAGACCCTTACCAGGAGCAGACTTCAAGTACCTCAAAATTTTCATGACAGCCTTGAAGTGAATCTAATGAGGAGTATGCATAAACTGGCTAATCACACTGACAGCAACAACAATATCAAGACGGGAGTGAAATAGGTAAATGAGCTTACCCACTAATTGCTGATATCTCCCCTTATCAACACCTGCTCCTCCTTTATCATCCCCGAGTTTCTGATTGGGTTCCAGTGGAGTGTTACAAGCCTTGCATCCAAGCATCCCAATTTCGTTCAACAGGTCAAACACATACTTCCTCTATGAGATAAATATCTCATCTTTGGAACTGTAGACACCCCATTTTTGACCGCCCTTAAGACTTGGGCACTACTGATGGTTTGCTCAGTGTTGAGAGATGTGCAGGGCAAAGATTCAGTTTCTTCGGCAAGGAGAGAGGCAAATCCTTCAAAACACTTTGTTTAGGGGTTTGGAGTTGAAGAAGAGAGGAAAGGAGAGGAGAAAACTAGTTTGGGAAAAGTTCGGCATGAATCCGGGTAGAAGCGAGTCGAGCAGCCCTCGCTGAATCGGGCTTATCTGTCTGTACACTTGGAGTTTAGCTATGAGGCTACCACCGTCGGAAAGCTTACTTCCGGGGCTTCATTTTGCACTCAAGAATCTCTTAAAGCCAAGTCCGGGTGGGGGAGATATGATTGGTTGAAGTTGGGTATCATCCCGGTTGGATCGAATCTGCGCGGCTTCACCAAAATGGGCATAACTTTTTCCACAGGAGGAATTTTAATGCAAGGTTTGCGCCATTGGAAAGCTAACTTCCGGGGCTTCAATTTGGACACCAACCGGTCATTTTTTGACCTTACCGGCCATCCACCGGCACTATATTTATCCGGCCGGCAATTTATTGTGCCGACCGGCACTTTATTGTGCTGACCGGCAATTTTTGCTAGCCGACGACCTTCCGGGGCATTCTGCAGATTGAGTGGATTCCAGCTGTGCCAGCTGGAATGCACAGAATCGATCCACCACGCACATGTGTGTTTGTTTTGCACCTTGTGAGTCTTTGAACCCCCTAACCTTCTAGAAGCTTGAACCCTTTGGCCAAGCTTGGCCAGCTGTTTTAGCTTCCTCTAGAAGTCTTGCACCCCCCTTGAACCCCTTGGCCCCTTTGAAGCTTGTCTTAGAAGCTTAGCATTGCTTATATAAGCACCCCTCCTCCTCCTTTGTTGAGGTTAGAGATTTGAGGCAAAAAAACTAGAGATATACCACATATATCTGATATACATACATACAAACCTCCATCTCTCTCCATATCTCTCTCATTCAACCATCAAACACCTTTGTTCTTGGGCCATTTCTTCATCAACTCATAGCACAAGGCATCCAACGCCCATTCCAGCAGCTTGAGGCTGTCCTCCAGAGGTTAAAAGCTCCCAAACTCGGTCCAAAGGTTGCTAAAGATTGGTTCTACAAGGGTGAGTCCCACTTTCCCTCTTTTGTGCATTTTCTTGGCCTATATCTTAGCTCCTCGTGGTTACATCTTTGGGCTCCAACCCAAACTTCAAATCATCATATTTTGAGGTCCTCTTCATGTTTGATTGAGGACCTCTTGCTGTTTGAGGACAGTAGCTAGCACTTCCTTCATTAGCCCTCTTTATGCCATAATTTCGCATAATATTTTTGGCTTGTGTGTGATCTGTTTCGAGGCATGTTATAAACTGTGAAGTTGCTTATTTGGAGCCCTTCTTCAACATTGAAGAAGGGCTCAACACTATTTGGATACTCTATGTGCTACTTGCTTTGAAATCCATGTGTTAGCCCCGTTTTTGTATGCCATTTTAGCCCTATCTTTGCTTGCTGTTTGGCCATGTCATAAACTGTAAAAATGCTTGTCTCAGGGCTGTCTTGCTTCTGTCTTCATGCTCCGTGTCCATATCATGCATGCTTTGTATAGCTGTAAGCCATTTCATATGCCTAATTTTGCATTTCGGGATTCATTCCATGCGTTGAGTGTTGTTTCGTTATGTTTCGGGGCTGTTTTGCATCACCTATCACCTCTGAAATTCGCATGAAAATTGTCCATGTTTGTGCCTTTCAAATGCGTCGAAAAGTTGCTTCATTATGCTTGAGTCTTGGACCATGTATCTATGCATGTTTGCATGTCGTTTGCCTCCATGTACTTAGCATTTTTGGCCACTGTTTTGGGCCTAACTAGAGCTGCCTAATTCATGTTTAAGACCATCCTTTGCTTATTTGCATGCTCACCTTGCGTGTTTGCTTGTATCGGCATGTTGCATCCTTAGCTCGTATGCCTAAGTTGCATTGCATCTTGCATGCATCACCTTGCCTCTTGAGATGAGTATGATAGAGGTTAGGCCTCCTTGTGTGTTTATTTGGTTTGCATGCATTTTGAAATTGAAGTTGCACACTTGATTCTTTGGGCCATCATGCATGGAAATGCGTGAGTGGTGGTCCGAGAATCGGGGCACAACCTCCTTTAAGTCATTAACATGATAAGGAATGTGATTGGTGCATAAATTGCTTGAATTGCATTGCCATGCAAGATTTTGCCCTCTGCTGCTGTGAGTTGCAGGTTCTGCAGGAATTTATTGCCGGCCGGCAGTATTTAGTGCCGACCGGAAGTCAATCGATGGCCGGTGGATCTATTTTGTGCCGGTGACTAAATGCTGCAGCCGGTGGAAATCCTGTTCAGCCGATGATATCCCCCAGTGTCCTGAGAGGCATCCCTGAGACTTTGGCAGTTTTCAGAAGAGCAGAGCAGGGAAAACGGAGGCAAACTATGCATGGCAGTGCGATTCCGAGCCAGTCCCGAGCATGTGTTGCATCTGGCCCTCGCCCCGAGGCGGTTTACTGTTTTTCTTTAGTTTAGTTAATTTGTTAATTAATTAAGCAATTTGTAATATTTAATTAGCTTGCGTAGTTAATTAATTTGTATTATTATTTTGGTCCCTCCGAGCGAGGGCAAACTTGTAATAAGTGTGGGTGCGTGTGTGTATGTCTTCTAACCCCCACTTCTTTCTCCCTTTTATTTACCTGCTTATGATGGTAGATTAGGGCACATTTATTTTAGCATACCTTATGCTATGCATGTGTGCATTCATGCATTTGTTGACATGCACCGGGCTCGGTACATCATACAAACTACATTGTACTTTTCAATTCCAAATTGAATACATGTTACCTGTAGCATTTCATATGCCATTTTAGGGTTAGCCGAGCCTGTTTAGATTGCATCTTTGCATGTGTTGCATTAGCCATTTTTAACATGAACTAGGATCATGCATATGATTACTAACTAGTTTCTGTTTTGGCTCGGAGTACTAGGTAAGCTTTTATGCTTTAGCATATCGCATGCGTGTGAGTGTTGCCATGACAATATGATTACCATGAGGCTAGCTGCTTATGTGATATAACTGCTTGAATGCCTGTGGATGGAGGTTGAATTACCTAAATTGGAATAATGCATTAAAACTGTGAGTTTTAAGCCCACTAGATAGTGGCAAAACCATCTTTTCTAAAAGCCCACTTGAGGGTGGCAAAACCTGCATTTTAGCCTACTTGCGAGTAGCAAACCATTTTCAAAACAAACATGAAATGTTTTGTTCCAATTTAGGCAATTTGGTCTATACTTGTTTGCTGTGCGCATAACATAGTAATTCTAGGCTAATAACCGGAAGAAGAATACATAAAGTTTTCAAAAACGGATATCACGGTTAGTAGAGGCCGGTCTTCGGACCGGGCGAAAGGGGGTGCTCATAGCTGACCTTCCCCGATCGTACCCAAGTTCCCGAGTCGAGGCAACTTTGGTGATGACGGACACGTGGCCTTCGGCACCGAGTCAGGGTTTCCTAAATTCCCCCATTTTAAAAATATTTAGGTGGCGACTCTGTATCTGGCAAAGCAGTCCATGTTTGGCACTTCTTTCAAAAATCTGTTTTCTCAAAACGATTTGCCGGATTTGGACTCTTTGGTTCAGATTTAGAACCGTGACACAAATCGAGTCCGAACTGTAGCGAGGGCCCCACGCGGGCGCGTCTACAGGAACGAGCAACTTCAATTCCCAAAAAATACTTCAAGCTCCCCAAATCTTTGATTTCAACTCACTAGCTAAATATTTCTTCAACAGAGGTATTTCCTCACTATCATTGTCGGTAAGAACTATGTCATCTACATAAACAATGAGTGTTGTAGTCTTACCATGTGAGAAATGTTTCACAAACAAGGTGTGATCTGTTTGACTCTGTTTAAAGCCATATTTAAGCATAGCCTAACGACTTTCAAAGCCTGCAGACTTTGTCTTATGTCTGATGGTCCTCAAAACCAAGAGGAATGCCCATATATACCTCTTCTTCGAGATCACCATGGAGAAAGGCATTCTTTACATCAAACTGATGAAGTGGCTAGTCTAGATTAGCTACTAGAAAGAGAAGTACTTTGACCGAATTCATCTTAGCTATTGGTGAAAAGGTCTCCTAATAGTCAACGCCATATGTCTGAGTGAACCCTTTTGCCACAAGCCTATCCTTGTAATGCTCAATAGACCCATCCGCTTTGTGTTTTACAGTATACACCCATTTGTATCCCATAGGTCGTTTGCCTTTAAGTAACTCAGTCAATTCCCAAGTGTCATTCTTCCTAAGTGCTTTCATTTCCTCAATCATGGCAAGTTTCCACTCAGAGGTAGCAAGAACATCCTAAAAATGGTAAGGAATGCTAACAAAGGAAATATTTGACACAAACGCTTTATATGAGGATGACAAATGAGAGTAGGATATAAAATTTGAGATAGGATGTTGACTACAAGATCTCACACTCTTTCTCTTGGCAATAGGAACATCAAGATCAATGGACTCAAGAGATTCAAAGTTACCTGGACTCTCATTAGAAGCAGGAGATGACAGTGGTGGAGCAGAAGTGGTCTCTTGTATCCAGTTAACTTTCTCCCTGTCTTTGTCCCTGACATAAACTTGTCCTTCCCTATCCTTGGGTTCTATAGTCCCAGTAGGAGGTGGTGGTGCAAGAACTAATTCCACTATAGGAATTAAAGGAATCACTTCACACCAAGGCTCCCCTTGAAGAGAGGACTGTGACACCGGAGAGGACAAGAAATATGATTGGGACTTAAAGAATGTGACATCCATGGACACAAACCACTTATGAGAAGGAGGGTGGTAACACTTATACCCTTTTTGAGTAGGAGAGTACCTAAGAAAAACACATTTGAAAGAGCAAGGGTCCAACTTATCACGAGTATGAGAGTGATTGTGGACAAAACAAATGCAGCCAGATATTTTTGGAGGAATAGAAAACACGAACTCGGAACCGAGGAGGACTTGAAGAGGAGGGTGTTTGTGCAAAACCTGGGTAGGAAGACGATTAATAAGATAGACAGCGGTGAGAACAACGTTGCCCCAATAGGACCAAGGCACACTCATAGACAAACACATGCACTGAGCCATGTCAAGAAGATTGAGTGGTATTGGTACAAGAGGTCTGATGGATAATGCTATGAGCAGAAAAATATTGCCCTAACCCAGAATCTATGTATTCCCCCTATTATCAGAACGGAAGATTTTGACAATGGCCCCAAACTGAGTACAAATCATCTTATGAAAATTGCGGAATGCAGAGAAAACCTCCCTCTTATCTTTTATGAGATGCACCCAAGTAGTATGAGAAAAATCATCAATAAATGTAACAAACCATCGATGACCTTTCACAGACATAACACGAGATGGACCCCAGACATCAGAATGTATTAACGAAAAAGGAACTAAACTTTTATTAAAACTGGGTGCAAAAGAAGCTCTGTGTTGTTTTCCAAGTTGACAAGACTCACAAAGAAACTCAGACACATTATTGTTGGCAAAACAAGATGGAAATAAATGTTTAAGCAAATAAAAAAAAGGATGCCCAAGACGCCGATGCCACAGCCATAAATCATCTTGGGTAGTAGGTCTCGTGGTGGAAGAATGAGCAAGCTTGTTCGGTTGATCCAGGAAGTAGAGACCATTTTCTGCACTACCACTATCAATCGTCCTCCTCGTGACAAGGTTCTGAAAAAAACAATGATCAAGAAAAAATGTCACACTACAATTCAAATCCTGTGTAATACAACTCAAGGATAACAGATTAACAGAAAAATTAGGAACATGGGGAACAGAAGATAAAGGGATAGTAGGAGTGACATGGACTAAACCTTTTCCAAAAATGGAAGAAACAGTACCATCTACAATCCTAACTTTGTCCTGACCTGAAGAGGGCTTATAGGTAGAGAAGAGGTCAGAGGACCTAAACATATGATCTGAGGCCCCAGAATCAATAATCCAAAGTAAAGACGTATGAGACAAGAAAACACAAGGAGAAGAGGGTAAGTTCCCTGAGTGGGCAAATGACGAGAAATATATACTGAGAGTAGTAGAAGACCGGTGGTCCAGCAAGTGACGCAGAACATTCTCAAGCTCAAGAGTAGTCATGCTAGAGAGACCATCAAAAGGTTAGCCAATAGAAGTGGAAGTAAAATCAAGTGTATCAACAGTACTAGACTGATGAGCCCCTAGATGAGAACCCCATCCTCTAGACTGGCCTGACCGACCTCCTCTAACACCAGACCGATCACCTCGACCCCTAGATGGAGTCCTATGAAGCTTCCAACATGTCTCACGATTATGCCGCGGTTTTTTATAGTAATCACAAAATACAGAGTCCTTGGTGGCAGACGGAAGGATGGGAGTTAGGCTAAGGCCATCTCTAGGAGTAGAAAGTAATGCGGAGCGGTCAGTAGAGACAGAGGACATCATAGCAAACCGGCGACTCTCCTCATTCTCTACATAGGCAAATGCATCCTGAAGTAAAAGAAGAGTGTCCATACTTCGAACCCGACTTTGAACTAGATCATACTCTATATTGAGCCCTGCCAGAAACTTGAAGACCCTTTCTTGTGCAATGAACTTCCTGTACTTGACTAAATCAGCAGTGCAAATAGGCTTATAGTCCTGTAGGCGATCAAGGCGTTTCCAATCATTGGTGAGGAAGGTGAAGTACTGAAGAACCATCTGCTCCCCCTGAATAGAGCTCTCAATAAAGCGACGTAACTCAAATGCCTGGGAGAAATTCCCTTTGCAGAAATAGGTAGCAGCCACAGCATCCCAAATATCCTAGGTAGTTTCCATAGACAAGTAGCCCTCGCTAATGTCTGGTACCATCGAACGAATAAGCCAACCCATAATCAAAGAGTTAGTAATCTCCCATTGGTCATAACCTAAGTCAGTGACACTAGATGCCTGTATCCTGCCATCAACATACCCCATCCTTCCTTTGCTCTTCAAAAAAATAGTCAAACTCTGCGACCACACTAAATAGTTTTGACTATTAAATGGAGAGGTGGTGATTTTAAGACGAGGGTTGGGGTTATCAGTCATAGTAATAGGTAGAATGGAACTCTCACTCCTAGGTGTTTGAGAAGTAGTGGACATACTGGGGAAAACTTCCATGGAAACTATACGACCGTACCCTTAACAAAACTAGTGCCAATCACAAACCCGAAAGATGGTGGGGGAAGGAAAAACACAAGGATAAAGGTTTAAGAGCTCATAGTTTTTTTTTTTTTTTTTTTGAAGTTTGTTTGTTTGATAACCTGGTACTACTATATCAGTAAAATGACAAAGGATGAAAGAACTACACACCAGCAGCAAAACGACAAAGGAAGGAAGAGCTACACACCAAGAGCAAACTTCAAAATGACATCATCAAAACGACAAAGGAATGAAGAAAATGGACTGGTGCGGCTGTGGGCTAGGTCGTCGACTAGGTTTATCGGCTAGGGCTGTCGAATGGCTCGACAAGGCTAAGGCGGCCAATAAGGACAAGCGACGAGGCCAGGGGGTCTGGCGGAGGAGACCACTGAGACTAGGGCTGCCTCTGGCAGGTGACAGGAACGAGCAACAACATAGTAATGAGCTACGTGACTGAGAGACCCTTCGGCAGTAGCCGACTGGATTGGAAAAACAAGGGAACACTGTCAAAACTGGATGGGTAATGTGGTGGTGGCTGAGGGATAGAGCAAGGTGGCTGTCGGGTGGCTGTGTGGTGGGTAGGGTTAGGTTTGTGGCTCTGATACCATAATCAATTTAGAGAATACCAAGATTAGGAAATGATTAGGATATTATCCCCTATTTATATTAATGAAGATCAATAATTACAAGGGAGCTCTAAGGCATAGAATAATTACAAAATAATAACCCACATAATCATATATTATATTATTCTAACATCTCAGCCCATTTGATTCACTTTTGACGTGGCAATCTCACATAAAAAGAACTATAGATTACACTATAAATAAGCGCTAGAGCTAAGAAATGATTTGTTAAGTTAAGAAAGAAAATAAAAATAATTAAATATGGTGTTTTCTTTGCCTTTTGTTTGCATAAGTTGGAGAGAAAGGTAAGAAAAAAAAAAAGAAGCTCAGACTTCTATCCAGTCCGAAATCAGACTGAAGCGTGTTGTTAGGTTTTCATGGATCGATGATCCTACCTTCCAATGTGTAGTGCTTCTCGAGTACTTTATTTTTGCAAAAAATCGCGTTGATCGGATATCGATAATCACTTAATCAAATCAAATTTGTGTTAACGGTAAGTATGCTTTTAAAAATAAATTGTTGACAAAAATATGATCCAACCAAGTGGCTATTGATATCTGATCAACATGATTTTTACAGGAATAAAGTACTCAACAAGATCTATACATTGAACAGTTTGAATCATCGAGATGAACCATAAATGGGCCGGACTAGATCATCTAGTTAGAATAACCAATTGAAGAAAGTAAAATCCCAGCAAAAATATATGGTGATTTGCCTCTATCTTCCCTCATATCTCATATTTAATAATCCAATCAAGTTTTTAGGACCATGAGAAATCAATTCATTTTATTTTCTTTTCAAATCACTCAATCCAAATTGAGTATTAAGGCACTCAAACACTAAAACATATAAGATTGTTCGCGATTAATTATTTTGGCCCCCAAAACCATTATTTTGGTCTCTAAATGCTTTTAGTGACAAAAATAAATTTGTCAAACATCACTAAAATTCACTAAACGAAATGTTTAGAAAAATGCCAATCACCCAAAACAAGAACATGCAGTTCATTTTAGCTTTCTATACTGTCTGTTCAACCCATAATTTGTAGCAACCGCATCTATAACTGCCTCCATGCAATCAATCAAACCTACAAAGTTTCTAAATCAATAACCAACACCCTAGGTAACTTTGAAGGAATCTGATATCACATTGGTACTTATTTACAAAATTCCTAAATTCCCAGTTCAAATATACAATTGAAAGCAAATTTGAAACATGCAAAAAAGGCTAACTAATAGGTCAAAACATCATCACAGGAATCAAAAAATCATGAAACCCTTTTAGTTTTTACAAATCAATCAGTTAATGAATGGAAAATTAAAAAAAAATTATTCATCAAATCAATCAAGTCAAAAATTATAGGAAAACTCATATATAGAAACTCGAACAACAATCATAAAACACAAAAAGATGTCAAAAATTTACAAAAATTAATATCAGAAACTTCATATATAAAACTCTGATACAGAGTTTGAAGTAATACAAAGTTTAGAAATCAGAGTTTACTTGGTCCCTATTGTAGACACCCCATTTTGACCGGCCCTAAGACTTGGGCGCTTCTTTTTGATCACCCGATGATGAAAACAAGAAGGTGTATCTCATAGAATCCTCAACAAAAAAAATTAGAATTTGAGCCCTGTTTTCAACCCTAAACAGCCACAAATTACCTTTTCGAGGGAATATTCTGACCTCACGGCTGCTTTCAAAATGATTCGTTTAGCTAGGATCAACCTTCGTTACACTTTCGAAGGCCTCACTGAAAAATTCTCCCAAAATCTGGGTTAGAACACAATTATTTGAAACTTTTGGGCCAAATTGTAATTTTCAAAACTTAGGGAATATTATGTTATGTGAGGGAATATTCTGTTAAGTCAGGCAATGTTTCGTCCATATGTAGAATATTCTGTCAATGTTGACTGGGACGTTGATGTGGCGGTCTTGCTGACGTGGCATGACTGGATTGGTTCTTGCTGTTGACGTGGCGCTGGCATGTCTTTACCCAAAAAAATGAATTTAACGAATACTTGGAAGGGGGTTGGAACTTCTAACCTAACCACTCAATACCCAACTCCTTAGCCACTCTGCCAAAGCTTTACCTTGTGTTATATTTCCCCTCAAATAATATTTAATCATTTCAAACCAACAGGCAAAGAAGGTTTATTTTTGCATTTTTTTCTTGTGTGTGGGACACTTCTCTACTCCATTGGCCAACACATATATTGCCAAATACATGCCTAATCATCCACCATTGTTAAAAAGAGGTTTTGTTTGCATCCATAAAGGAGTATCCCTTGCAACCACTTTGAAAATTCACTCCTCCTATCATATTCTTGTCTTCCACCTTCTTTTTGACCTTAACTATCCCTCATTGCCTATATAGAATGATCAATTTGTAAGAGAGAAGAAGACCACGAAATTGAAGAAAAAAGAGTGAGAAAAGAGTGAAAAAAGAGAGAAAAACTGAGGTAGCGTTTGGTAGAACTTTCTAAATATGATTTGGGAATAGGAGTTGTATTTTGAGTTTGTGAGTCTTGGAATTATGATTTGAGTGTGAAAAATTTGTTTGGTGGATGAGTTTTGAATTAAGTGGGGAATTTTTTATGTGACATATGATATTTGATATAAAAACTTACAACTTATGATCAAATACATAACTCAAAATTCTATTAAAACTCATGCAAAATTTTAAAGAATTCTGAAAATATTTTTTGTTGAATATATAAAAAATAACATCTGTCAATTGCACCAAAAAAAAAAAAAAATTGCACTGTTCCGGTCAACTGGTGGGACGACCGGTGAGACAACTGGTTAGCCCAAATTTTCCGGCCTTTGACCAAGTTTTCGAAAGTGAGCATGGAATTAATTTTTGAAAGCTGCAAACAAACGTCATATGCAAACTAAAGGGTGGAACTAAAGTTTCAAAACACTTCAAAACACAGTCTGAGTTTTTGAGCTAAAAATACTCCTATCTTCCATATACACCCCATACCTTCCATACAAACTGAAATTCCATCTTTTCTACACCTTAAACTCTTTAATTTTTTTTAAATATTTGAATTTCAGTAGCTTTGATCAAGGGGAAGAGTGGGTGTTGGTAAAAGTGAGCAAAAACAAGAGAGATAATAATTTTCCCCCACATATACCTCCAATTCATCATTTTTGCGAGGATTCCAAGCTTTCAAATTAAGGATTGAGAATACACTTTCTAAACTTGAGGGTGATCAAGAGGAAGTTTGGAAATAAAGAAGTTCAATCTTTCTTTGGAAGGTGAATTTCTAGTCTTTCATTTTTTTTTTAATATATTTTCTATCTCATATTTATTTTCTTACTTCTTATTTCATAGTGTTTTGTTATAATTCAAGTGTTTTGTTTATCTCATATTTATTTTCTTACTTTATATTTCATAGTGTGTTGTTGTAATCAAAGTGGTTTGTTTAGCTCATAATTATTTATTTATTTGTTTATTTTTATTCACTTGCTTTAATTTCATATTAGTTTTCTTGTAATCTTGCATGTTCTACCTCATAGTGTTTTGTTATAATCCAAGTGGTTTGTTTATCTCATATTTATTTTCATACTTTATATTTCATAGTGTGTTGTTGTAATCTAAGTGGTTTGTTTAGCTCATAATTATTTATTTATTTATTTATTTTTATTCGCTTGCTTTAATTTCATATTAGTTTTGTTGTAATCTTGTATGTTCTACCTTATATTTGCTTTCTTATTTTAGGTTCATGTTAGTTTTGTTGTAATCTTGCATGTTTTCTTGTTTTAGTCTCATAGTGTAGACACCCCATTTTTGATAGTCCTTTAAGACTTGGATATTCTTGCAGGTACATCCGATGATGAGTCTGTTTGATTGCCGAACGCTCCAAGTCTCTAGCAGAATGCCACAACTTTGAGCATTTCAAACCCTGCATCCATTTTGTCTCATCTTTGGACCATGCCTGGGTCTTTTCATCCTGAAGTTCCTGATGGCCTGTCGGCCATCCTTGGAGGCTGCCGGCCACCACTTTTTCTTTGCCGGCCATTGATGTGTATTGCCTGCCATCAATGAAGCCTTGTCAGCCACCACTGATGGTCGGCCGGCCAGCCATTGTTTGCTGCAGATATTTTGTGATATTTTGTGTCAGCTGTTTGCACACATTCATGCATCTTCCTACACGTGTGTGGCTGGATGTTTGTGAGGGAAATTTGAGTTTTCTATATATAAGACCCCTCTCTCTTATATGTAGAGGTTAGAAAAATTTGAGACATAAAAATTTTCTCTCTCTAGATTTCTTTCTCTTTCTTGCAAAATTATGTGTGTTTGCCTAGTTTCTCTACACTTTTGCCTACTTCCCTTGAACCAAATCCTCTCACCTTTGAGCTGAGGTTCCTTGGGGCCTTCTTGGAGCTCTTGAAGGTGGTTTTGGCTTGAACTTGTGCCTAAAGTGTTCTTTGCTTTAAGAGGTAGAATACTAGTCTTATTATCTTGTTTTCAATACTTGTTTTTCTATCTTTTTCAATTGTTTTTGGGGCTGGTTTTGAAATGCATAAAGCTCTATTTTTTGTGGCTTAAAAATGGTGGTTTGAGCCCTTTTTAGTTAGGGGGTGGTTCACCCTTCTTGTTTCTTAGTTTATAAAGCTTTTGTGCCTTTTTCCAACACTTTGAAAGCAACTTTTTTGGGCCTTTTAACCACTGAATTTCTGAGGTTTTTCAGTGGCAAAAATCTCATTTTGAAGTCCAAAATTAGAGGGGTTAGCCTCTCATCCTTGTGTCTTGTTTGCATGCTTAGTTAGCCTTACATATTAGCATGTTTTTCTAGTTTAACTTAGCTTAAGTCCAACATATTTTAGCATCTGAAATAGCCTACTTTAGCTCTGTTTTGGGCTGTTTGGTTCATTTGAACTTTGTTTTGTGTAGTTGTAGTGTAAATCATTGCACTAGCTTGTTGTTTTAAAGCTTTAAACATCATTGGTGTGACTTGGTTACATGTTTTTAGTGCTTTTATCACTCAATTTCAGTACCTAAATCTTTGCAACCTCCCTCTTTGCTTCACTCTTTCATTTGCTTTTGAGGGTTGTTCCAAACTTGGGATCCTTTAAGCTTGAGATTAAGGTCATGCTCAATGGTTTAATCCTCTTTGAGGGTTCATTATCAAAGGCATGATCTCTCTCTTGCCTTTTATTATCCCTTGGTTGGCACTTCCTTCACCTTAGAGGATACTCACCAATGGACAAATTGATTAAAGAATGATTTGGTAATTAAAATGTGTAAATAAAATTAACAAGTAAAAGTGACAAGATAAGCATGTCTTTGTGTTGCATTGCATGTGTTCAAATCGAACATTAATTTGAACACAAGGAAAATGAGACATTTCATACTCAAAAGTGATGAAATGTGTCACTTTCCTATGTCTCTATTGCCCTTGATCATGCATAATAGGGTGGTGGTCTTGTTGGTCATATTTGTTCATTTATTGAAATTGTACAACCTGGATCTTTGGCCATCATGCAATGAACTTACTTGATTGGTGGTTTTTGGACCCAAATGTGTCACTCCTTTGAGATATTGAAATGATAAGGAGGGACACAGTACAACAAATCCTTGGAAAAATTCCCTTTTTGCTATGTTTGTGCTCTGTTGTAGCATGGTGATCCAATGCATCAGTGGATGACAGTGCACCATCCATGGCCGGTAGTGCATCATTTCTGGTCGGCAGGACACCTTACTGGCCGGCAGATGGCCGGCAGTATCCCTCCATGGCCGGTAGGCCACTGATGTAAATCTCAACAAAGATTTGGTAAGATAGAGAAAGAAGATTTTGGAAATGCTTAACCCTGTAAACAGAGCCTTTCGAGAGCAAAATAGAGGTTTTTTCAGACCAAAACCGAGCATGTGCATCTTCCACTTCCCGAGGCAGAGCAGTGGCAGCATAGTTTAATGTCTTACATGCTTAGTTTGTGTGTATTTTGTGTTGTAAATTAATTAATTAGTTTGCTAATTAGTTAAAGTGTTGTAATAATTAGTAATTAGCTTAACTAGTTGTTCATTTGATTTGTAATAATTAGTCTAATTAGCTTAATTAGCTTAGTTTAGCTAGCTAGTTAGCTCTTATTCATTCGGACTCTGCTTCACGAGGGCGTAATGTTGTAATAAGTGTGCGTATGTCTTCCAACCCCACGTCTTTCTCCCTTTTTATTTAATCACTTTTGATGGTTAGATTAGAAGCATCATATTTCAAATTAGCATATCGCATGCTTGCATCCATTCATCTGTATTGCATGCACCGAGGCTTGGTGCATCATTCAAACTGCATTGTCATTTCAATACTTCTTTGAATACGTGTTTAATCTCATGTTATTCAAATTGATCCATATGCCATATTAGTAGCCGAGCCTATTAATTTCATATTGCATGTGCTGCATTAGGCATCTTGTATAGTTAGGATCATGCATCTTTCTAACTAGTTTTTGTTTTGGCTTGGAGTATTCGATGAGTTTTTATGTTTTAACATACTTGCATGAGTGTGAATGTTGCCATGTTTCGCATGCTTGCCATGAGGCTAAGTGCTTAAATGCTAAACTACATGAATGCCTGTCGATGAAGGCTTGTTGTTTGAATTGGAACGATTCAACGAATGTGCGTTTTAAGCCCACTTTGTTGAGTGGCAAGTCATGTCTTAAGTCCACTATGTTTGATGGAAAATCCGCAATCTTTAAGCCTACTTGAGGTGGCAAATTCAAAGCATTTTCGCAAACAAACATGAGTTGAATTGTTCCAAATTGAGCAAACTTGTTTATACTTGCTTGTGTGCATCACATAGTAATGTTAGCTAATAACCAGAACAAGAGCACATAATATTTATAAAAAAAAACATATCATGATTAGTAGAGGCCGATCTTTGATTGGGCGAGCGGGGGTGCTCAATTCATGACCTTCCCTTCTCGTACCTAAGTTTTCGAGCTGAGTCAACTTTGGTGATGACGGACACGTGGCCTTTGGCACGAGTCATGGGTTTCCTAAATTTTTCCAAAATAAAATATTTAGGTGGCGACTCTATATCTGGCAAACCAGTCCAATTTTGGCACTTTTGATTCAAAATCAATTTTTCAAAACGATTTGCCGGATTTGGACTCTTTAGTGATTATCAGTTTCACATTGCACTTGTGAGACTAGATTTAGAACCGCGGGAGTCCAAACTGTGAGGCCTTCATTTCAAGCCTTCCGAAAGGGGGCGCGAAAAAAGGCGAGTCCACACATAGTAATTATGTTGTCATCTTGCATCTCCTAGCTTATATTTTTCTTATATTAGTCTTATATTAGTTTTGTTGTAATCTTGCATGTTTTATCTTATATTTGTATTCTTGTTTTAGGTTCATCTTAGTTTTGTTGTAAGTTTGCACTTTTTTTTTTATTTTATTTTATATTTGTTTTCTTTTTTTTAATCTAACAGGTTGTGATTAGTTGAGCCACCTACATATTTCTTGTTTGTTCATTTTCTTGGTTTTGCAATAACACAGGTTTTGCTAGACCTAATTGGCCGGCCAGCCTATTTGGCTGGCCGGTTAGCTTCTTTTGGACAAGATGGCATTGTCTTCTAATGTTAACCAACTTCAGGTGGTTTCAAAGGCATACAAAACTTTTTTTTTTTATTTTTGTTTATTTTATTTTGAGTGTATTGTGAGGTTTTTATTTTGTTATAATATCCTTCTCATTCTTCTCTAATTTGGTTTGTAATTATTCTTTCAAGTGTTGTAATTATTTCCCGCCCCGCTTCTTTCTATCCCGTTCTTTTACTTGCTTTCTTTATCTGTGAATATGCATCATATTTTGTCTTTCATTATGTCCATGCTTTGCATCCATGTTTCATGCATTTTGATTCGACTAATTTTGCATTTGTGAATTTAATCAATTCCTATGTGATTATATGCGCTACCTCATGTTCTTGAGATGATTCACATATCATATCTTAGAAGCCTAATCTTTAGTTGCATCTCGTGAGTGAATTGCATTAGGATTTTGTATACAAGAACATGTATGTTTTGCTAACTTTGTTTTGTAACTGTTCAACGGACGTCGGTAAATATGTAAGTTTTTATACTTTAACATCCCGTTTGTGTGTATTTTTCTTATTATGTCTAAGTATCCTACCATGTGGTTACTTGCTTACTTGATATAACTATATGAATGCCAATGGATGGAGGTTGTGTCGTTTAATTTGGAATAGTGTTAATTTTCATGTTTGCAAACTCAATTTATTTGGGTTGTATATCTCCAAAACTCTTTCAAAACTAGATAAAATCAAATTATTCCAAAATAAATAACATAGTCTATACTTGTATGCTTCACATAGTAATATTTAGGATTTATTAAATAATTAGAATATGAACATATAAAGTAAATAAAATTCATATCATGGTTTAGTAAAGGCTGATCTTTTGATCGGATGAGCGGGGGTGCTTAATTAATGACCTTCCTCTCTTATACCTAAGGTTCTGAACCGAGACAACTTTGGTTATGATGAACAGTGGCCTTGGCACGAGTCACGGCTTTCCTAATTTTTCAAAAATATTAGGTGGTGACTCTGAGCTCTGATGATGAAGTCCATTTTTGGCAAAATATTTTACAATAAAATGGATTTTCTAAAAGTTGTCAAATCTGGACTCTCATCTATGTTTCACATTGTACTAGTGAGAGTAGATCAAAGAGATCGAGGGTCTGAACTGTTTAACGCACACGGGTACCCCTCGGGCATCTTATAGTTTCTGGCGACTCCATTGGAGATTTTATGAAACCTTGACTCGAACTCCATGATATAACTTTTATTTTCAATTATATGTTCATTGCATTGCATGCATTAGTGCACTTCAAGTTCCTGTGTTGCCCAGATACTGGTGGGAGCACAAGTAAGCTTTTTGTGACACTACACCTATCTTTACGATACTTTAGAAGCCTTGTGTTGTAACCTTTTGAGATCTGTCAAAAAGGTAGCTCTACTATCTAGCTTTGCTATCTAAGGTTCTCAAACTCCGAAGAGAGACTATTTGACTCTTTTGATTTCCTGGGATCTTTATTGGTTATAGCCTAAAGGCCTCTTTGGTAACGTCACCTTGACTTCAACCCCTACAGTAGAGCTAACCTTGTGCATATAATGAACTATAGTACCTTCCAAAATTAAGACAGGGTGCTCTCCCATTTCTAGGATGTATGATGCCGCTTGTTTGAATAGTGAAACCCTAGATCATCTCATAGCTAGGGCAGGGTAACCCTAGCCCCTATAAGGGTGTTTGTTCTCTTTCCTGCTATGTGTTATGTGCAATCGATGAGATCCATACAGGACTTCTCAGTATCAATGGTTCAGGCATTTCAGTTTGTGGGTTTGAGTTCAGTTCTGTTTTTTTAGTATGATCAATTGAGCTGGAATGCTATCGAAATTTGATTAAAGGTTCCGTTTTTGCAAGGTAGTTGAGCACTATAGCTTTCGAAAGGTCTGATATCCCCCAAGTTCTGTGGACTCGCGTTGGTAGACTTTGCAAAAGTGCAAATTTGGTTCAAGGTCAGTCAATGTTAGTTTTTTTGCCATCGGTTACACGAAGAAAAACAAAAGCTTCATCAACTGTCCAGAATACCCCTTCTTCACCTGCTAGATCATCACCACTCAACTCACCAGAATCAGTGATGGCTCAGATTCTAGAAAATTTAGCAGACATACTATTGGCCCTTTAACGAGTATGGATACCATTGCCACTACGGTTGCTACCCAAGGCACTACTCTTGCCGCTCAAGACAATAATCTTGCTGGGCTGCAACGCCCATTTGGGGCGTCCACTACTCAACCACCTCCGGTGACCCATCTAGTTCCCCCTCTCTTTCCACTTCCACCTCCACCAGCTGGCGAGTTCCTGAACTTAATGCACTAGAAGATCTGAGGGTTCCTATACAAACTTCAGGAGGATCATTTCTCCTTCCATAACCAGCGGGATAGATCTTACCCTCCAAGGCAACTGAGTCTGACCCAACTATGTTGAAGCTGTCCAAGTTGGAAAAACTTTTCAAAAGATCACAAGGAGTTAATTTAATCCCGGACATCGAAGACGGGTACACTAAGATAGCTGTGAAGTTGCCAGAACGATTTAAAATGCTACACATTGATAGGTTTGATGGCTTCGGTGACCCAATGGTGCACAATCGCCTGTTCTCTGATGTTTTAAAGCCTATGGGTTTCCCTTGTCTGCAAAAACTCTCTTTGTTCAGATGAACTTTGTCAGGAGTGGCTGCCATCTGGTATGCCAAGTTAGAGGACTTAGTAAAATAAAGTTAGGAAGAGTTAGCCGAGGCCTTTATCACCCAGTATGCTTATGTAGACTCGACTTTCTTCTCGCGCCCCCCTTTCAGAGAGGCTCGAATTGGTCCTATAGTTCGGACTCCAATCATGGTTTTGAATTTAATCTCATAAAATGCAATGTGAGACTGATAAACACCAAAGAGTCCAATCCGACAAATCATTTTGGAAAATCTGATTTTGAATCAAATAATGCCAAAACGGGACGATTTTGCTAGATTACAGAGTCGCCACCTAAATATTTTATTTTTGGGAAATTTAGGAAATTCTGACTCATGCCAAAGGCCACGTGTCCGTCATCACCAAAGTTGCCTCGGCTCGGGAACTTGGGTACGAGAGGGGAAGGTCATGAAATGAGCACCCCCGCTCACCTGATCAAAGGATCAGCCTCTGCTAAGCATGATATGTTGTTTTATAAACTTCATGTGTTCTTATTCCAGTTCTTAGCTAACTTTACTATGTGACGCACACAAGCAAGTATAGACTAAGTCGCGAGAATTGGAACAAAACAATTCATGTTTGTTTTCGAAAATGGTTTGAAAGTGCCACCCTCAAGTGGGCTAAAGCGCGGATTTTCCGTCAAACATGATGGGCTTAAAAAATATGATTTTGCCGCTTCGCAAAGTGGGCTTAAAACTTACATTTATCGAATTGTCCAATTCAAGCAATAAAGCCTTCATCCACAGGCATTCATGCAGTTAATCATTTAAGCAAATAGCCTCATGGCAAGCATGTGAAACATGGCAACACTCACACTCATGCAAGTATGCTAAAGTGTAAAAGTTTACAGAGTACTCCAAGCCAAAACAAAAGCTAGTTAGAAATATGTATGATCCTAGCTATGCTAGATGCCTAATACAACAAATGCAATAATGCAACTAAATAGGCTTGGCTATCTAAGATGGCATATGAATGCAACAATTTGATAACATGTTTTTAAACACATATTCAAGTAAGTGTATTGACATACAATGCAATTTGAAATATGCGCAGAGCCTCGGTGTATGCAAGAAAAATGAATGATGCAAATATGCAAGCATAAGGTATGCTAATTGAAACATGCCCTAAACTAACCATCGAAAGCGGTTAAGTAAAAGGGAGAAAGATGCGGGGTTGGAAGACATGCACACACACACACACACACACACACGCGCGCGCGCGCTTATTACAACAACACGCCCTCTCGAAGGAGGGTCCGAATAAATAAGCTACTAGCTACGCTAATTAAGCTAATTATTACAAATCAACTAATTAACTATTCTAGCTACTTAATTATTATAACACAAAACTAGCTATGCTAAGATAATTAAAATATTACAAAACAGATTAAACTAATTAATTACAACACATGTATTAATTAGTTACAACTAGCTAATGAAACAATAAAGTGGCCTCGCGGGTGAGAGAGACATGCATGCTCGGTTGACTTCCTCCCGAAAATCCATTGCCTTGCCATCGGTTGCCTCTGTTTGCACTCGTCTTGATCTCTGAACACTGTACCAACTTCCAGACTGCTTTTGCTCCAAAACAGGAACATTTTTTGCACAATAACTGATTGGTGGCCGGTCGGCCACATAAGGTGGCTGTCGGCCACTTTAATTGGCCGGTCGGCTAGTCTAGGTGGCCGGTTGGCTACTTCAAGTGGTTGGTCGGCCACTGCTTTTTCCATACTTCTGTTTTTGCTGCAATAGAGAGTAGTAGAGGAAAAGCAATGCATTTTTCAAGGAATGTGTGTACTGCCACTCTCCTTATCATTTCTCAAGCTCAAAGGAGTATGGCACTTGGCTCTCAAGCCACCAACCAAGCATTTTCATGCATGATAGCCAAAGAACCAAGCTTGTACAAGCTTAATGAATGCACAAATAAGACTCTAAAGACCATCACCCTATCATGCACGATCAAGGGTGATGGCGACCAAGGAACGTCACACGTTTCATCACTTTGAGTATGAAATGTCCCACATTTCTTGTGTTTGGATTAACGTCCGATCCAAACTGTCACGACCCAAACCCGCCCCTATGGGTTTAGCATCGTACCGGCTAGTAATCCGTGATTACCAAAGGCCTGCTTAACAGGAATTACAGTAATACAGAGTACAGTGGCTGGTGGATGCCAAAATAATAATTAAAAGATGTCCAATGAGCTGTGACAATCTGTATGCAAAAAGACTTTTCATATATATATATATATATATATACAATCAGTACCAAAACAGTATATACAATATATATAAACATTCAGGGCAGGGACTTAATCCCTATTAGAACAGTACAGTACAACACCACTCAGTCTAATTACAAAACAGATACAAAAAGGGGGAAACTAAAACACCCCAAAAGCCCTAGCTTGAAGGACTTGGAACCTCGCAATGAGGCACAGTGGTTGGCTTTGACAAAAGGGAGTCTAACCCACGCTCCTAGCTCTGGTCTGGTGCCTGTACACCTACATATATATATAAACATTGAGCTAAAGCCCACTGAAAAACATAATGTGTAAAGAGGTTAAGAATGAATGTCCTTACAGTAACAAAAATAGTTCATGGAATCAGTATATTAGTCATTCAGTCATAACAGTCATATGTGGTACATCCATTAGCAGAACAATACAGTAAACAGTAGGTCTTAAAAGACCGAACAGTCAATGATGGCCATCGTAATAGTAAACAGAAGTTCCAAGATAGGAACTGATAGAGATCTCTGTAACAGTAACAGTAACAGTAACAGTAACAGTAGTTGCTAAGGATGCCACAATATAGTTCAGAATAGAGGACAAACATTCATTCAGTTAACAGTAAACAGTTCAGAAAACAGTTCAGTTAATCATTCAGAAAATATTCATTTTCGAACATATCTTTACAACATTGTTACTCACAGAGTTCTGGGCTATAGATAAGCTAGTACGTGTCCTCGGATGCCAACCCTACACAATTATAGAGTGAACACACACTAAGCTACACAGTTGGGAAAAATAATAACTTAATCCCTATCTTGACTCGGTGTGGTTCTACATCAATATCCTCATTAAGATGCCTTAAACTAGGCCTAGGAATGCCTAGGATGGAATGAGGATGCAAAGATGCACTTTAAAAACATTTTCAGAAAACGGAGGTCCCGCTCGAGCGTACAAGCAAACAAAATACTCCGCTAGAGCGTAAATCTTTCCACTCGAGCGGTCTGCAAAACATGACAAAAGTACTGGATGGGTGAAAATCACGCTCGATTGGGCGCTCGATACCCGCTCGAGCGTGTGACACAAGTCCTTGCTCGAGCGTCCAATACCACGCTCGAGCGGACTGTAAAACAGTGTAAAGTGCTGGATGCACGAATTTCTCGCTCGAGCGCTAGTAACTCCGCTCGAGCGTGAGCCCAAAATCTGAAATTTCCAGATTTGAACCTCAAGCTCAAAAACAAGTTTCAATGTACCAAATTCGATCCTTTTGGGCTAATTTTCTGGAAAACACTTTAAAACTCATAGTATAACATGTTTTGAAGATCAATTTGAGAAATCAAAGCCCAAGGGTAGTTCAATTAAACCCAATTTCAAACCAAACTACAAGAACATACTTTAAATGTAACATGAATGGATTTAAGCAACTCCAAGGCTTCAAATACTTGCTCCAAAGAGCCAATTCCTTCAAAAACAAGATGAATTCAAGGTCCAATGCAAAAATATGAACATGCATGAGGAATTCCATGGACAAAAATGCTCAAAACTCAAGAATGGCAACATGCATGCATGAATTCCTACTCAATTCAACATATTAAGCTAATTTTGACTCCAATTTTCCAATATAACAAGAATTAAGCAAGAACTAACTTAAAGACAAGTTTAAGAAGGTGGATTCTCTACCTTAGACCTTGAATAACTAGTGTAGTAAGCTCAACTATGAAATCAACCTTCAATTTCTGTAATTCACCAAGCAATTCACAAGATGGAACTCAACTTCTCTCACTCTCTCCCTCTCTTCTCTCTTGGTCAGTTTGTCTCAAGAAAATGGCTGAGGAAAAGTGATGCCAACATATGTAATTGAAGACTAAACAATAGCCTAGCTAAGTCCACTAGATGGCAAATTAGTAAAAAGGCCCAACTTATGTAATTTAGCTTGTTTAATCTAATTTAATCATATAGAATCACATTTTAATTAAATATACCCTAAAATCACATAAATCTCAATTAGCATAAAACACTAATCAATTTCCAGTTCGGCCGCCGATAAGGCCTTCAATTTGCAGTTTAAGGCATAAACATGAACAGATAATTTGACAGTCGAACAGACAGAAATGCACTTAAATAGATACAGACAATCAATCAGTTCAGGATTTCAGTCAATTCAGTCAATTATCATGGTCAGTCTCAGTTTAGCAGTAATCAGTGGTGTTATCAGTAAACAATGGTGAGGGTTATTACACAAACACATGCAATGCAACACAAATGCTTATCTTGTTTATGTTTTACTTTGCTCATTTTGTTTACACATTTTACATTACCGATTAATCCTTTAACTGATTAAGTCCAATGTGAAAGTCCTCTAATTGGAAAGATGGCCTAAGCCACAAGTGCTTTGAGCGTGAAAGAGGCCTCATGTTGTTGGTTAGGAGGAACCCTCAAGAGAGGGTTAAAACCATTATACATGAGAGCCTCAAGTTCACACTCAAGACAACAAGGGGCTCACGACCACTTTCAAACGAATTGAAAAGTGAAGAATAGAGGGAGGTTGCAGAATTTTCAATGCTGAAATGACATGAAAAATAGTGCTACAATATGCAAGCAACACATGCCTAGCATGTTCAAAAGCCAAAAGCATTAAACCAGTGAAGAGCACTACACTAAAGGCATGCAACACAAAGCTCAAAAGGGAAAAATAGTCCAAAATAGTCCTAAAACAGCTTAAATGAAGTTTTAAAACATGCTTGAAGTAGGCTAAAAGAGCTAGAATGAGAGGCTAATACATAGCACAAACTAAACTAGCAAGTACAATTGCACTACAAGCATACAAAGCAAGCCTCAAGTGACTTAACCAGCCCCAAACAGAGGTAAAACAAGTCAAAAAAGTAGCAAAAACATGCTGAGATCAAGTCATAAAATAGTAGAAAAACATGCTCACATGTTACGCTATCTACACTTACAAACAAAACACAAGGAGAGGAGGCCACCCCCTCCCATTTTGGATCTCAAAACAAAGCTTTTACCACTGAAAAACCTCTGAGTTGCAGTGGTTAAAAGGCCAAAAGAGTTGGTTTGAAAGGTAATGAAAGATGGCACAAAAAGATTCACAAGCCAAAGAGCTAAAAAGGGGGACAACCTCTTAACTCACAAAGGCTCAAACCATCATTTTTAGGATTGAAAAACAGAGGTTTTTGTAGTTGAAAACCAGGCCAAAAACAGTTTGCAAAGGTGGCAAAACAAGTATGCAAAATAAGCTTAAATGGGGTAAGTGTTATACCTTTGAAGTAAAGCACAACTTAGGCACAAATCTGAGCTTAAACCACCTTCTAGAGCTCAAAGGAGACTCCAAGAGAGCTTCAAGCAACCTCAGCCCAAAGATGAACCACTTTGGTCAAGGATGTATAGGCTAAAGTTTGATGTATGCAAGCTTTTAAGCACAAAAGCTCTAGAGAGAGAGAAATCTAGAGAAAGAGTATTGTAGAGAGAGAGAGAGAGATTTTAGAGAGAGAGGCTCCCAAACTTGATAACCTTGCAATATGAGAGATATGGCCTCTATATATAGAAAAAAGAGAGCCTTGGGTTAAAATATCTGATTTAGAGACAGCTGGAGCTTGTGGAAGACAACTGGAGGTAAGTATCTGCAAATTTTGAGCTTCCTGGACACTTGTGGCCGACCGGCCACCATTGGTGGCCTACCAGCCACTAATGGTGGCTGACAAGGGTCACTTTTGGTCGACCTATGGCCGGTAAACTCCATTTGCGGCCGGCACACTCCCCTAGTGGCCGACAGTAAAAACTGGTTGCTGACCCCGACTTCAAATAGGCATATCACCTTCGTTTGGACTCCTTTTCAGGTCATTCTTGAGTCTAAATTGTAGCCCCGGAAGTCTTATTTCCAATGGTGGCAGCCTCATATCAAAATTCCAAGTGTGCTAAGAGATATCCCTCTTTTAGTGAAGATTGCCCAGTTTCGGTCCAACCAAATTGATGCCTAACTTCAACCAGACATATCTCCCTCATTCGGACACGGATTTAAGATATTCTTGAGTGAAAAATGAAGCCCCAAAAGTCTTGTTTCCAACGGTGGTGGCCTCATAGCTGAAATCCAAGTGTATAAATGGATAGGCCTGATTTAGCGAGGGCTGCTCGACTTTCTCTCTTAACGGTTCATGCCCATCTTCTTTCCCAACTGGGTTTCTTCCCTCTCCTCTTATTTTCTTCCACTCCAAACCTCTAAACAAGGTGTTTTGAAATATTTTCAAAGAGTTCACCTCTCTTTCATGCATTTTCACTTTGTCCTTGCTCAGTTTACCGAAAAGTGCAACATTTGACGAAATTCGAGCCTCGGAACAGCGTAGAAACTTTTTTTCTAAAAGGTTTTGAAAGAGAGGGTTTTAAGGTCTAAAATTCGTTTTGGTCAAAATCGTTTTAGTCCAAAAATGGGGTGTAAGGTTGGGATTTGACGCTCTCATTTCTGAAGAAATCGAACATTTGCATAGCATAGCCTGCACCATCGAATGATCCAATCAGTGGCGCCCAAGTCTTAAGGACGGTAAAAAATGGGGTGTCTACAGTTGTCCCTTTTTGACAGAACTTGGAAGTCATGAAATGACGTGAGTGAATGTCAAAGCCTAGAGACGACCCATTTTTGACAAGGCCGAAGACTTGGACAAATAAACAAAATGCAAATGCAGTTTGTTGAACCCAGGGGTTGCCTACGTATCCCTTTGCAAGGAATCAAACCAGCGTAGTTCTAGGGTAGGATGCAAAATGATACACAATATAACAAAACAATACAGACGATATGCAATGCAATGAAACAATGCACATGATATACAATGTAATTGAATTATTAAACCACAGGCAGTGCAAAACCACAAAAATATCATAAAGAGATGGAGATGCAAAATCAAACTACGTTTAACATAGAAAAGGTGTCGAAATCCTCAAACCACAATTCTCTTAGTGGAATAGGCATGTGCACATGCAGAACTATGTGTTTCGCAGCAAGAATACAAGTAATTGGGTGGCATGATATGAGTGAGGAATGATCTGCTGAGGAAAGATTGTGATCCTACATGTTCCATACAACAAAACAAAATACGATGCAATGGATGCAGTGAATAAGGCGCAAGCCAAACCACATTTTACCTAGAAAAAAGGTATGTACACAAAACAGACCACGTTTAACATAGAAAAAGTGTTGAAACCCTCAAACCATAATTCTCTTAGTAGAATAGGCACATACACATTATCACAGAACCATGCTTCAATGAAGGAGCACTCTAACCACGTTAAAATCGTGTGAGGAAAGGAGCACTCTAACCACGTTGAAATCGTGAGAAGAGGTCGAAAAATAACCAATCAAGAGCGCGTTTCATGCGTCCTGAGATAAATTCCAAATAGGCTGAAATCGTGTGAGGAAATAAACACTCTAACCACGCTGAAATCGTGAGAAGAGTCCCGAAAACAAACCAATTAAGAGCGCGCTTCACGCGTCTCGAGATAAATTCCAAACGCACTGAAATCGTGTGAGGAAAGGAACACTCTAACCATGCTGAAATCGTGAGAAGAGGCCCGAAAATAAACCAATCAGGAGTGCGCGTCATGCGTCCTGAGATAAATTCCAAACACGCTGAAATCATATGAGGAAATGAACATTCTAACCACGCTGAAATCATGAGAAGAGGTCCAAGAAAAACCGATCAGGAGTGCATTCCACGCATCCTGAGAAGCCCTGGGGGACAACAATCCTAAGCGCTGCTCAGCGTAAAAGGATAAATGATACAAGATAACACAAGATGCAAATAAATGCAATAAGTGCGATGATATGATACACATTACAAGCAATGTAGTGCATGATATTTAGGGAATGCAATAAACAAACAAAGCGGCGCTTTATAAAGCACCTCATGGGGCAAGTGGCGATGAACCGCTCTACCCTGACGAGGATCTCCCCTTGTGTTCTTCGAACTCTTACCTTGTTCTTCAAACTCTTACCTTGTTCTTCGAACTCTTAACTTCAACTCATAGTACAAAGGTCCTCAAATGCTAACAAGGGGTAACCTCTACATGTAGAAGCCACGGATGCCGCTGATTATATTTGCAACTTTCCCTATTCTCCAACGGGGTGACAGACTAGGTTGGTCCAGTATCCAGAATTGAGGCGCTGTAATAACCCTGACCCGTAGTTAGCTACTAATTAGTAATTAAGGATGTTAATTAAGCGGATTAAATAAATTATGGGTTTGTTATGTAATTTGCACGATCTTCGGCTTCCTATCTGTTACTGGTGGAAATATCTGTCTAGAAATCTGCTTTAATATAAAGATTGAAAGCTTTATCGGCATCTAAAATCGGAATTAGTTACATTAATGTGTTATTTGGAATTTTTAGAACACTATGGCAAATTTTATTAAAAATGGATTCGGTTTGATAAAAATCGCATGTGAGTAAATGGAACCTTGATGGGAACTATTTTGGATTAATTGAATTTCGTGCCAACCTGAATAAATTAGGATTACTTATGTCCGATTTAAATAATGCACAAGTGATGCCTAACCTAATCCTATAATGATCCAAGATGTGATTTAGTGTGTAATGTGTTGGGGCATTTTTGTAGTGTTGAGTGTAGGGGATAAATTCTTGTGTGTGAGTTAGAAGCTTGCATGTGTGTGTGCACGTGTAGTGTGCTCAAGAAGTGAGGTGGGTGTTGTGTACTTCAGCCGAGTGAGAGAGCCTTTGTGCTATTCTCTTGCTCCTCTAGTCCTCTAGGTTGAGAGAGTTGGCCTTAGAGAGAGAGAGAGAGAGAGAGAGAGAGAGTTTGGCTAAAAGAGTGAGAGAGTGAGCTCAAGAGGTTGAAGAAGAGGAAGGAAACTGAGAGGATTCACTCCCACACTTATGAAATCAAGCTCTAGGTAAGAGTCCTTAGCATATCTTCTGCAGCTAGCTTCCATGCATCATGATTTCAACTCATCTTTGAACCATTTTCATGAAATTGAAATGAAGTTGGGTCTTTGAGCAAGAAAATGGCTTGTGTGCATGTTATGGAGGATTATTCCTTGTTCATTCGTGTCTTGGGATTTGCTCTTAGAGTCCTTGTATGCATGTAAGTTTTAATCATGTTTATAGCTTTAGAACTCATGAGTGTGTAGATCACTATTTGCATGTTTTGAAGAAAGCAAGAAAATGATTTGAAAATATTTCATGCATGAGCTTACAAGTTCAAATTTGCTAAATCCATGAGTTTTGAGCTAAAGGTTTGAAAAGGGCTACGTATCTGTGTTTTAGTAAATTTTTCCAAGTATTTTGATCAAGCTTTGCATGAACATAGCCATTAAAATAACATTCAAAGCTCAAACTCTGTTTTTGGAAACCCAGATTTTTACAGTCCGCTCGAGCAAGGAAACCTACGCTCGAGCGGAGAATGCGAGCTCTCAGTATTTTTTTTCAGACATGAGCTCTCCGCTCGAGCGACCACTTGGATGCTCGAGTGAACCCTTTACATGTTGAAGATCCGCTCGAGCGTGAGATTTGTAGCTCGAGTGTGGATTACGACCAACCAGTACTTTTTCCAAATTTGCAGGTCGCTCGAGTGAAGGAAGTCATGCTCGAGTGACCCCTCTCATTTTTATGTCCGCTTAAGCGAGGAAAGCTACGCTCGAGCGGGGGACCTTATTTTCAGAAATTTTGCCTAAGTGTTCCAACTCATGTTTTGGCATCCTCATTGCATCGTAGGCATTCCTAAGCCTTAATTAAGTTTTGATAATGAGGTTATGGATTAGAAACACACTAAGAAAAGAATGTATCAGGTTCCAAGACTGCAAGTGTGTGTGTGTTTTAATCAATGTGCTAAGTATGAACAAGAACTAACGTAATGAAAGTTAAGCTGTGTTGGCCATGTGAACGTGTAATAATGAGATATGTTGTGTTATGTACTTTTGTGATTGTAGGTCAACGTTTGAAGATTGATTAACCGTTTGTGAGAACCACTGTGAGTAACATTATCGTAAAGATACGTTTATATGAATTATGTTCCAAATGAAATATGATAAGCTATGATTTCTGAAATGTTATCTGTTTACGTGAACGAACATTCCAAGTTTGAAATCTATTATGGCATCCTTAGATAGTCCCAAGTCATGAGGGACGGCATGAAAATGCAGGTCCATGACATACAAGTAATTACGAGATCTCGTTAGCCACTTCATTGTGGTGATATGTGTTTAATCGGTATCCGGAACCGATTACTCTAGTCGGAAGACGTTCTGTGATGTGTTCTATGGGATGTACCATTATTATGTTCTGATATGAGGATGATTATGCTATGATCTATTTTCCGCTTATGATATGTTCAGATTTCGTTCACTAACCGCTTTACCTTAATGTTATTCACTGGGCTTTAGCTCACTGTTTGTATATATATATGTATAGGTGAGCATTCTGGAGTTCAAGTCTGGAGACTTTTTGTCTGGATCTGTGTTCGGTTGTCAGCCAGCCATTGTGCCTCACGTGGAGGTTCCCGAAGTGTCTTGTGTTCAAGTTCCGTTGGTTTTATGTATATGTATGACTTGATTTAATTCTGCTGGCTGTACTTAAATTACTGTTATGTGTGTGGGTATAATGTATGGTTGACTTTTGGTTATTGTATATAAAGTTTTTAAATATTCTGTTTCATATAAGTCAGCACAGCTCATTGGACAACTATATTTATATAATTGCTTCCGCTAGCCCCTTAATCTTGTTAATCTATTCAGAGGCCTTCGGTAATCCAAGGATTACTGGCCGGTTACGATGCTAAACCTATTAGGGCGGGTTTGGATCGCGACAGGCGCACACATGCTATCTCAATCTATGGGGCTGCCATACAAATTTCAAGCCAAGGATACATCCCTGGGTATTTAAACCAGACTTTAGTCTTGGAAATTCCGAACCTTTGCATTCTAGGCATCGCCATTCGAACTCTAGTTTACATCGTCGCAGTTGGTCTCCTAGGAACTCATTGCAAACACAGCCAAGATGCCTCTGGTAGGGAATGGTACTCAGGGAGAGCACTTCTGATCGCCATTCTAGCTTGAAGCAGGCTTACACTTGGGGTCGAGATACACTCATACTCCAGACAAAGACGAGGCCTGAGAAGGTGCACTTGGAATGCAGTCTCAGAATTTGCTGAAGTTGAAACACACTAAGATGCTCCAAATTTTCCCTCTTTTCTTTTGCTTTGCAGTCTGGAACCCAGATAGCTTCAGATAGGTCCTGGTTCTATTATTGTCACATGACCTGGGTTGAACCTTGCAATCTATGAATGAAAGAATCCTGTTTTGTACAAATGTGGAGAATAACACAACACTCTGGGTACAAAATGAATTTTTTTTGAAATTGAAATTGAGAATGAGTTCTTAACCGGGTATTGAGCCCATGACTGACCACAGTCAAAACGACTCAACAAAGGAAAAACAAAGGTAAAACAACCTAGACACATCTATTGACACTCAAAAAGACTCAAAGCAAGAATCGAGACAAACAAAAACACACACACAACGCTCAGATGTGTTCCAATGGCGAGAGACCTCACAGTTCACAGGGAGCCCACAGTTTCTCTAGGTATTGTTTCCCACCCTTTCTCATTTGTGATCCTCACATCACTATGGCACTCAATCTCTAGTTTTCTAAAAAAGCCCTTTTCTCACTTTTTTCTCTCAACGCACATCTCTCTATTCTTCAATTTCTCTTATTTTTTATCCCTCCCCTGGGTGGTTGATGGATAAATAGGAAGTTGTGGGCTCTTGCCTCTAGTATTCTACTAGATTCTCATTTTTCTGCTCACAACTCGTGAACTTCTCCCACAGAGGGGTTATGGTGCAACCAGATGCGCAGCAGATCAACATTTGACATAAGTTGACGATGCCCTTGGCTTAGCCTGACCGAGATAAATTACAATACGTCTCACTGGCTAGGTATTCAATTGATTAGTTCCACACACTGCGTTTTCTACGTCCCCATTTTGGGTCAGGCGCCAGTTTGAGCGTGATCGTCCCAGATGAGGGAAACGAATATCCAGCTCCATTTCCAATTCGTGCTTCGCACTTGGCTTGATACCTCGCTGCTTGGAGGATGAGAGAGCTTTCGATCCTTTGCTGTTAGCTTCAGTTGTGCCCTTTCTGGCAAATATGGTGCCCTTTCCGGCAAGTATGGTGCCATCTCTGGCATGTATGTTGACAACGGGGAAAGACAGAAAACCTGACTCAACTGTGCCCTTAGTTCATTATTTTGACCATTTTTGTTTTTTGGCTTTCAACTAATACAATTTTAATCAATATGAGAGTTAGATTAACATACTTGTTCGATTTTCTGATTCGAAATCATGCAAGTCAAGCTGTGAGCACTGAAAATTTTCCTTTTTTGGGTCCAAGAAATGGTCTAGTTTTGGAAAAATGAGATAATTTTTGAGAAAATTAGTCAACCTCATTAAAAAAAATTCTCAAAAACTGTTCTTGCAAATGGCCACTACTCGACCAACATAGAATTTACTCTTGAGATGCACAACCTCAGATCTAAACTTGAATTGTCTTGTAGCTAAATCTTGTAATGGAATAGGACACTCGAATTTGAACGAAGACAAGCTAATTTGCACATGGATAAGATAGCCGAGTTTGAACAAGGATAAACCAATCAACATGGATGAGCCAAGCAGGCTGAAAAATGATTGGGGCTGGATTTCAGGAGGAAGTTGCCTACGTATCCCAAAGATGAGAATCAAGCAGTACGTAGTTCCAAGTTGAAGTTCACTCGGGTGTTGACACTCTCCTTTTGTGCTCTAACTTTTGCCAATGCTGCCCTTTTGGGTTTTCGACCTTGCGAGCTATTTTTCTTTTCTTTTCACTTCTTTTCATTTCTTCTTTTCTTCTCTTCTTTTCTTTTTTTCTTTTTCATTTTTTCATTTTCTTCATTTTTTCATTTTTTGTTCTTTTTCTTCTTTTCCTTTGCTTTAACTTTTGCCTGGGTCGCCCTTTCGGGTTTTCGGCCTAGCGAGCCTTTCAAGGATAAAAAGTTTAACTTGCCCATGTTGATCGATTTTGAGATCTCGAAGCCATCTGAATCTAGGAGAATGGTTGCTGTTTGCTGAAGATGTAGGAGTCCATCCAATTGGGTCTGAATTTGCCCCTAGGGTTATAGATAGGAGCTCGATTGTCCTTCAACAGTAACTTTTTTCTTTTCTTCATTATAGGATTTGGCTTTCTTGCCAATCTTCATTGGTTTGCGGAATGACTCATCTTTTGAATCTTTCAGCACATCTGGCATTTTTACCCCTAGTTCAAGGGCTGCTTCTAATCTAGCTTTGCAAGCTTCCTTTGATGACATCTGACCTTCTTGATCTGATCTTTTTGCCCCTAGTTCAAGGGTTGCTTCCGATCTAGCCATACAAGCCTTATATTGTGATTGCTTGCTTGAACATTCTAAGTCAAGGTTCAAGGTTTGAAAGCAAAAGGGGTCGAGTCTCAAGGCCGAGAGTGATCCTATGCTGCACAATCTTAAGATCAATTCCATACATGTCTTTGCAGGACCACGCAAAATATTTTTTGAAATCTTTTACGAAAGCGACTAGTCGCTCACGCTGAAGACAATGTAGAACCAATCTGGATCAAGCCAGGATCTTTCTCAGTACTCACATTAAGAAACATGATCTCATTCATTAAGGGCTTAGCATGCCTCTCTTTCTCTTAATTGATCAAATTTTTGCAAATCCCAAGGAATTCCTCCCTCTTTGTTTCCATCACAGTGTTTAGAAAAGTTTTGAAAAACTTAGGTCAATGCAATGATTTCAAGGCACATAAAAGTAGGTGAAAATGTACTACCATTTCATTCAGATCTTCTGGCACAACTGGCTTCAATGGCAGAAACAGACTTAAAAGAAAGAGTGTAAAAGACAAACACAAAACAAGATAGTGATGTCCGAGGTAACACCCCCAAAATCACTCGACTCTAACACAACAGGATTGAATCGATACAACAAGACAGACTCAAAAAAACACAACAAAACTGACTCAATACCCAAGTCAGAAAGTAAAGTAAACAGCATTCGCAAAATGCTCAAAACAGTGCGTGCCATCCCCATATCTGGAGTAAAATGAGCACCATCAGTAGGTGGTTCATCCCCCGATTACACAATCACATTATCCCCCAAGTTCACCGATCCAGTACCGATAGACTTTGCAGGACCTGGTGCGACGATGACCTCTTTATCAATCAGATCTTGTATTTCATGGTGAAGAAGAAAACAAAGGTCAGTGTCATGCCTGGTTTGTTAATGGAAGGCACAGTATTTGGCCGCATCATGCTTGGTCGGAAGGGGATCCGAGAGTGGCCGAGGCTCAAGAGGTTTGAGATGGCCTGTCCAACGAGGATTTGGAGAGCTTTGGACAAAGTCATGTAAAGGGGATTGAAGACCCTTTGGCCTTAGGGTTGGTACTTCGAGGTTTGTGGAGTGTTGGATGTACTAGCAAAGGGGTTGACAGGTGTTGACTTTTGATGATCTCTTCCGAGTGTAGGATTGGAGCTGAAAGGAATGTTTCTGGTACGACATCCCTTTTCCCGGCTTGTCCCTTGATTTAGAATGCTCTAATCCTAAATGGCAAAAGTGCCGTCCACAGTTTTTGCAGCAACTGCGAGCACTTGCTGTTTGTTCAGTCCTTCAGCCTTCAAAGCCTCAACAGCCCACATAAGGTGTTCATAGGGACCAATGCTTGCCCCTACCTTGTTCTTACCACTTACCTCCACTTTGCTAAGGAATTGGCTTTCTTCCAATGCAACCCAATCCAAGATTGGGGAGCTTTTTGACATGAAATTCCCGGTATGTGATGTGGTCAATGATGGAGCCAATATCCCAAAGGCCAAATCAACCAGATCTGCCACAGTTCTCTGAAGATCTTCAATCATTCTCATTAGCACAGAAATAGTGGGTTCATGGGTTTGAAATGATTGGGGTTTGAGTGCATCCATCATGCATAATTCCGTGCTTTCTGGAATGAACACCTTAGGCTTGGTTAAATGAGTTGGGGTGATGTATATGCTGGGGTCGTAGGTGGATGGGAGTGTATGGATTAAATTAAGATGTAGAGGTGACGGGTCAGTACTAACCTGAGGTCCTTTTAGTGGAGCTATGGTCTCTTCATCAATAAGATCCTGAATCTTATGACGGAGGCGAATGCAGCGGTTCGTATCATGACCATGCTGTTGATGATAGGCACAGTATTTAGCTGGGTCATATCTTGGTGGAAGAGGATTTGGAAGGGGTTGAGGTTCTAGGAGCTCTAGGTACCCTTCTTCTTGCAGCATTTTCAAAGCTTGAGAGAGACTCATGTAAAAAGGATGAAAATTTTGGGCTTGGGGTCGAGTTGAAGTAGTTGGTTTTTGGCCATTAAGGGAAGTAGTGATAGTGTCTACTTCTGAGCATTTCGCAGCTGCGCTAGCATCAGTAGTAGCATTGGAACTGCGAACAACATTCTTCTTCATAGGCTCATTATCTTCCACAAAGATCCCTTGTTTGAGGGCATCCTCGATTTGAACCCCCGTTTCATGAAGGTCTGGGAAGGTAAACAGAGGTAGGACGATCATCTTTTGCAGGAACTTGCTATGCAAATTCCGAACAATCATCCTGATCTGATCTTTGTCGGAAGGCCTTGTAGTCATCATCGAGGCTTTTGCTCTCCATCTCGTCACAAACTCTGAGAAACCCTCATTTGGCCCTTGGCGGGTGACTTAGAGATCACGAGTTATGACCTCGATCTGTATGTTGTAAGAGTATTGAGCAATGAAGGCCTCAGCCACCTTTTCCCAGTTCTATTTCATAGAGTCCTCTAATTTAGCATACTAGATTACGGCTATCCCAGACATGGTTCGGCCGAAGAGAGACAACTTCTGGGCTGGGGTCAAACCCATTGGCCTCAGGATATCAGAAAACAGGCGAAGATGCACCATTGGGTCTCCAGAGCCGTCGAAGCGATCGATATGCGGCATTTTAAACTGTTCCGGTAAGGTAACTGTAGATTTAGTATCCTCGTCCTCTAAATTCGAGATGAAGTTCACTTCTTGTGCTCGTTTGAATAACTTCTCCAGTTTATTGACCTTAAGTGCAGTTGGGTCAACCTCAAATTCAAATGGAGCTTCAGCTTGATAGACAGGAGCTTTAGAGGCTTGCTCTGGGATTGGCTCTGCCGGATTACCCTGAGTTTCTTGGACATTAGCAGTATGGACAGTGGCTCCGGGTGTCGGGTTACCCGCGGGAAATGGATGAGATACAGAAACCGCATCCGGTTGTGGCTGTTGTTGTTGTAGCCGGGTTATCACTTCGGCCTGACGAGCTGTGACTTAAGCCTGACGGACTGCGTCCTACTACAGTGCCTCGGTTGTCTGTTGCAGGTGTTGTATCTGTTCTTCCACATTGGCTGGGGGATATTGAGCCATGGGAATGGGTGATTGATCTCGTGCTAAGCTGAATGCAGACAACTGTTCCCAAACCAGACTAAACCCGGGTGAACTGAGGGGTGACTTCTTTAGAAACTGCACTGGTGAATTTTGCCTAAACCTCCTTCGTCTTGTAACCGGTGGGGGTGAGGTAAACACAGGTTACTTTTGAACCAATTCCGACCTGACAAAGTCTATCGATACAAGTCCAGAGTATCGGGGGGATGTTGGAGCCTTCTGAAGCTATGGTTCCAAGACTACCTTGCAAAAGAGATAACAGACAGCATCACAGCTTGATTTCACTAGAATAGATATGATTTCACTAGAACAGATATGAGCATAGCTGAATGACTGTACTCTTTACTGAATTCTACCCCGAAATAGATACCGATCTTGGCAACTAATATGCACACGCTTGTATAGTTTCACTGTAAAGCACATACCAGTTAAAGAGAGCCAAAACACCCCTATGAGGGGATAAGGTTACCCTGTCCTAGTTTCGTCAGGAGCTAGGGGTTCACTACACAAACATGCGGTTTCAAACAATCCTACATCAGGTGAGTAACCTGTCCTAGTTTGGAACATTCTCTATGGCTTTCGATATGCAACTAGGTTAATTGGTCAAAGAAGGGTGCCTTAGCTAGACCATCTAATATACCTCTCGCTCCTAACACCGAGAAGTGAAAGGAGGATCAAACGGTACAACGGTGATCCAGATCCAAGGCTTGTGTTCCCATCGTGGCAGAGCTCGCAACCGGTCAGCCTTATGGCACGCTTTTCCAAGTGAACCTCCAGTAAACCGTTCAGGAATAGCAGATGGCAAACACTGTGACATAGGTGCACCTATGCAAATGCAATGCAAAGAAACACACAAATGTAGATAAAACAACATATCATGAGTACGAGTCAAGTTCTTTAAATCCCCAGCAGAGTTGCTAGAAATTGTAGACTCGACTTTCTTTGCGCGCCCCCCTTTCAGAGAGGCTCGAATTAGTCCTACAGTTCGGACTCCTGTTACGGTTCTGAATCTAATCTCACAAAGTGTAATGTGAGACTGATAAACACCAAAGAGTCCAATCTGGAAAATCATTTTGGAAAATTAGATTTTGAATCAAATAATGCCAAAACTGGATTGCTTTGCCAGATTACAGAGTCGCCACCTAAATATTTTATTTTTGGAAAATTTAGGAAACCCTGACTCGTGCCAAAGGCCATGTGTTCGTCATCACCAAAGTTGCCTCAACTCGGAACTTGGGTACGAGAGGGGAAGGTCATGAAATGAGCACCCCCGCTCACCCGATCAAAGGATCAGCCTCTACTAAGCATGACATGTTGTTTTATAAACCTCATGTGTTCTCATTCCAGTTATTAGCTAACTTTACTATGTGACGCACACAAGCAAGTATAGACTAAGTCGCGAGAATTGGAACAAAACAACTCATGTTTATTTTCGAAAATGGTTTGAAAGTGCCACCCTCAAGTGGGCTAAAGCGTGGATTTGCCATCAAACATGATGGGCTTAAAAAACATGATTTTGCCACTTCGCAAAGTGGGCTTAAAACTTACATTTATTGAATTGTCCAATTCAAGCAATAAAGCCTTCATCCACAGGCATTCATGCAGTTAATCATTTAAGCAAATAGCCTTGCGGCAAGCATGCGAAACATGGCAACACTCACACTCATGCAAGTATGCTAAAGCGTAAAAGCTTACAGAGTACTCCAAGCCAAAACAAAAGCTAGTTAGAAATATGCATGATCTTAGCTATGCTAGATGCCTAATGCAACACATGCAATAATGCAACTAAATAGGCTCGGCTATCTAAGATGGCATACGAATACAACAATTTGATAACATGCTTTTAAACACGTATTCAAGTAAGTGTATTAAAATACAATGCAGTTTGAATGATGCGCTGAGCCTCGGTGCATGCAAGATAAATGAATGATGCAAACATGCAAGCATAAGGTATGCTAATTGAAGCATGCCCTAAACTAACCATCGAAAGCGGTTAAGTAAAAGGGAGAAAGATGCGGGGTTGGAAGACATGCACACACACACGCTTATTACAACAATACGCCCTCTCGAAGGAGGGTTCGAATAAATAAGCTACTAGCTATGCTAATTAAGCTAATTATTACAAACCAACTAATTAACTATTCTAGCTAATTAATTATTATAACACAATTGAATAACTAGCTATGCTAAGCTAATTAAAATATTGCAAAATAGATTAAACTAATTAATTATAACACATGTATTAATTAGTTACAGCTAGCTAATGAAGCAATAAAGTGGCCTCGTGGGCGAGAGAGACATGCATGCTCGGTTGACTTCCTCTAAAAAATCCATCACCTTGCCATCGGTTGTCTCTGTTTGCACTCGTCTTGATCTCTGAACACTGTACCAACTTCCAGACTGCTTCTGCTCCAAAACAGGAACACTTTTTGCACAATAACTGATTGGTGGCCAGTCAGCCACATAAGGTGGCTGTCGGCCACTTTAATTGGCCGGTCTGCTAGTCTAGGTGGCCGGTCGGCTACTTTAAGTGGCCAGTCGGCAACTGCTTTTTCCAGACTCCTGTTTTTACTGCAACAAAGAGCAACAGAGGCAAAACAATGTATTTTTCAAAGAATGTGTGTATTGCTATAGACACCCCATTTTTAACCGACCTTAAGACTCATACGTCATCGATTGAGCGCTCGGTGATAGTGCATGTTTGTGCTTATTTCGAGTTTTCAGAGTTTTTGGCCGAATGCCTTGCCTCCAGGCCTCTGAACTCTTTGTGTTTTGGCTCGGTTTGTGGACCAAGCTTTGTTTTCCTTTCCTGGAGGGAGAGAGAGGTCCTTGGACCACTTTCTGTGGTCATAGACCACTTTTCCCTCTGGAAGGCCAGTCTTCGGTTTCCGGAGCCTTCGGCCGAGTGCCTTGTCTTGCTTCCTTTTTGGTTTGGTTTTGAACCAAACCTTGTTTTACCTTTCCTGGAAGGAGAAGGAGGGCTGTAGACCACCTTTTTGTGGTCGTAGACCACTTTTCCTGCTTGGAGACTAGTTTCTGATTTTTGGAGCCTTCGGCCGCGCGCCTTGTCTCGGGACCACTTAACGTTCTCTTCTTGGCTTGGTTTTTGAACCATGCCTTGTTGACCTTGGCTAGAGGGACACTGTGGTCTCGTAGACCACTTTTTGTAGTCGTAGACTACTTTTCCCTCATAGACTGCTTTCGGTGCCCGTCGACTAGTTTTTGGGGCTTCCAGCTGTGCGCCTTAACCCCCGGACTCTTGTCTTGCATCCTTTTTGGTTTGTTTTTGGCACAAATCTTGTTTTCCTTGCTTGGAGGGTGGAATAAGGGTGGGAGACCAGTTCTTCCCCCTGGAGACCACTTTTCCTGCCTATCAGCCACTTTTTTGGTCGGCCAACTGGTTTTCTTGGTCTTTGGACCACCGATAGTGGTCGGCCACCACACCATTGGCTTGCTTTCAGTGTGCAGACCACCTCCCCCCAATGCCGACCACTTTGTTCCCTGGTAGACACTTGTGGTGGTTGGCCGACCACTACAAGTAGCTGGCCGACCACGGCAGTTTTCCATCACCTTTCTGGAGATATTTTCTTGCCAGCTGTGACAGCTGGAAGGCACAAAAGTCATCCTCCATACATGTGTATGGAGGGATCACTTAGAGCCTCAAGTGTGTTCAATAAGCTTCTTGCTTGATTTTCTATAAGAGGGAGGCCCTCCCTCCCTTCTCCAGGTTCAGAAAAGTTGGCTTGAGCTATAGATATACATCTATCTCTATATCTCTCTCTTTGTCTCATTTTTGTGCTTGAAAGTGTAGTTTTTCCATACTATTGCACACAAACACACACTCAAACACCACCCTTTTGTTGTTGAGTCCCTTTGAGGTTGGTTTTGGAGTTTTTGGACTGGTTTTGATCTAAAAAAACTGCTAGAGTGTTGCTCTAAAGTGGTTCTACAAGGGTGAGCTTCTAACCACTTAATCCATTATTTTTGATTAAGCTTTTGGCCCTACTTGCATGCTATTTTAGGCCTGACTTTATACTGCAAAAAGTTCTAATTTTGCATGCTTGTAATGTTTGTTTAAGGTCCCCAAATTAACTCAAACTCATATATTCAAGGTTCCTATTTTTAATAAACAACATGCATGCCCATTTTGACTTTCATTTTCACTTCTAATGATGCAATCAGTGCTCATTCCAATGAAACTAACAAAAACATGCTTGCATGCAGGATTACACTTCCAATCTTTCATAATTTACAATTTACATGCTAGATTTTTTGATTCCATAGGTATTCTTTACATGCATGCACATATCAAGCTTTCATTCCAACAAAACCAACCTAACTCATGCTCTTGGTTACAAACAAACCTTGAACACACAAGATTACACATTAAACTCATGAATTCAAGAATCAATTGCTTACCTAGAAGCCCAATCTATGGTTAATTCTTGAACTAGACTTCAAATTTCCAAGCTTGAGTCAAAATTGCACAAGTCTCTCCCTTCTATCTCTATGGCCGGCTCCCTCTCTCCCTCAAGGCACCAAAATCAGATTTTTGAGTTCAAAAGAGGCAATGGGAGTGTATATGGCCTCAAACAAAAGGTCCCACTAACTATTATTTAATAACATTAATAATTGGGCACTAAATCATCAATTTAATCAATTTAATCCGACCCGAATAAATTTTTAATTAAATTTCACCGTATGCTCTAAAGATTACGCTAATCACAATGGCACAATCAATTTCGAGTTCTGTAGCTGATAAGGCCCTCAATTTAATTTCCAAAACAGATAATCAAATAGATATTCCTACGGTGAACAGATAGAAATTCAAAACCACATATTTTCACACAATGGCACATGAAATCATATTGAACACATAATCATACTCAAATTAAGGACCAATTAGCATACTATGGAACAGGGGCATCACAGTCTTCCCCCCTTTAGGAAGTTTGGTCCTCCAAACTTAATTTACCTTCGTCGAGAAACAAATGTGGATAGCATATTCGCATTTCCTCCTCTTTTTCCCATGTAGCATCTGTCCCATAGTGTTCTTTCCATTCCACTTTCACCATTGGGATAGACTTGCTTCTCAATTGTTTCACTTGCCGATCAACAATTCGATCCGGCCATTCGGCATATTCCATATTTTCGTCAATAGCTACCCAGTGATAATCAATCACATGAAACGGGTCTCGGAGGTAACCCCTCAACATTGACACATGAAATATATGGTGGATTTGCTCAAATCCCGGTGGCAAAGCAACTCTATAGGCAACTGGACCAAGCCTTTCCAAAATCTGAAACGACCCAATGTAACAGGGTGACAACTTGCCCTTCTTTCCAAACCTGACTTGGCCTTTCATCGGAGAAACACGGATGAACACATGGTCACTAACCTTATACACATGGTCACCAACCTCATACTCAAGAGGTCTTCTCCGAATATCTGCATAATTCTTTTGTTGGTCCTGAGCTGTTTTGAGCCTTTATCGAATAGTTTTGATTTTCTCATAAGTGTCCTGCACAATTTCAGGCCCAAGTAAGGCCCTATCCCCGACTTTTGTCCAACAATTTGGTAATCTGCACCTTCTACCATACAAAGCCTCGTATGGTGCCATACCAATGCTGGAGTGGAAGCTGTTATTATAAGCAAATTCTGCAAGTGGCAAATAGTCTTCCCAACTCCCCTGAAAATCCAAAGCACACATTCGAAGCATATCTTCCAGAGTCTGTATTGTTCGTTCTGATTACCCATCTGTTTATGGGTGGAATGCAGTACTGAACCTTAGTTCTGTCCCTATAGCTTTCTGCAAACTCTTCCACAATCTAGATACAAATTTCGAATCTCTATCCGACACAATAGATACCGGAACTCCGTGTAAACGGACAATCTCATCAACATAAATAGTAGCCAATCTATAAGCATTAAACGTAGTTCTAACTGGTAGAAAATGTGCAGATTTAGTCAGTCTATCAACTACAACCCAAATAGAATCCATACCTCAAGAAGTCCGAGGTAGGCCCACAACGAAATCCATAGTCACATGTTCCCACTTCCATTCAGGAATAGGGAGAGGTTGAAATAGACCACCTAGTTTCTGATGTTCAGCCTTAACTTGCTGACACTGAAGACACTTGGACACATATTCTGTAATCGCTTTCTTCATTGTAGGCCACCAATAGGTTTGTTTCAAATCCCGATACATTTTATTGTTACCCGGATGCATAGCAAATACGGATCTGTGGGCTTCATCTAAAATCCTCTTCTTTAGTTCCGGAATGTCTGGGACACACATTCGGTTTTGAAATCTCAACACTTCATTTACAATACTGAACTCTGCTCTCGGATTTGTCTTGAATTCATCAATCACTTTCTTGAGGAATTCATCCTCTTTCTGTTTCTACTTAATTTCATCAATGATTGCCGGCTCGACTGTAATAGCGGTTATCAATCCGTCCTGTTCACATATTACCACTTCAATTTCAGATTTCTCAAAATCTTGCAAGATCTCTCTCTGTCCAGTAAGCAAACAAGCCATACTCCCCGTTGATTTTCTGCTCAAGGCATCAGCAACTGTGTTAGCTTTCCCGGGGTGATACTGAATCTCTAGATCATAATCCTTTATCAGTTCGAGCCATCTCCTCTGTTGCATATTTAACTCCTTCTGCGTAAAGAAGTATTTCAGACTTTTATGATCTGTGTAGACTTCACACTTTGCCCCATACAGATAATGCCGCCAGATTTTCAAAGCAAAAACTACTGCGGCCAATTCTAAGTCATGTGCTGGGTAGTTTTTCTCGTACAGTCTCAACTGTCGGGAGGCATAAGCAATAACCTTTCCGTTCTGCATTAGCACACAACCCAAACCTTTATAAGATGCATCACTGAAAATTACAAAATTTTCCGTACCTGACGGTAGTGTCAACACTGGTACAGTGGTCAATCTCATTTTCAATTCATGAAAGGCAGCTTCTCTTTTGTTATTCCATTCAAATAATTGGCCCTTGCGAGTCAGCTGGGTAAGAGGTACAACTATCTTGGAAACGTTTTTCACAAACCTCCTGTAGTACCCGGCTAAGCCCATGAAACTGCGGACCTCTGTTACATTTGTCGGTGTAGGCCAATTCACAATAGCCTCTATTTTCTGCGGGTCTACTGAAATTCCCTCCTTGTTGATCACATGCCCTAAGAAAACAACTTCATCCAACCAAAACTCACATTTCTTTAGTTTAGCAAATAATTTCCTTTCCCGAAGTATTTGTAAGACCATTCTCAAATGATGTTCATGTTTAAGTCTATCTTTAGAATATATCAAAATATCATCAATAAAAACCATGACAAATTCGTCAAGGTAGGTTTTAAAAATTCGGTTCATTAGGTCCATAAATGCTGTCGGAGCATTAGTCACTCCAAATGGCATAACAAGAAACTCAAAATGTCCATACCTCGTTCTGAATGCGGTTTTCTTAACATCCTCTGCCTTAACTTTCAGCTGATGATACTCGGATCTCAAATCGATCTTAGAAAACACCTGTGATCCCTGCAACTAGTCAAATAAGTCATCAATATGGGGTAGGAGATATTTGTTCTTTATTGTTACTTTGTTCAATTCCCGATAATCGATGCACAGGCGTAGGGTTCCATCTTTCTTTTTCACAAACAACACTGGTACATCCCAAGGCGAAGTGCTA
This sequence comes from Camellia sinensis, assembly GCF_055761805.1. Lineage (NCBI taxonomy): Eukaryota > Viridiplantae > Streptophyta > Magnoliopsida > Ericales > Theaceae > Camellia > Camellia sinensis. Next base: position 254,116,294 of record NC_138961.1, read on the forward strand.
GGTCGAATAAACCCCTTGTCAAGCAGGTCTTGCAACTGTTCTATCAATTCTTTCATTTCGGCAGTAGCCATTCTGTAGGAAGTTTTAGAAATAGGCTGGGTGCCTGATACAATTTCAATAGTGAATTCTATCTTCCTGTCCACCAATTCCCCTGGTAGTTCATTTGGAAACACATCTGGAAATTCTCTAACAATAGGGATATCATTCAATTTAACATTCACAGATTGTTCAGACAACACATAGCACAAATAACCCTGGCACCCCTTCTTGATCAGTTTACATGCTTTCATTGCAGATACCAAATAAGGTGGAGGCACTACCCCATTACCCACAAACACAATCTCTTTATGTTCTGGTGGTTTAAATACAACTCGTTTTGTTACACAATCGATAGTGGCATAATACTTGGTCAACCAATCCATGCCCAAAATTACATCAAAATGCCTAAAGTTCAACGGCAGCAAATCTACATATATGATAGCATCCTCAACACGCATATCACAAAACCGGTATATAGATTCACACAATACAGATTCCCCAGATGGAGCCGACACACATAGCAGATATGGCAGTAATTCTAAAGGTCTATTCAGTCTAGATGCAAATGCATATGTCACAAAAGAGTGTGTGGATCTGGAATCAATTAATACAAAAGCATCCTGATTACATATAGAAATAGTACCTGAGACAACTGTGTTAGCATTCCGTGAATTGCCCAGAACAAGCGCAAAAACTCTCCCATGTCTCACGGTTTCCTCGGTGGTAACGGATCTCAAAGTATTTCCCGGTTTCGAGATCGATGCAGTGGAACTAGCAGCTATTTTTCCCCCATTCTGATTACAATCTCGGGCCATATGCCCTTGTTTCCCACATTTAAAGCAGGCTCCTGACACACGGTAACAAACTCCACGGTGCTTTCTGCTACAAATATTGCACATGGGAGCTGTGTCTCGGGAAGGAGTTGAAGTATTCGAGGAGCCCGTGTTTTGCTTTTTCGAAAATTTCTTCTTTGAGAAGAAGCCTTGCCTTTTGTTACTCTTCCATTCTGTTGTTGGCTTAGCTTGTCTAGCTATGTTAGCCTCTAATATGATGGCCCTGTCTAGCACCCCAATGTAGGTTTCCAGCTTCAAGACATTCACTCTCTCTAGGATGTCACTTCGGAGCACACCTTCAAAGTGTCTCGCCTTCTTATAGTCAGTATCAATTACATGAGGTGCAAACCAGGCCAATTCGGTGAATTTGGCCTCATACTCAGCCATAGTCATACTGTCTTGCTTTAGTTCCATGAACTTTGCCACTTTCCTATTCCGAACACACTGCGGGAAGTACTTGTCATAGAAAATTTCTAGAAATTTCACCCAATCAACATCTCTATGATTTTCTCTCATTAACATCTACCATCTTCTTGCCTCGTCTTCTAGCATAAAAGTGGCTAGAAGCACTTTCTATGTCTCCGAGCAGGGGAACACTTCAAACAATTTCTCAATGCCGAAAACCCATGCTTCGGCTTTCAACGGATCTAATCCACCATGAAACTGTGGTGGTTTCATTTTCTTGAATTCTTTGGTGAGAGCTATTATCCGATCATCATCCTGATTATTTGGCATGGGTGGTGCCGGAGGTGGAGGTGGCGGATGTGGTTGCTGCCACTATTGTTGCCACTCCTGTTGCTATCTCAATGTCTCCGCCATTTCCTGAATTAGTCTTTCCATCCTATCCAGTCTGGTAGTAGAAGATTCCTCTATCTCATCACGTCTTGTTCTCACCATCTGATTAAACTTGCATTATACTTTATACAAAAGACACACAGGTATGCACATACTAAGGAGCATACATCATCGAATAATTTGAAATGCAAGCAGTTCACAAATTTATAACACATAGTCATTCATATCAAAATAGTTAAGCATATTCTCGACGCTTCCGAGTTCATATTTATCACATGAATGCATCCTAGATCTTTTCTAGACATTCGTTGCTCTTATGGACATGTGTGTGAGTTATTAACTCGTGCTCTGATACCACTTTGTCATGAACCGAACCCGCCCCTACGGGTTAAGGACATAACCGGCCAGTAATCCTGAGATTACCTACAGCCTCAAACCAAAACAGACATAACTCATCAGAGTAAAGGGGCCAACCGGAATCAAAATTTAAAACTTTGTCCATAGAGTTGTGCTTACATGGCACATCAAATAAACCAAACATATAAACATTAATAACTCACAACGGAAAACAGTACCATAAAGTTCTGTACAGACAGGATCATATAAGTCTAAGTCAACCCATCAAAACTATACGCAGGTATACACAAAGTTCTCGCCAATATGACAAAATAAACAAGACAACAAAAGAGTGAGGACGGGTCTCATGCGTGAGACGCGAGGGCTGACTCTCAAAAACTCAGTTGTTTCACACAGACTTCACTGGGGCTGGGTCTGGACCTCTCTTGGCTCACCTACAAACACATGAATGAGCGTGAGCGATAGCCCAGTGAATAATATCAAATAAGAAGATACAAACAATATGTAGAACAACATACTCCGAACGGCCTTGGGCCCAATTCAAATTTTTATTTAACATTTATATACGCAATTTAAGTCAAGTGACTGTGGTTTCAAACATACTGGCCATTGGCCCATTTATCTTTCATTCCTATCAAAACGGCCTATGGCCCACTCATTCATGTCAAAACGGCCTCTGGCCCATTCATTCATGTCAAAATGGCCTCTGTCAAAACGGCCTCTGGCCCATTCATTCATGTCAAAACGGCCTCTGGCCCATTCATTCATGTCAAAACGGCCTCTGGCCAATCCATTCGTGTCAAAACGGCCTTCGGCCCATCCATTCATGTCAAAACGGCCTTTGGCCCATCTATTCGTGTCAAAACGGACTTCGGACCATCCATTCATGTCAAAGCGGCCTTTGGCCCATCCATTCATTTATATCAAACATTTGTCCATAATTCGAACTAGCAAACTCATAAGGCATATAAGGAAATAAGCAATTGGACAAATGACAAGTTTCAAATATCGATATTACTCACAGTGATTGGTTGGTTGGTTTGCCCTGGAGCTCGACCTTACATATTCCATGAACACAAAAGGGTCACAAACAATTCGATCCGTTCTAAATTCACATTTTCCTCTTTAGGCTTCATTTTTATCTCATTAACTCAATTACAATGCTCAATGCATGCCTAAGAGTGCTTACAAGTGAATGAGGACGGAAAACGAAACACAGTACGCATAAACAAAATTTCAGAAAACAAGGTCCCCGCTCGAGCGTGGACTTCCCCGCTCGAGCGGACCCATGAGGTCTGCAAAAGTACTGGTTATGTCATTTTTATGCTCGAGCATGGAACTTGGACGCTTGAGCGGAAGTCCATCCTACATAGCTCCCGCTCGAGCGTGGACTTCCCCACTCGAGCGGACATCAAATTTCTGGGTTTTCCAGAATGTGTTCTTGAGCTCAAACTCGACATTTCAACCACATTTATTGCATATGATGGCTCAAATCTCACATATGCTTGTACTAACATGGTACCAACACCAAATTACAACACAATGGAGTTCAATTTCATGAATTGATCACATGCATGCCCCAAATTAACTCAAACTCATGCATTCAAGGTTCCTATTTTTAATAAACAACATGCATGCCCATTTTGACTTTCATTTTCACTTCTAATGATGCAATTAGTGCTCATTCCCATGAAACTAACAAAAACATGCTTGCATGCAGGATTACACTTCCAATCTTTCATAATTTACAATTTACATGCTAGATTTTTTGATTCCATAGGTATTCTTTACATGCATGCACATATCAAGCTTTCATTCCAACAAAACCAACTCAACTCATGCTCTTGGTTACAAACAAACCTTGAACACACAAGATTACACATTAAACTCATGAATTCAAGAATCAATTACTTACCTAGAAGCCCAATCTATGGTTAATTCTTGAACTAGACTTCAAATATCCAAGCTTGAGTCAAAATTGCACAAGTCTCTCCCTTCTATCTCTATGGCCGGCTCCCTCTCTCTCTCAAGGCACCAAAATCAAATTTTTGAGTTCAAAAGAGGCAATGAGAGTGTATATGGCCTCACACAAAAGGCCCCACTAACTATTATTTAATAACATTAAATAATTGGACACTAAATCATCAATTTAATCCGACCCGAATAAATTTTCAATTAAATTTCACCGTAGGCTCTAAAGATTACGCTAATCACAATGGTGCAATCAATTTCGGGTTCTGTGGCCGATAAGGTCCTCAATTTAATTTCCAAAACAGATAATCAAACAGATATTCCTACGGTGAACAGATAGAAATTCAAAACCACATATTTTCAAAAAATGGCACATAAAATCATATTGAACACATAATCATACTCAAATTAAGGACCAATTAGCATACTACAGAACAGGGGCATCACAGTGGTAATGGTCTCGTACGTGCGGCTGGGACCCCCGCACATGCGACCCTATTTGGGCAGACCTGGCTTGTTTTTCGCTTCTCTTTTCCACCTTCCGAGCCTTGGTTTGCATGGTTTTCAAGTGTTTTCATGATCATTTACATCCCATGAGTGCATTAGATTGAATAAATGAAAAATTGGAACCGAATTAATAAAGACAATTAGTTCTTGAATAAGTAACAACCGAATCAAATAGAATTAGCTAGTGATATGAATGTCATTAAGTTGTTGTGCTTGAATTTGTTTGTTTAGCTCAGACACCGCATCCTTAGTGCCTTATAGTACGTGTATCGAGAAGCCCACTGTGAGTAACAATATTGTAAAGATATGTTCAAATTGTATTTATTTTCTGAATGATAAATTATATTGTTTCTAAACGGTTACTTTTTATCGATTGAATGGTGATCTTCTTTTGAATTGTATACGTGGCATCCATAGCGTATTGTTATTGTTATTGATATCACTATTGTTACAGAGATCTCCGTTAGTCCTAAATCTTGGAACTATTGTCATTGTTTGATGGCCATCAATTGATTGTTCGGCCTTTAAGACCTATTGTATTGTTACTATTGGATGTATCACGTATGACCTATATGAATATGATTGATTGAATTGAATGATTGATTGACAAAATGATACTGATTGAAAATGTTCTATTGATAATCGATTGTTTCAAAGACTGTAAGGACATCATTCTTAACCTCTTTACACATCTATTATTTATTGGGTTTTAGCTCACAGTTTATTATATATATATATAGGTGGCCAGGTACCAGATCAAAGCTAAAGACGTCAACCTAAACCCTTGTTTTGTCAAGCCAACTATTGTGCCTCGTTGCGAGATCCAGAATTAGCACGTGTCAAGGCTTTTTGGGTGGTTCAAATTCACCCTTTTTGAGTTTGCTACGTGAAAAGAATGTTTTAAGACTATTGTTAACACGATTTTTGATGATGGGATTAATTCCCTAACTTGTATTTTGTCTTGTATATATGTGTTTATGGGTATAAATGGTTATAGATATGGCTATGTATATGAAAGTTTATTTCTATTCAAGTTCTCACAGTTCATTGGACGTTATCTTATTATCGATTGGCTTTCACCAGCCCCTTTATATTGTATTATTGTCATTATTGTTAAGCAGGTCTTTGGTAATCATGGATTACTGGCTGGTTACTGCGCTAAACCTATTGGGATGGGTTTGGGTCATGACAATACTAAAGCAAACAGTGGTCGATATTTATACTGTTGTTCAAATGGTCACAATCATTGGAATTTATTCACCTAGGTTGACACTTACCATAGGTGGACATTATGTCGGAGTTAGGGGTGTAAGAATGGCCCGAGGCCTGTGGGCGGCCCGAAACCTAAGGTGGATCCAACTCATTTTGGCCCGATTAGGCCTAGGTCTCGAGCCCAACCCAGTACCTTGGACCTAGGCCTAGGCCCTCTATTTGAAGCCCGTTGGCCCCGACCGGACTCGACCCAAAAAATTTCGGGCCCTGCGAGCTGCCCGACCCAACCCATTTAGCCTTCTCTCTACTAACAGTCAAATTTCAAAAAATAAAAATAAAAATAAAAATAAAAATAAAAATAAAAAACAACTTGCAACAGTTAAATAATTAAAAAATATAAAATAAAATAAAAATAAAATAAATAAAAGATTGATCTTGCAAAAAATAAAAAAAAACAAAATAACACAACAATCAATGTCTTTTCCTTGCAATGAATGAATAAAAAAAAAATAAGAATATATATTTCAACCTACTGCCCCTCTGCTCCGCTGAACCTACTGCCGTACCCCCAAGATCACATCATCACCCTTTCACTTTGCAATGAATAATAAATATGAATAAAAAAAAAAAATTCAAACGATTCATCACTTGCTGCCTACAGCAACCCCTGCCGCCCCCTATTAGCCTACCCATGTGCTATATGCTTGCGTCACTCAACAAACTCTTCATTCATTGAATGAAAAAATAAATAAAAAAATATTCAAACGGTCATATTACCGTTTACTACAACGGTAATATATATATATATATATATATATATTTTATAAATTTACTTCACTCTTTTCAAACTACTATAAATATTCTCCATTTTTCAAAATAAATCTCACAAATAATTCAATGAAAGCAAAATTTGATAAATATTTTGATCATTTGTCTCATCTTTTACATTTAGCCATAATAATTTATCCTATGTGTAAAGAACTTGGTTTACAAGAATTTTTAAAACATATTTTCGTTGATCAAACACAGTTTGCCCCTTATTATGCAAACATGCAACAGATTATTTGAAGAATACAAGGCAGTTGCCACCTACACACTCTACACTAGCAGTCTCATATCGAGGCGGGAGATTAAGGCCTTGTTTGGTTTGGTTATGCGAAAAAGATTTTGGAGAAAAAATTTAGAAATTTTGTTTGGTTTGTAATTTTTTTCAAAAAAATTTCAAAATCACTTTCTCTCTCCTACACATCAATCAATCACTTTTTCTCTCTCCTCTCTTCTTTTCAATCACTTTTTCTCTCACATGCATCTACTCAATTACAACAAAATATCAAATCATTCCAAACTCTCAAACTCTAAAACTATTTTCAAAATATACAACCAAACATACTACAAAAATTTCTAAACTCTCTTTCCAAAATATTTTTTGAAAACTTATCCCAAAATCAAACCAAACAAGGCCTGAGTGTTTTTTCAGCAATAAAAAGTAAAAGAATATCTCAACATATAAGCATAAGTAGTTCTGAACTACAACATTATTTGGAAAGATCATCAGTAGATAATTCTGATGATTTTGACATTTTAGAATGGTGGAAACAAAATGAAACTATGTGGCGTGTAGTTTTACAAATGGCCGGTGATATACTAACCGTTCCTATTTCTATAGTTGCTTCGGAAATAGCTTTTAGTGCAGGTGGACGGGTGCTAAGCAATTACTGGAGCATGCTTTCATCCAAAATGGTTCAGGCACTGATGATATCCAGAGATCATATGTATGCATTTACAAGAAGACAAAATTATAGTGAAAGTGAGTGAATTCAAAATGATTTAGATGACATATCATCGGGCAATGCGATTGAAATGTCTGTCTCCTCCGATGATTGATCAACAATTTGTTTTTTATTATTTTATTTTATTTTATTTTTTTTGTATTAGATTATTGAGGTGAAGTATAATGCAAATGGTTAGTAGGCTAGTAGGTGACAACCTAGTTGGGATGCACTTGACTTATAGTGATGCAATTGCTTTACCATCATCAATAATCTACACCTATTTTATTTAATAATATAAATTTTTGTAATATTTTATTTCATTTTGAAATAAAAATTATTCATTCAATAAATATTATATAATTAATTTAATATTGTAATATTGAAAGTTTCATTTTCATATATATCAAATTATTCATTTCAAAACGAAAAAATTACATAATTGCATATTTTTTTAGTTATAAGTTCATAATTAAAAAAACATAAGTCATACATAATTAAATTTACATACCACCATGAAATATAACCAAACAAAACATCTCATTAATCTTAACTAAAATACTCTAGTATAATTTTTCTTTTATTTTTTATTCCTAATAAATAATTTACATAGATAATGCATTTATCATTCATTTTTTTTTAAAAAAAGGGCCAGACTAACCTGTGGTCCAGGCCCTATTATGAATGGGCTTGGGCTTGGGCTTGGGCTTGGGTCTGGGCCTCACTTTTTGGCACATGGGCCAGCCTGACCCGCTAAAAATCCGGAGCCTACGAGGCTTGCTTAGGCCAGCCTGAGCTCAGATGGGCCGAGTCGGGCCATTATTACATCAATTCCTAGTTGGAGCCGCCAATTTTGCACCTCTATTAGTGTTGGTTCACAAAAATAATTGACTCATTTGTTCATTTTGTGAATGCAACATTTTCCATATGCCTATCATTTTTACGTTCTTACTTTTTTATACTTTATACTTTGTAGTTACATGTAATAAGTTAGAATTTTTAAGTGTGCGTAAATTGATCCGGATGCCTTAGCCCTAAGACAGTTACATCTCATGATGCCCTAATATGTTGAGCCAAGAATCTCCAAGCACTGTTGGTTAAGGGACAAAGATCCCATGTTAAGTGATCACTGGTTATGAGATATCCCATGAAAAGTATTAGTGTTGCATATGTGACTAACTTGTGGAAGTATTCCTGTTTCAACATTGATAAATCCATTTATTACAGGGATTGGCTAGTTAGATCCTTTTATGCCAGCCATACTGGTACCTTTTTCTTTTTTATCAGCAATTTATTTATTTATTTATTAATGAGATCAAAGGTTTACTGTGATAGAAAAGTAATAATACATAATAGTGAGATCAAAGGTTTATTATTAAAATCTTTGAAGGGCAGGTTTTTGGACAATTTTTTGTAGGAAACAATGTTAATGGAAGACTAGGTTTATTGTGTATACGTAGAAGTCATAATAATCACTTCAGTTAGATCTTCATCGCTATTATGTATACAAGCAACGGTTTTAATGCTATACCAGACTATTAGGATTAGCTGATGACGTAATATTGAGGGGGGAGTATGAAAAGACGGCAGTTAAAGAAAGATAAGAAGTTGCGGGGAAGTATTTTGCAAATGACAGCACGTGACTAAGGTGATGTTAAGATTTCAGCCGAGGTGCCACATGACTTGGTCATGCTGCCGAGATGATATGGGTTAGGCCAAGGTTATCTGCGGAGATATCGGAATCCAGGTTAAGCAGATAAGGGACAGGAGTCCTAGAACAAGGGAGGATCTCATTTAGGATAAAGATAAAGCTCAAGAAGAGTTTATCTTTATTTGGATAAGGGTCCAGGATGAGCATTGGGCTTGAGTCCACAAAAGCTAGGCTTCTAAAGGGATCAGGTCACTACTAATTATAAAAGTAAGGCACGCTCGTGAGTCAAATGTGAGTTCTTTCTGGTGAGTTTTAAGCATAATTTGTTATGTTTGAGAGATATTTGTTTACTGACTTGATCATTGGAGTGTCCCTAGGTGGAAGAACCACCGTCGAGTTCTCATCTTCTTATTGTAGGATGTTCAAGCTTAATCTATTCTGTTGGTGCTCTCCAGCTGAGTTCCTCTTTTGGCTGTGTGGTCAATAATCTATACCCACAATTTGGCGCCGTCTGTGGGATCTTAAGGAGAATAAATGGCTAACAATGTGCACGAAGAAAAGGTCGGGGACAACATCAACAGTGAGAGTTGTGAACATGCAGATCCTAACATCAGGGAGGAAAACCGTAACGAAGGAACACAGGATCCAAATCCTAGGGAGAAAGACACCGACAAAGAGGGCAATGCCCGAAGAAAACTGGCCGAGATGAGTACTACAACGAAAATGACCTTTAAGGATAGAAGAATAGATGCCTGAGAAAGGATGGGGAGATGAAAGAGGTGGGGAAAAAGTTAGCTAATCTTCAGTCAATGGTCCACTTTATGATGCAGAACAACGTGATGCAGCCGCCATTCCCGTTGCAGGACACGTTGATGCCAGTGGCAAAAACTGATGCCCAAAAAATGGGTTAGAGAGCAATCCCAGTAGTCCCGCAACATGGCAGGGAAAATGAGCGTTCAGATTGGCCATCACGAGATGTCGGGCGAACTGAGTCAGTAAGAGGTGAGACGCAGAAGAAGCATCGTACAAAGGGAACTTATGTCAAGGAACCTTGGCCTATCCAAGGGAAGGGCCTATGTTTTGACATAGTGAATGAAGAGAAGTCCAAGAGGACATGCAATGACACTGAGAGCAATGCACCAAAAAGGCTGAAATCCATTAATAGCCGAGCTCCTGGTCGAACGAAGGAGGATTTGAGAGACTACTTCTAGAGGAAGCAGTTCAACGCCGAGGTCACATCACCTGTCAAACCGAGGACACCAATTTTAGTAGAGCTGGATACCTTTGAAGCCCTGAAGAGATTCCATATGCCAAGATTCCAGATTTATGACGGTAAGTCTGATCTGAACTTTCATGTCGGTTTATATTTAAATTCGATGGCTTTGTATAGCGGAAATGAGTAGTTTTTGTGCAAGGTGTTTCGCTCATCTTTCAAGGAGATCACATCAGATTGGTTTCACAAGTTACCGAAAAGAATTATGAAAAGTTGGGAAGGCCTGGTCGAGATGTTTGTGGCCATGTTTGTTACGAACAAGTTGCAGCCATTAAGGGTAGACTCCCTGTTGGCTTTGAAAACTAGCGAGGGTGAGAACCTCAGGGCTTATGCCAAATGGTATTATGAGGTGTTTAACCGAATACTAGCATGTAACCAGGAGCTGCCGGTTGTATCTTTCGAAAACAGCTTGGAGGATGAATGTCGACTACGACAGTCCCTTGTAAAAACTCTACCAAAGAGTATGGAGGAGCTCATGACACAGACTGAGAAGTATGACAAAGCAGAAGAAGATACATAGGGAGCAAAGATACCAAAGCAGGAGAAAAGATACAACTTGCTAAAGTGAGACCGAGGTAATTTTGGTTTTAATAGGCAGGAGACAGGGTTGAGGTGTCACGACCTAAACCCGCCCCTATAGGTTTAGCATCGTAACCGGCCAGTAATCCTTGGATTACCAAAGGCCTCTGAACAGATTGACAAAATTAAGGGGCTAGTGGAAGCTAATACATAAATATAGTTGTCCAATGAGCTGTGCTGATTTATATGAAACGAAATATTTAAAAACTTCATATACATAGTCAAAAGTCAATCATACATTATACCCACACACATTATAGAATCTGAAGTACAGCCAACAGAATTACATCAAGTCATATATATAAACAGAACCAACAGAACTTGAACACAGGACACTTCGGGAACCTCCACGTGAGGCACAATGGTTGGCTGACAACAAAACACAGATCCAGAGAAAAAGCCTTCAGGCTCGAACTCCAGAATGCTCACCTATACATATATATACACACAGTGAGCTACAGCCCAGTGAACAACATTAAGGTAAAGAGGTTAGTGAATGAATTCCGAACATATCATAGGCGTAAAACAGATCGTAGCATAATCGTTCTCATATCAGAACATAATAATGGTACATTCCATAGAACACATCACATAACGTCTTTCGACTAGAATAATCGGTTCCGGATACCGATTAAACACATATCACCACAATGAAGTGGCTAACGAGATCTCGTAATTACTTGTATGTCATGGACCCGCATTTTCATGCCGTCCCCCATGACTTGGGACTATCTATGGATGCCATAATAGATTTCAAACATGGAATATTCGTTTACGAAAAAAGATATCATTTCAGAAATCACAGCTTATCATATTTCATTTAGAACATAATTCATATGAACGTATCTTTACGATAACATTACTCACAGTGGTTCCAGTGAGCGGTCAATCAATCCTCGAGTCTTGACCTACAATCACAAAATACATAACACAAGCATGTCTTATCATTACACATTCAAGTGGCCATTAAGGCTTAGCTTTCATTACATTGGTTCTTATTCTTTCTTATCACATTGCCTAAAACACACACACTTGCAGTCTCGGAACTTAGTACATTCTTTTCTTAGTGTGTTTTTAATCCATAACCTCATTACTATAGCTTAATTAAGACTTAGAAATGCCTAAGATGCAATGAGGACGCCAAAACATGTCTTGGAATACTTAGGCAAAATTTTTGAAAATAAGGTCTACGCTCGAGCGTAGCTTTCCTCACTTGAGCGGACATGCAAAATGTGAATGGTCGCTCGAGCGCACATTCCTTCGCTCGAGCGATCTGTAAAAGACATGAAACTTCTGGGAGCTTGCAATTCACGCTCGAGCGGACTTTTGGTCGCTCGAGCGTGAACTCCCATGCTCGAGCGTAGATGCAAATTCTGGAATTTCCATATTGCACCTTCAAGTTCGAACTCGAATTCCAACCTTCAAAACACATCTCTTGGGCCCCAAAACTTGAGATAACGTAGTTGTTAATCATATTATTTAATTTTGATGATGTCTAAAATATTATTTGTATTATTTACTTTTGATGATGTCTAAAATATTATTTGTAACAATTTGGATTTTTTTAATGTACATATTTATTTGATACAAAATATTATCTTTTTAAAAAATATATATTTGTTAAATATTAGTTAAATAAAAATATTTTTGAAAACTTTACTATTCACTTTTTGAAAATTTAGGCTGATCACTATTCATTTTTTGACAAAATTAAAAATTGATTAATTATATTATTTTGAAAAAAATGATTGATTGGTTGTATTATCTTGACAAATATGATATTAATGAGTTGTCTTCTTTTGACAAAAGTGATATATCCAAATGTAGTGATAAGATATATTTAGTTTAAAAATCTCTATATTATATACAATATTTTAAAGAGGGCATATATTTTCAGATCCACCATAAATATTATTAAAGAGATTTTTTCTATGTATGCAAATATTTGATTAGAACTTTATATATATAACATTATATATACAATGCATATAATAGCATACATCACGGAAGCAATCATATATATTAGTGTGTGGAAACATTAATTATTAGCATGTGAAAAATCATACATGATATAATACAAAAAGAAATGGTTACAAAATTGCAGCATATTGAATTTTAATTCACATGTTGAAGTTTGAATTTAAATGTTAAAGTTATATCTTTATAATGTGGACTTTGCAGGATTTTTTTTCATATATATATATATATATTAATCAAAGCCTACATGTTTGTGAGTTTTGTTCAAATTCGGCCACTATGCTTGACAAAAAGAAAAGATGCCTCATGATGAAACGTTAAAACAAAGGATGCCTCATGATGAAAAGTTAAAACAAATAGATGTCATCCATGACGTCAACAAGGAGCATCCAATGGGTATATTTTTGTGTATAAATAGAAGTGTTGTGTGTGGAGAAAAATCAAGAACTTGAAGAGAAAATTTTCTGTGAGCTCCAAATTGTATTCTGCTCTTTCATTTTCAGATCTAAGTCTAGCTTTTGTTCTTACACTTCCATATCTACTCTTTGTAAGAGAATTATTGTAAAAGTGGGTTCAAGTACCACTTATTCTTATTCCTTATTTTTGTGAGAAATTTTGTAAGGGTAAGGCATTTATTGTTGAGTGAGGCTCAATAGGTAAGAGTAAGTCCTGTGCCAAATCCACAAGCTTGGTGGTGTATTTATTCAATTGATAGTAAAGAAATTCTCAAGGAGGTTCCTTGGGGAATGGACGTAGGCCTGACGTGCCGAACCACTATAAATCGCAGTGTTTGATTTTCTCTCTCTATCTCTCCTACTTTTATATTGATAATTATTATTTTATTTTTTTATTTATTAAAATTCTGAATATTGTGTTATTTTTAATATTGTGAAATTTTTAATAACCCAATTCACCCCCCCTCTTGGGTTGCCTATCTGGGATAACAATTGGTATCAGAGCCTAAACTCTAGTTTGTGTGACCTAACCGTCTTAGAGTAGATCATGGAAACCCCTAGTTATTCTTTATCCGAGGGACAAGCATCCAATAGGCCACCACTATTTAGCGGCACAAATTTTAGTTATTGGAAAACTAGGATGACCATACATGCTCAATCTAATGATTATGAATGCTGGAAAATTATTTGCAATGATCCAAAAATTCCTACCAAAATCGTAGATGGACTTAGGGTACCAAAACCTGAAGATGAGTGGGATGAATAAGATACTAGAATGGCCCAAATTAATGTCAAAGCCACAAACATATTGTATTGTGCCTTAGATGCCAACGAGTTCAACAGAATTTCCACATGTAAAATCGCAAAAGAAATTTGGGACAAGCTTATAGTGACTCATGAGGGAACCGAACAAGTTAAAGAATCTAGAGTTAGTTTGCTAGTCTATAATTATGAACTCTTTAAAATGAAGCCTGATGAGACTATTCCTCAAATGTTTACTCGCTTTACTGATATTATTAATGGTTTAACTTCTCTTGGAAAAATATATACTAATGTTGAAATTGTAAGAAAAGTGCTTAGGTCATTGCCAAAAAGTTGGGAGACAAAAGTCATTGCCATTATCGAGGCTAAGGATTTATCAAAGTTAAGTCTAGATGAGTTAATGGGATCTCTCTTAACTCATGAGCTCATAATGCTAGAAGGAAAGGAAGAGGAGGACAACAACAAGAAGAAAGGAATAGCCTTCAAATCCACCTTGAAATATCAAGAGGATAAGGAAGATGATTCAGATGAGGATGAGGAAATGACATTCATCACTAGAAAGTTTCAAAGGTTCGTGAGAAAAAAACAAGGCGTACAAAATTTTTTCAAAAAAGACTTCAACAACAGGGATTTTCAAAGAGGAGAAAATCACAAAAAATCTGAAGTAACTTGCTACGAATGTAACAAGCCTGGACATTACAAATCAGAATGTCCAGAACTTAAGAAAAAATTCAAGAAGGATAAGAAGAAAGCTATGATTGTAGCATGGGGAGAAGATAATGATGAAAGCGACACAGAAACCGAAGGTTGCAAAAATGAGGTTGCTAACCTATGCTTAATGGCACTTGAAAATGAAAATGAGGTAAATGACGAAACATTTACATTTGAAGAATTACACGCTGAATTTAAGAAACTTAGTTTGAAAAGTAATTGACAAAAGAAAGTAATTTCAAGTTTATCAAAAGAAAATGAATTATTGACTTCCAAGATAAATGTTCTAGAAAATGAAGCCATGAAAATGAAAAAGGAAAATGAGATTTTAACTCGAAAAGAGTCTTCAATTTCTGAAAAACATTTAGTTGTATTGCAAAAAGAAAATGAGTCTTTAAAAAAGGAGCAAATTATTTTGAAAGAAAATGTTGAAGACTTGAAAAATACTCTTTCAAAATTCACTCAAGGCAGAGAAACTTTAGATAAAATTCTTAAAAATCAAAATCGTACTTTTGGTAGGGCCGGAATTGGATATAAACCTTTTTCAAAAGTAAAAGCTGTCAAAAATGACTTTGTGTATGCATCTTCTAATCACTCTCACCTCACATGTCATTTTTGTGGTACAAAAGGTCATATTTCACCTTCATGTCGTGTTAAAAGAAATCCTTTTGCTAAAATAAAAAAGATGTGGGTCCCTAAGGATAGTTCAAGAGTATCAAATTCTAACTTTTATGGACCCAAGAAAAAATGGGTACCAATAGAAAAATCAAATTTTTGTAGGTATGTTTCAAGACAAAATCCAGTAACGATAGATGGTATCTCGATAGTGCATGTTCGAGGCACATGACTGGAAATAAAGCTATGTTCGCCACACTTCAACCAAAGGATGGCGGATATGTGACTTTTGGCGACAATAGCAAGGGTAAAATCATTGGTGTAGGAAGTATTGGTAAAAATCCCTCTCCTATTATTGAAAATGTTTTATTTGTTGAAGGTTTAAAACATAACTTGCTTAGCATTAGTTAATTATGTGATAAAGGTTATAGAATTATTTTTGAGAAAACTCATTGCACTATTGAAAATACCCTAGAAAACAAAACTTTATTTGTAGGTTATAGACATGAGAATGTATATGTGTTTGATTTACATGATTTATCTTCTCATTTTAACATTAAATGTTTATCTGCTATAAATGATAATGGTTGGCTTTGGCATAGAAGATTAGGACATGCTCATTCTGATTTAATTTCCAAACTTTCAAAAAATGAGTTAGTCATAGGATTACCAAAAATTGTTCTTGAAAAAGATAAACTTTGTGATGCATGTCAATTTGGAAAACAAACTAGAATTTCTTTTAAATCCAAAAATATCGTTTCAACTACTAGACTACTTCAACTCTTGCATATTGATCTATTCGGACCATCTAGAACATTAAGTTTAGGAGGAAAATCTTATGCCTTTGTTTGTGTTGATGATTATACTAGATATACATGGGTATTATTTTTAGCACACAAAAATGAAACTTTTTATAATTTCTCAAAACTTTGTAAAAGAATTCAAAATGAGAAAAATCTTAATATTTGTAGTATTAAAAGTGACCATGGTAGAGAATTTGAAAATGATGATTTTATTAAGTTTTGTGATGACTTAAGAATAGATCATAATTTTTCAGCCCCTAGGACTCCTCAACAAAACGGTGTGGTTGAAAGAAAAAATAGAACTCTTGAAGAAATGGCTCGTACTATGCTTTGTGAAAATAATTTGCCTAAATATTTTTGGACGGAAACTGTAAACACTACATGCTATGTTATAAATTGTGCCATGATTAGACCTATTCTTAAGAGAACTCCTTACGAACTTTGGAAAGGTAGAAAACCTAATATTAGTCACTTGCGTGCTTTTGGTTATAAATGCTTTGTATTAAATAACAATAAAGATAACTTAGGAAAATTTGATGCTAAATCGGATGAAGCTATATTTCTTGGTTATTCTATGTCTAGTAAAGCTTATAGAGTATTCAATAAAAGAACTCTACTTGTTGAAGAATCTGTGCATGTTGTTTTTGATGAATCTAACGATATTATTTCCAAGAATCTTGCAAGTAATGATATTGTAGAAAATCAACCAAGCATGGAGAGCATTTACAAAAAAGAAAATGAAGAAAATCTATTACGTGAACATGACGAAAAAATGACAATGGAGAAACTTCAAGAAATATATGCTCTTTTAGAAAATGACTCAAATCTACGAAAAGAATGGAAGTATGCTCATGGCCACCCAAAGACCTCATCATAGGTGATGCGGCGGAAGGTATAAAAACTCGTTCCTCTATTAGAAATATTTATGGTAACTTAGTATTTGTATCACAAATTGAACCAAAATCATTTTTAGAAGCTGAAAATGATGAAAACTGGATTTTAGCAATGCAAGAAGAATTAAATCAATTTGAAAGAAATGAAGTTTGGTTTTTGACTCCTGGACCTAAGGATCATTCTGTTATTGGTACAAAATGGGTTTTTCGAAATAAAATGGATGAATCTAGAGTTGTTACTAGAAATAAAGCTAAATTAGTAGCTCAAGGCTATAATCAAGAAGAGGGAATTGATTTTGATGAAACTTTTGCACCAGTTGCTAGACTTGAAGCTATTAGAATGTTACTTGCTTTTGCGTGTTTTAAAGATTTTAAATTATATCAAATGGATGTTAAAAGTGCTTTTTTGAATAGGTATATTTTAGAGGAAGTCTATGTTGAACAACCTCCTGGTTTTGAAAATCATAAATACCCGGATCATGTTTTCAAACTTTCAAAAGCTTTATACGGCTTGAAACAAGCTTCTAGAGCATGGTATGAAAGATTGAACAATTTTCTACTTGACAAAGGTTTTTGTAGAGGAAAAATTGATACAACATTTTTTATAAAAATTAAAAAAGAAGATATGCTAATTGTTCAAATTTATGTTGATGATATCATTTTTGGTGCTACTAATGGAAATTTGTGCAAAGAGTTTGCCAAAGAGTTTGCAAAAGACATGCAGGGTGAGTTTGAAATGAGTATGATGGGGGAATTAAATTACTTTCTTGGTCTACAAATTAAACAAACTAATGATGGAATCCATTTAAATCAAATGAAATATATCAAAGATCTACTCAAAAGATTTGAAATGGAATCTTCAAAGCTTGTAACAACTCCAATGAGCACATCGATAAAAGTCGACAAAGATGAGCAAGGTAAACTTGTAGATTAAAAGAAATATCGAGGTATGATTGGTTCTTTACTCTATCTTACTGAAAGAGTCACACATCACTGCAGTCAAACGCATTTTCAGATATCTTGTTGGCACTTCAAATTTGGGATTATGGTATCCTAAGGGAACCACCTTTGAACTTTTTGGTTACTCAAATGCCGACTTTGCGGGATGTAGACTTGACCGAAAAAGCACTAGTGGCACTTGTCATTTTCTTGGATACTCACTCACTTCTTGGTTTTGCAAAAAACAAAACTCAGTGGCTCTGTCAACTGCTAAAGCAGAATATATTGCCGCCGCTGGGTATTGTGCACAATTGCTTTGGATGAAACAATAATTTCAATATTTTGGACTTCACTATGATCATATTCCTATAAAATGTGACAGCACAAGTGCCATTAATCTTTCAAAAAATCCTATTCAGCACTCACGCACTAAACACATTGAGATAAGGCATCATTTTCTAAGAGATCATGTACTCAAAGGTGACACTGAACTCGAATTTGTGCCTACAAATTGTCAATTAGCTGACATATTTACCAAGCCTCTAAATGAAGAACAATTTTGTTATATTAGAACAGAACTTGGTATGATGAATACTCCAATATAATGTTTATATTAAAAAATGATTTTTTTTAAATAATTAAATAAAATAAATATTGTAATAAAAATTATTATTATAAAAAATAATAACAATAATAATAATATACATATATGTATATATATAATTTTTCTCTCTCGCTCTCTCCCGTTCCGTCTCTATCTCTCACCCACTCTCTCCCTTACTCTTTCTTTTTCTCTTTCTCTTGGTCTCTCGCTTTCCCTTTCTTCCTCACATCCTCAGCCGACTCCATCTCCATGCTCACCATCGTCTACAACCATCTTCACCATCCACAAAATCATCCATCACATTCATCTCTACCATCATCCACCCAAATCCCTCACCAATCCACCGAACTCCATCACTTCTCCACCCGAAATCTGCATCACCATCTTTACCAATTCATCAAGATTCATCACCGATCCATCAAGATCCGTGACTGATCCATCAAGATCCATTGCCGATCTACACAAATTCGTCACTGATCTACCCAATCTTCTCCATTTCTTACGATCATCAAGGTCATCACCGATCAACATGTTGAAATTCTTGTTGCACTGTGTTATATTGTTTTACTTGTTGTATGTGCTCCAAATTCTCTTGGATTTAATAATGGTTGCTTCTACTTTGTTTGAAGAATTTTTTTTTATTTTTATATTCTCCTTTTATGCTAGTGCACTTGGTGTAGTTGTTTATGGCCGGATCTTAATGGCCCTTGGTATTATAGATTGGTAATTTGTTTCTTCAAATTTATGTAATTTTTAGTACATTAATTCAAGGGGAGACTCATATATTTTGAGATTAACAATCATTATAAATATATATATATATATATAAGGGGCATGTGTATATTCTGTGCATAATTTTAGGGGGAGTATCAATAAATTTTTTTTTCTTATCTGCCATACTCCTTATCTACACCAACAAATAATTTTTTTTGTGTAATGACAGAATTAAAAAAATAATAATAATAATAAATAAATAAATAAATAAAATAACATAAATAAATAAATAAAGGAAGAAATGCTCGCAATTTTATTTCAGAAAAAGAAAATATTACTCGATTACATGTAAATTTTCAGAAGGCTTCACAGATTTTTTCTTTTTCACTTCTCTCAACAATTTTTCATGAGCCTCTTTTACATGCCTCTCTCTATTTTCGATTTCTGTGAGTCTTGACATTATCACCGTTGCATAATAATGCACTGCATTCTCCAACTGTGCATTTTTCCTTTTTAACTCTTTCTTCTCTTTACACATATTAACTACTTGTTGTTTTAACAAGCACACCTCATCTCTCCATTGCTGATTTTCTTGTACTCTTGCTTGTAATCGTCGCGCCATATTGAAAACTGCAGTCATGGCCTGTGTACTAAGAGCCAGTGTTATTAATAGTATCGAAATCATTTCGATTACCAATAACACTAGAACCCTCATTTACAGGCATAGCATGTGCCTGCGTCACTGGTACTCTCTCATTTGCCTGCATTACAGGCACCTTATGCAGATCCGACTCATTGATAGACAAGGTAAGGAATGACATGATTACACAAGAAGCTGAAACAAAATTTTCTCTCCCACACTTGATGATTTCGTATCTTTGCCTATGATCAGTATCACTTTTTATACACTCCATCAATCCATTACTCGATGCATATCTGCTCAAATCTTTTGTTTGTCAATATTTTCTGCGCTCGAGATGCTCCAAAATCCCCACAATGATTCCGCTAAGACAGAAGGCCAATTATTTTATTTTTGGCAGCTCAGATTATTTTATCAAATGTGTTTGTTTCATCTCTTCATCTTTTGTTTTGATGATGTCAAAGGGGGAGATGATAAAAAAAAATATGATTTTTTTGCTTTGCAGGGTTTTGTCAATTTTATTTTGTGTCAAATCCATACAAATATTGCCATCATCAAAAAGGGGAAGATTGTTAATCATATTATTTAATTTTGATGATGTCTAAAATATTATTTGTATTATTTACTTTTGATGATGTCTAAAATATTATTTGTAACAATTTGGATTTTTTTTAATGTACATATTTATTTGACACAAAATATTATCTTTTTAAAATATATATATTTGTTAAATATTAGTTAAATAAAAATATTTTTGAAAACTTTACTATTCACTTTTTGAAAATTTAGGCTGATCACTATTCATTTTTTGACAAAATTAAAAATTGATTAATTATAATATTTTGACAAAAATGGTTGATTGGTTGTATTATCTTGACAAATATGATATTAATGAGTTGTTTTCTTTTGACAAAAGTGATATATCCAAATGTAGTGGAAGGATATATTTAGTTTAAAAATCTCTATATCATATATTATATTTTAAAGAGGACATATATTTTCAGATCTATTATAAATATTATTAAAGAGATTTTTTCTATGTATGCAAATATTTGATTAGAACTTTATATATATAACATTATATATACAATGCATATAATAGCATACATCACGGAAGCAATCATATATATTAGTGTGTGGAAACATTAATTATTAGTATGTGAAAAATCATACATGATATAATACACAAAGAAATGGTTGCAAAATTGCAGCATATTGAATTTTAATTCACATGTTGAAATTTGAATTTAAATGTTAAAGTTATATCTTTATAATGTGGATTTTGCAAGATTTTTTTTTCATATATATATATATATATTTATACTATATATATTAATCAAAACCCACATGTTTGTGAGTTTTGTTCAAATTCGGCCACTATGTTTGACAAAAAGAAAAGATGCCTCATGATGAAAAGTTGAAACAAAGGATGCCTCACGATGAAAAGTTAAAACAAATAGATGTCATCCATGACGTCAGCAAGGAGCGTGTAACGGGTATATTTTTGTGTATAAATAGAAGTGTTGTGTGTGGAGAAAAATCAAGAACTTGAAGAGAAAATTTTCTGTGAGCTCCAAATTGTATTCTACTCTTTCACTTTCAGATCTAAGTCTAGCTTTTGTTCTTACACTTTCATATCTACTCTTTGTGAGAGAATTATTGTAAAAGTGGGTTCAAGTACCACTTATTCTTATTCCTTATTTTTGTGAGAAATTTTGTAAGGGTAAGGCATTTATTGTTGAGTGAGGCTCAATAGATAAGAGTAAGTCCTGTGCCAAATCCACAAGCTTGGTGGTGTATTTATTCAATTGATAGTAAAGAAATTCTCAAGGAGGTTCCTTGGGGAGTGGACGTAGGCCTGGCGTGCCGAACCACTATAAATCATAGTGTTTGATTTTCTCTCTCTATCTCTCCTACTTTTATATTGATAATTATTATTCTGTTTTTTTTATTTATTAAAATTCTGAATATTGTGTTATTTTTAATATTGTAAAATTTTTAATAACCCAATTCACCCCCCCTCTTGGGTTGCCTATCTGGGATAACAATAGTAAACTTGTAAAACATGAAGAATTACATATTATTTCATAAAATCACGGCCCAAGAGTTTGTTAAAAACTCACAATTTCAACTTAAAACATGATGAATATTCATGAACACAACATGCATGGGTTTTCTTGGTCTTGAGCTTCCCAAAGCATGATCAAATACCACAAAACAACTTGAAACTTGATGATTTCCCCAAATGAAGATGAATTTCAAACATGCAAGAAAGGATTCATGGAAATCATGCTCAATTTGTAAGAAAATGTACATACATGCATGAATTGCCACTCAAATCTTCCTTCTAAGCTCCATACACACCTTTAAACACATAATCTTCAAGTTGATAACTTAGATTCATAATTTAGGGGTTGAATTCATACCTATAGTCTTGAATTAATCTAGCTCTAGCTTAGTTTTGATGAATCTAAGCCAAGGTCTTCAATTCTCCTTCAATTCCTCCATCTCTCTCTCTAAAATTGCACACACTCTCTCTCTAAAAGAAAACCTCAGATTTTTGCACTAAGAGGAGCAAAGAATTGAGCTCAAAAATGAGTTAAGGCTCATATATATATTTATGGTGCTAAAACATATTAATTAGAATATTAGGCTAACCAAACATGACTTAATTAATCGTTCTGAATCAATTTTTAATAAAACTTGCCATATGGTTCTAAAAATTCCAAATAACATATCGGTGTAGTCAATTTGGGTTTCGGATGCCGATAAGGCTTTCAATTTACAAATTAAAGTGGAATTCCAAACAGATATTTCTATAAGTAACAGGTAGAAGGCCAAATATCGTGCAAATTACATAATAAACCATAATTTATTTTAATCCTCTCGTTAACATCCTTAATTACCGATTAGTGGCTAATTGTGGATCGGGGTTATTACAGTCTCCTCACCTTAAAAAGTTTGGTCCTCCAAAATCAAGTTATCTTATATCAAAAGAAGTGATGTCCAACAAAAATAAAACTGCAATTCTTTACAAAACAAAAGCATAACTTTATTCATAAATATGCTCATAACCCAATCTCGACCGTATCTGCTATGCATAACTTTATTCATAAATTTACAGAAACAAAATCATAAATCATATACAGAGATTAGGGTTCATATCAAAATAGAGTCTTATACATATCCAGATTTTAATCAGAAACAGATTCATATACATGTTCATATTCACATTCTTGTCCAGATCATACACAGATGTCACAATTCATGTTTAAGCATATGTGGTGCATTCATTAGCACTAACAGAGCAAATACAGAACAGATGTATACATAGCAGATACGGGACAAATGCAGACACGTGATGGTTATGAATAACCAGTTCCATAAAGGAACCTCTGAATTCGGGAACAGAGAACAGATAAGCTGAGCCTCCATGACGAGGCCTCCGGTACGTGTAACAGAGTGCAGACAGATATAAGTTCCATAAAGGAACCTCCGATACTGGGTAACAGCCAACAGATATCACATAATACCAAGAGTCACACGAATACATATCAGAGATTGGACAATTATTCATTGCACAACACATAATATTTCAGAAAACAGATCCTCATTAGACACACAGAAAACAAATACAGTTGAACACAACTTTACTACGTTATTATTCACATTACTTATATCAAGTACTTCTCGGGGTCTTAGATTCACATTGTTTCCATTTTCATAAGTAATTTCCCCCGCTAAGTTACAGAGATTTGTGTAACAAGCCCGCGGGGGAGGACCTCGCTACAGTTCGGACTCGATTTGTGTCGCGGTTCTTAATCTGAACCAAAGAGTCCAAATCTGGCAAATCGTTTTGAGAAACAGATTTTTGAAAAAGTAGTGCCAAACATGGACTGCTTTGCCAGATACAGAGTCGCCACCTAAATATTTTTTTAAAATGGGAAATTTAGGAAACCCTGACTCGGTGCCGAAGGCCACATGTCCGTCATCACCGGAGTTGTCTCGGCTCGGGAGCTTGGGTACGATCGGGGAAGGTCAGCTATGAGCACCCCCTTTCGCCCGGTCCGAAGACCGGCCTCTACTAACCGTGATATCCGTATTTGAAAACTTTATGTGTTCTTATTCCATTTATTAGCCTAGAATTACTATGTTATGCGCGCAGCAAACAAGTATAGACTAGATTGCCTAATTTGGAAAGAAACATTGCATATCCGTTTGTTTTGAAAATGCTTTGAAATTTGCTACTCGCAAGTAGGCTAAAACACGGATTTCAATGAGTTTTTCCAACTCAAACAATCCAACCTTCACTCACAGGCATTCGAAACAGTTTAACACATAAGCATCTAGCCACATGTTAAGCATGCTGTCATGGCAATATTCACACTCATGTGATATGCTAAAGCGGAAATACTTACATAGTACTCCGTGCCAAAACAAAGAACTTGTTAGCAAACATGCATGATCCAAGTCCATGTGAAGTGCCTAGTGCATCGCATACAAAATGTTGCTAGAATAGGCTCGGCTATCCTAAACATGTCATGTGAAAATGCACAATTATCACGTATTCAGTTTGGGAGTTGAAGTATTGATGCAATTAGCGTGATGTACCGAGCCTAATGCATGCAATACAAATGTATGGATGCACACATGCATAGCATAAGGTATGCTAAATTAAACGTGCCCTAATCTACCATCATAAGCAGGTAAATAAAAGGGAAGAAAGACGTGAGGTTGGAAGACATACACACACTCACGCACACTTATTACAGATTTGCCCTCACTCGGAGGGACCGAATAAATATTACAAATTAATTAACTACACAAGCTAATTAATATTACAAATTAATTAATTTAATTAACAAATTAAATAAATTAATTAAAGCAGGAAAACGCCTCGGGAAGCGCGCCACCATGCATGGGCTGCCTCTGTTTTCCTTCCTTTCCTCCTCTGGAGGCTGTCAAAGCCTCAGGACTGATCCCTTGGATAGAGAGGAGTACCACCGGCTGAATGAAACTTCCACCGGCAGTGTAGTATGTCCATCGGCACAAAATAGGGTCTGTCGGCAGAGAAAAAGGTGCCGGTCGGCACATTACATTGCCGGTCGGCAGAGTATTCCTGCAGAACCTGCAACTCACAGCAACAGAGGGCAAAACAAAGCATGGCAACACAATTCAAGGCATGTATGCACCAATCATGTCTCTTATCATTGTGATGACTCAAAGGGACATGTGCCTCGGTTCTCGGACCACCAATCACGCATTTCCATGCATGATGGCCCAAGGAACCAAGTATGCAATTTTGATTTCAAATGTATGCAAACCAATCAAACAAAACTCCCAATCCCTATCACCCATTCAAGGAACAAGGAATGCATGCAAGATGCAATGCAACCTAGGCATACAAGCTAGGAATGCAACATGGCAGGGTAATGAACTCATGCAATCATGCAAACATGCATGAGACAATGCAAATGGATGGCAAGATGGTCTTATACATGAATTAGGCAACTCTAATAAGGCCTAAAACAGTGGCCAAAATGACCAAAACAAGAAGCCAAAACACATGCACACATACACATGATGGAAGGCCTACACTTGGGCATAAATCAAGCAACATTCAAGCACACTTGAAAGGGACAAACATGGACAATTAGCATGCGACATGAGCCCTAAAATCATATTATAAAATGATGCCAAATCAAGTTATAAATCAAGTCAAGCATGCAACAAATGGCCTAAGTGTTTAAAGCAAATCAATGAGGCATTGAACTACACTTAACAAGACCAAACAAGGCATGCATCAAGCGACCAAAGACAGGTTTATAGCACGTTAAAACAAGGCTAAAGGACTCTTTAGATGGCATCTAAATGGCCCAAATACAAAGGCATACACCATGGCCAAAACATGGAGCATTGCAACACATGCTTTCAAAGCATTAAAGAGGCATGCAAGGCAATCAAATAAGCATGGAAATGGGACTGAAATGGCATGTAGGATGATTCCAAATCATCAAAACAATG
This sequence comes from Camellia sinensis, assembly GCF_055761805.1. Classification (NCBI taxonomy): domain Eukaryota; kingdom Viridiplantae; phylum Streptophyta; class Magnoliopsida; order Ericales; family Theaceae; genus Camellia; species Camellia sinensis. Next base: position 254,142,417 of record NC_138961.1, read on the forward strand.
CAAAGATGGCATGCTACACATGCACATACTCATGGCCAACAAGCCCAAATACAAAGGAGCTATATAATGCATGCAAAGATCAACCCAAACGACTATGGACAGAGCTAAAACATGGCAAGATAAGCACATAATCTTCACAAATACAAGCCTAAAACATGCTCTAACAAAGGCTAACAACCTAGAACATGTTAAGGCACAAATAAGGCATTACATAGCAACTATGCTAAGCATGCATGAAGTTCCAAAACCAACTTAAAATCATGTTATATCATGGATATATAAGCATGAAAAACAAACCAAACATGCTCAACACACACTCAAGCATAGGCTTCCTTAGGAGGCCAAAATATGCCCTTTTCAAGGACAACAAGGAGAGGGGGTGGCCCTCTCCTTCTTGGGACTTCAAAGCATCATCTTCACCACTGAAATCCCTCAAGATTTCAGTGGTGAAGAGACCTCAACACCAAAATCCCGGAGCTAACACAAAATGGCTCAAAATGAGGCCTTTTGAGGCCTAAGGGTGGTCAACAACCCTCAAACAACAAAACACTCTTAATAAACAATAAAGAGGGCCTAAAAACAGAACTTTTTTATGTTATACAATAAGCACAAAAACAGCTCTAAGATAGGTATAAAAGGACTTGAATCTCACCATTGAAGACCCCTTCACAAATGGTGCTCCAATGGCTTCCTTTGGCTTGAATCCAACACCAAAATCTCAAAACAAACTCTTTAGAACCTCAGCTCCAAGAGAAAGGTGAAACACTAGGTGTTTGTGTGCAATAGTGAGACACAAAACACCTAGTGCACAAATAAGAGGGAAAGAGAGATAGAGAGTGTATATCTAACCCTAACCCTAGAAAAACCAGAGCTTGGTCTGTATTTTTCTCTCTCAAAAATGTCTAAAAGCCTCTCCCTTGCCTTAGAGAGAGCTTCTCTCTATATGCCTCTTGTAAAGCTTACAAGACAAGCTTTGCAAGAGGGAGATCCCTCCATACACGTGTATGGAGGGGAGCAAAAGTAATACAGCTGTCTAAAAATATCTGCAAAAGCAGATGAACAGCAATCGGCCGGCCAAAAATGTCATCTTGGCCAAAAGGAGTGCCGACCGGCACAAAAAAGTGCTGACCGGCAACAAATAGTGCCGGCCGGCAAACTGTATTGCCGGTGGCAGCAAAAACCAGCCGGTGGCATCTAGCCACTGCCGGTGATGGGTGGGGATGGTCTACAAGCCCCACTCTGCCTCTCAAAGGCAAGATGCAAGTGTTTGGTGCAAAACCAGACACTAAACGGTCGAGTTCGGGGATCCTGAGGCAAGGCGCGTGAGCCGAGACCTCCGGGAACTCCAAACGAACACAAACATGGATAATCGCCGAGTGTTCAAACGGTGACGTCCAAGTCTTGAGGACGGTCAAAAATGGGGTGTCTACAGTTGCCCCTCTTTGGCAGAACTCGAAAGTCATAACAATGACGGGAGTGAATGTCAAAGCCCAGAGACGACCCATTTTTGACAAGGCCGAAGACTTAGACAAACATGCAAGACAATCAAGATATGCGCCCGAAGGCAGGGGCAAAATGCAAGACAATATACGAAGCCGAGCATAACTTATGATCATGCAAATAAAGCTGTAATGAAGCAAACATGCGACAATTTTAAGCTAGCATACCAAACTACACTACAATGCAGAAAGGATGTAAGAGAATTATGGAATTCTCAATACGTCTCACTCGGGAGATACAACACCTGTGCGGCTCGTCTGGTTGCACCAGCCTCAAATGAACCGTACATACAATATCGTGCCTGCAAAGAAAACAAACTTAACAGGTACAATATGGTTAGCCACAAGCATGACAATGCAAGGATAGTGGTGTACTCGAAATGCGTGACAGCGCAAAGCAAGTGGGGAGCATAACAATGCTGTGGAAATACAAACATGTAAGTGGGGCGTGCGGTCTACGCAGGCGACGAAATTGATCATAAGCACGCGGTCTACGCAGGTGACGAAACAAACAAGCGGTCTACGCAATTAACACATGCGGTCTACGCAGGTATTAGAATTAACAAGTATGCGGTCTACGCAATCAAAACATGCGGTCTACGCAGATGATGAAACTAAACATGCGGTCTACGCAATCAAAACATGCGGTCTACGCAGGTATCGAAATTGGCAAGTATGCGGTCTACGCAAGCAAAACATGCGGTCTACGCAGGTATTGAAGTTAAACATGCGGTCTACGCAAGTAATGAAATTAAGCATGCGGTCTACGCAATCAAAACATGCGGTCTACGCAGGTAACGGAATTTAAACATGTGGTCTACGCAATCAAAATATGCGGTCTACGCAGGTAATGGAGTCAAGCATGCGGTCTACGCAATCAAAACATGCGGTCTACGCAAGTAATGGAATTAAGCATGCGGTCTACGCAATCAAAACATGCGGTCTACGCAAGTAATGGAATTAAGCATGCGGTCTACGCAATCAAAACATGCGGTCTACGCAAGTAATGGAATTAAGCATACGGTCTACGCAATCAAAACATGCGGTCTACGCAATCAAAACATGCGGTCTACGCAGGTAATGAAATTAAACATGCAGTCTACGCAAGCAATACATGCGGTCTACGCAAGTAATGAAATTAATAAACATGCGGTCTACGCAATCGAGACATGCGGTCTACGCAAGTAATGAAATTAATAAACATGTGGTCTACGCAATCGAGACATGCGGTCTACGCAAGTAATGAAATTAATAAACATGCAGTCTACGCAATCAAAACATGCGGTCTATGCAGGTAGTGAAATTAAACATGCGGTCTACGCAAATCAAGACATGCGGTCTACGCAAGTAATGAAATTAAACATGCGGTCTACGCAATCAAAACATGCGGTCTGCGCAAATAAAGAATTAACATGCGGTCTACGCAAATAAAGAATTAACATGCGGTCTACGCAAGTAAAGAATTGACATGCGGTCTACGCAAATAAAGAGATGATTACAAACATGCGGTCTACGCAAGTAAAGAATTGACATGCGGTCTACGCAAATAAAGAGATGATTACAAACATGCGGTCTACGCAGGTAATGTAATTAACATGCATGACAATGCAAAATGCAATGAGATGCGCAAAACAGCGCGACGGAATGCAATGCACAAAACAGTGCGACGATTTGAAATGCACAAAACAGTGCGACGATTAGTGTGACACGCACGCCACACGGAATGTAAACGGGCTTAAATGCGCAACAACGCATGTATTCCGGAATGCATGACAATGCATGGAATGAAAATGCAATGACGATGCATGAGAAATGTGCACGACAATGCAAAGGGGTGCATGTTGCGACGCATGTAACACGTGCATAACAATGCAAATGTGTGGCGCATGACAGCGCGATGCAATGCACCGAAGTAGTGTGATGAACCCGTGCAACACACATGGGGCAACTTTTGAATTCAAAAGGATACAAAAAGGATACACCTTGCACGAATTCGAGTGCCACGCACTAGAGACACGGCCCGCGGTCAGAACGGAGGCCGGTTGAACGTCGGAGATGCACTTTCTTGCACTTTCTTGAGCTATGAAGACCAAAAACAACTCAAATGGCCTAAACAAGGCTGTGGGAACCCCACCGGCCGAAAGGGGAGGCCACCGGCTGGCCATCGGCACAAAAACAATTCTATCGGCACAAAAAAGTGCTGGCCGGCACAAAACATTGCCGACCGGCAAACAGTTGCTAGTGCGGGGCAGTTTTGTCTTTTCACCTTGGGTGTTATAAAATAGGGCTTCAAGCCCTATTTTCTCATTCCTCTCACGCTGAAATCTCTTGCTCTCTCTCTCTAGAGTTTTTCTTTCTCATTTTTCGTCCATTTCTTCGCGTTCTACGCTCGTTTCGTCGTCGGATTCGCGATCCTCTTCGCGTTTCGGACGTTTTCCACCGATCACATTTTCGTTTCGGTGCCTCGTTTGGCGTTCTAGCCTTTTCGGGGTTTGTTCCCCCCACTTTGCTCTTCGTTTCCGTGCCTTTTCACATTCCGGCCTTCCCGGCCATTTCCGACCCTCTCGGGAGTTGACTTTTCAGTTGACTCTTCACATTCCGGCTCGGTTTTCCTTTTCCGGCCATTTTCACACCACTCTCTTCATGGCGGACGACATTCCACGCGACGGGACTCCCCCGGACCACGAGATGGATCCCGGGGTCGAGCTCTTACCACTGAGCGAGCGCCTGTTCGACCCGGCGACCTACCGGCCGGCGATCCACGTTCTGCCCCCAGACGGCCTGCGTCAGTTCCGGAGCTTTGAGAGGTACGCGATGCCTGAGCTACTACTACGCGAGCCTACCTCCCACATTTCATTCGGCACTTCCGAGGTAACTCTTCATCTTCTGCTTTACTTTCTGCAATGTAGGATACAAAACTGCCATAGTTAGTTGTATTCTTTAACTGCTGAAAACTGATATGCCGTAGACCGTAGTTGACTGTAAACATACATACAACTGATATCTGCTTGAGACTGACACATGCACACACACTGCACTAGCCCTGAATCACCCAAACACACGTCATTCACTGTATTTTACTGTATTCACACTGGCGCCCAGTATTTGTCTGAATCTGTCAAACTTGCACATATGCTACATCTGTTCTGAAACACTCAAACACGCTGACACAGCACACGTATTTCACTGTAAGCACACCGGCACCCGGTATTTGCCTGAATCTGACAAACTTGCATACATGCCATATCTGTCCTTTCAAAACTGCATGTTGAATGTTGTCTTGCAATTGTTGTTTTCTGTTTGCAGGAGGGTTCCCATACCATTCGCGGGTATGGGAATACTGGTGCGCGGGAGTGGTATGATGAGCTCCCTGATGCGGTCCAGCGCATTGTGGACCGAGCGGGCTTCGGCACCTTCTGCCGAGGGCTCTCTAGGTTGTCCACATGCAGACCTCTTCTTGCTGCTTTGGCGGAGAGATGGTGGGACACCACCGATTCTTTCCACTTCTCTGCTGCAGGGGATATGACGATGACCCCTTATGACTTCTCGATGCTCACAGGCATCGGGGTAGGGGGGATCCGATCCCTTTCGACATTGCGATGGATGAGTGGACCGCCGCTCAGGTTTATCTGTTGGGGGAGGCGCCACCCCTAGCTCGTCCAGGTTTCGTTCGATACTCCTGGTTCGAGGCACAGTTTCGGGTCCAGCCCGTTTTGGAGGAGGTGCAGATGACCCCAGAGGACGAGGAGAGGTATGCTCGCGGCTTCCTCATGTTCCTGTTCGGGACTACCATATTCGCCGACCGGGCGAACACCGTGCCTCTCTGCCTTCTCAGCGCACTGGTGGATGTCCGGGATATCTTGCACTACGATTGGGGCGGCGCTGCTCTGGCCACCCTGTACGGATATATGAGCTCGGCTTCTCGCGGCAGCGGCCAGCTGCTTGGAGGTTACTGGCGGGCTTGGGAGGTACATTTCTTCTCCGCTTTTTTTCATTCTTGTCCGATATTCTCTGTACTCTGTACACTGCACACACTGTGGTCTGCTTTACACTTACTGTATACTGCTCACACTGCACACTGCACACAATACACTGCACAACACACGGCTCTGCCATTTCTGCTTTATTCTGTATATCCTGCTTTATCTGATGGTCATACTGACATCTGTTTTGCAGCTGTGGGTTTATGCCTACTTCCCTAGGCTTGCACCTGTACCAGTCGCGGAGCCTCCTCCGGCTGTCCCGTTCTCGAGTCGCTTTGACGGGAGATGCACCCAGCGACCACGGGAGACATTCGGCTTCTTCCGCCGATATTTCGACACCATCACCCCGGCCGAGGTATGCTTTACTTTCAGTTCATTTAGCTTCGCTTTCCCACTGCATATTTCAATAACAGTAGATAACAAACTGTCTGTCACTTTCAGATCACATGGCGGCCATGGGCTTCCTTGCCGTCGGCGATGCGGGGTCGGTTCCCTGGTGCTGAGGAGACTTCGCGTTTCCGGATTCTGCTTGAGGGCCCGGTCTGTCGGGCTTGGTACCTGGGGGAGCGTTTTCTACGCCAGACCCGCGGGTTACCTGAGCAGATAGTCCCGGCTCACCCTCCTGCAGAGATGAGGGAGACCGAGGGGCTTACCACTGAGCAGCTGGATGATTACTCCATCGGCTGGGAGGAGGCTGGCTTCCGAGGCACCGGCGACTATCAGGAGTACGTGCGGACGTACCTGTTGCGTCCCTTGAGCGGCCGTCGAGCAGAGGTGGCCAGGCCTGTAGCATCAGCGGCTGGGGCCGGAGCGGGAGCAGGGGTTGGATCTTCGAGGAGGTCCCGGGTCCGTGGTAGGGGCGGAGTGCGGGGAGGACGAGGAGCTGGCTGGCCTGCCCTGCCTGCTGTACTGACTTTCCAGGGGCAGGGTGGGTCGACCTATCAGATCCCCTTCGCCCCTCCACCGGCTGGGCACGAGTTTGTTGACGTCCCCGACTTACCGCCGGTATGTTCTACTGCATTTTGTACAGTTATTCAATTCAGTTTACTTGATATTCCACAGAATATTGATGCATCTGATACTTTTACAGGCTTCTTCTGAGTACACCCGTCAGTCGTTGGCGATGAATGCCTCGATGATGGGGATGCTCCAACGGACTTTTGACCTCCTAGCCGTCTACAGCATACCGGTATGTTCTTCTGACACTGGCCTCAAACCATTCATACACTGCTTTGCATAATCTGATGCATGGCACAACACCTGATACACTGATCTCACAGTATCTGATACACTGCATACACTGCATTCTGCACGGTACTCTGTACTGATAAACTGCTCACGGCATTCCTATACTGTACTCGAACACTGCATTGCTAAACTGCTCACGGCACTCTTACTGTATTCATACGCTGCATTCTGCACCTTTAAACTGTTCACAGTGTACTGATGCATTTCCCTTTTTGTGTACTTTTTCAGCCTCCTTTCCAGATTCCCATGGCGGGAGGTGCTCCAGCTAGACCTTCTGTCCCTACCCGGGGGAGAGATGAGGAGGGCCGGATATTTCCCCGTACCAGGGGAGGGCGTACTCATGTTGGGAGTAGCTCGCGAGCTCCAGTCCCGGATGATGACGACGACGAGGAGTCAGAGGCGGAGGCAGAGTCATCGGAGGAGGAGACCGGAGACGGTTCTAGCTCGGGCTCTGACGACGACGCTGATGATGCTCCTGGACCCTCGTCCAGGAAGAGGACCAGGACGGAGTGACAGCCCCCCGGAGTGCTCGACATGGATGCAGATTTTTGCTATCTTTTCTTTCTTGTACTTTTCTTTTTGTTGGTAGATAGATTACCTTGTACTGCCACAGGCATATTTTTGTTTTCAAAACTTGTACATTTGAAAAGATAATGAAACGGACTTTTTATCTGAAAAAGTGTTTACATTTACACATCTCATGCATTGCATCGCATCTCATCACGCTACACCTCAATGTAAATGGAATTGATTGGTTGTCTGAAAATTGAACACTTGCACTGTAATAATCAGATAACTTAAACAGCCAACAGCAAAATAACCCAAGCAACCCACTGCCTGATTCTGGACACATGGCCCTTGCTCTACTGGGGATTAATCTGCACACAGCCCATAACACAACATTCGATTCATTCTGCACACGGCAATTCTCAAACAAAACAGCCCAATCTGACAAGACGGACCTCAAAGATGGAACCGGTTGGAGTCAAAACACATTCAAATGTAGAGAATGGCACAGCAGTCTGAGCATAGATGATTTTTGAAATCGAATGAGGGTTTTTCAAACCGGGATATCGAGCCTACAACTGAACACAGCGGGGAGGACTCGAATATAAAGGTACACGACCTAACACGACGAGACACGCTCGGAAAAGACTAAAAACAAAAGACGAGACCGTCAAATGAAAGAGACACGACACACAGACGCGTAAACGAAGATGGGAGACCTCGGACCACGAGGAGCCAGTTCAATCTGGGCATTGTTTCCCACCCTTTCTCATTTGTGATTCTCACATCACTCGGCTCTCGAGCTCGGATTTTCTCTCAAAACCCTTTTCCTCACTTTTCTCTCAACTTACACCTCTCTATTCTTCAATCTCTCATTTTTCATCCCTCCCCGGGGTGATTGATGGATAAATAGAAAGGTGTGGTTTCACGCCCGATGCCGTTAGCTCACAGCTATTTCTTCCGGCGGGCAAAGCGCCCTTCTGGCAAGTACGTCGATGACGGGGGAAAGACAGAACGCCTGGCTCAACTGTGCCCCTAGTTCATCATTTTAACCATTTTTTGTTTTTGCCTTCTACTAAAACGGTTTTGATCAAAATGAGAGTCGGATTAACGTACTTGTTCAATTTTTGATTTGAAAACCGTGCGAGTCAGGCAGCAAGCACTGAAAGTTTTCCTTTTTGGGTCCAAGACAGTGGTCCAATTTTGGAAAATGAAATAGTATTCGAGAAAATAGTCAACCTCAACGAGCATGGAGCTTACCCTTTGAGATGCGCAACCTCGGATCGGAGGCAATGGAAAATTGCCCCTAGTTTGAAGGGGGGGTGGGAGGCAACGGAAAGTTGCCCCTAGTTTGAATGGCGGCTCACGGCGGCTCGCGGCAACGGAAAGTTGCCCCTTGTTTGGGATGGTGCCGCAGCAATCTGTAAACAGTCTTCATTGGCGGTGGTCGAGCTTTTGGACACAGCGATGACGAAGACGGTCACAACACTTATATGGACACAATCACCTTGAAGGGTGTTGGCCACTGGACTTTGAGGTGAAATCGAAACCATTGCATGGACTGAGACGCTTATGAAAGCGTCGGGGGCTGGACTTCATGATGAAGTTGCCTACGTATCCCGAACATGGGAATCAAGCCTTACGTAGTTCCGGTTAAGGTCCACTCGGGTATTTTAACCTTCACTTTGTTTGGCTCTCACTTTTGCCAAGGCGCCCAATGCGGGTTTTCGACCTTGCGAGCTTCTTTTCATTTTCTATTTCTTTTTCTTCTTTCTTTCTTCCTTTTTTTTTCTTTTGCATTTTTTGTATTATATTTTTTCTTTTTTTTTCTTCTTTGTATTTTTCTCTTGCTCTAACTAGGGGTGAGCAGCGGATATACCGATCCGCCAAAACCGACCGAACCGAACCGATCCGCCGCATTTTGGACGGATGCGTGATGACGAGCGGACGGTTGCGGATTGATTTTCTCAAATCCGCCAATTTGGCGGACGGATGGCGGATTTGAGATTTTTTGGCCGCAACCGAACCGCCAAACCGCCAAATCGCGAGCACCCCTAGTAATTTATAAGACTTTGTATTTTCAATTTGTTTAAATATTATGTTTGTGTTTTCAATTGAAAAAGAGTTTAAATATTCTGTTGAAAAAAAAATTTCAACTAGAATATATTTTTTGAATTGAAAAAAATAAACGTATTATTCATATATATTTTTTAGTTTTTAAATGTAACTCTAAAAATAATAAATAGAAAATATAATATATGCTGGTTGGTTTTTGTTTTCAAAAACATATGTAGATGTAACAATACAGAGACATTCAATCTCTACTACTGCTCTGTTCATCGTTTTGATGGTTTGAATTGTTATTATATTTTAAGAATCACATATTGTAATACTTTATGGGGATGAATCATGCTGTGATTGTAATATATGGATGAGGCATGCAGTGATCGTGATATTCTAAAGTTTCAAACTTTTTTTCTTTGGATAAGGCATACAGTGATTGTAATACTTTTTTAAGTCATTGACTGTACTACTTTCTTTTTCTTTTTTTTCTTTTTTTTTTGTTTGAGAAAGTGCACAAGTTGAATTATGTTGAAAATTTATATAATTTTAAACCGCCAAACCGATTCGCATCCATCCGCCAAACCGCCAATCCGCTCAATCCACATCCGCCGGATTGGCGGATGGATGCGGATTGATTTTCTTCAATCCGCCAATCTGGCGGACGGATGGCGGATTGGAGGTTCCGTGGCCGCAACCGACCCGCGCCCACCCCTATCTCTAACTTTTTCCTGGGCCGCCCTTCCGGGTTTTCGGCCCAGCGAGCCTCTCAAAGGGTAAAAGTGTAGCAAGTCCATGCCAAATGGTTTTTTGAATTGAAGCCTCTCTGTGTCCAGGAGAACGGCTGTTACACTGATTTGCGGGGAATCCATCATGGCTGCTTTACGAGCTTCTTCCGGCGAGATCTACTCCTTCCGATTCGGCTTTGATGCTTCTTGATCGAAGGCTACCTCAAAACTGGCCACACGGGCCTTTCATGGCGTTTGTCCGTTGAACTTTCTGAACATTCTGAACGGGTTCAAAGTCGGAAAACAAACAGGTTGGATCTCGAGGCTGAGAGCGATCCTAGGCTGCGCGACCTCAAGAGGGATTCCACACAAGTCTTCGCAGGGCCGCGTAAAACATTTGTTTTTGAAAGTTTTTAAGAAAGCGACGAATCGCTCGCGCCGAAGATAGTGTGGAACCGATCTGGATCAGGCCAGGGTCCTTCTCAGTACTCACGCCGACAAGCATGGCTTTATTCATTAAAAGGCTCGGCACGCCTTTCTTTCTCTCAAAATGATCAAAATTTTGCAAAACCCGAGGAATTCCTTCCTCTTCGTTTTTATCACCGCAGTGTTCAAAAGTTTGTTGTTTGAAAACTTAGGTTAATGCAATGAGTTTGGAGCGCAGGAGAGCAGGCGAGATGTACTGTCAGCCCAATCAAATTCTCTGGCACTTATGCTGAAAGCAAGCATGAAGTTTGAGATAGCAACAGCTGTTTCAATCGGCTCTGTTGGTGCAACTGGCTCCTTGGCAGAAACAGACTCAAAACAAAAACAGATAATTACAAAACAAAACGGTATTTGGGACAACAACCCCAGAATCACCTAGTATTATATACAACGGGGACTGACTCGATACAACAAGACAGACCCTTAAGTAAAAAAAAAAGACTGACTCAAGGCAAAGAGATAGACTCAAAACAAAAGACTGACTCGACATCCAAGCCAGGATTTACAAAAACTCGGTTTCACCGATGCTCAAAAATGCGTGCCAGACGCTTCATCCAAAATGTACCAAATGTTGCCCGCAGGCGGTTCGCTTTACATACTCGCAGTATCTGAGCCCTCGAAATCCAGCAACTGAGTGGTGACGGGCTTGCCTGGGGTGGGTGGTAGGATAACCTTGTTATCAATCAAATCCTGCACTTCATGACGAAGGCGGGAACATCCATCGGTACTGTGACCGGACTGTTGGTGGTACGCGCAGTACAAGGTAGCATCATGAGTGGCAGGGAGATTCTTCGGGAGTGGCCGGGGCTCCAAAGGCTTAAGATGCCCATTCTTCGCCAATATTAACAATGCCCTAGACAAAGGCATGTGGAGGTCATGAAAAACCCTGCGCCCTCGGGGCAGGTACTTTGCAGTTTGAGGATTCTTGCCAGATGCGCTGGCGAAAGGATCAGCTGGCGCTGCCTTGGCTTTTTGAACCTTTCCCGGTGCAGGGTTGGAAACGACTGGAATTGTCTGGGCATGACGGGGCCCATCCCGGTTTTCTGTCTGGCTTGAACTGCCTTTGGTTGGAGCGGGGAAAGCATCATCTACAGCTTTGGTCACTATTGCAGATGTTTGTTGCTTGTTCATCCCTCTGACTTTCAGAGCCTCGACTGCCCACAGCAGTTGCTCAATGGGGTCGGCATCTATCTTTGCCTTATCCTTTCCTCTGGCCTCAGCCTGATCAAGGGTCGGGGTTGGTGCTGGTATGCCGTGGCTGTAGCCGGAAGCCACCTCTGGCTGGCTGAGCTCTATCACAATCTGCCCCAGTAGCGGGGGCTCCTGTGGTACAAAATTCCCGGCATACGGTGCCGCTGGCGGTGAAGCTGACATTCCATAGGCGAGGTCTGCCACAGACCTTTGGAGATCGCCTATCATCCCCATCAATTCGAAGGTGGTGGGCTCACGAGCCTGATATAACTGGGGAGCCCAGACTGGGTGCACAACGGGCATCCTGGGCGGGTGTGACATACTGAGGCTGGCCTCATTCTGCGGAGTGGTTCCCTGCTCCGATACAGCCGTCATAACCACAACTTCTTCTGAACTTTGTGCCGCCATAAATCCTGCCTCAGCAAGGGGGGACACTGGCTGTTCTGTATCAACTCTGCAACTCTCTGAACCTAAAGAAAAACAGACAGCACTTCAGCCCAAACTGATCAAACATGGGTGTAGCCAAACAACTGTACCCTACTGCTGATCACTGTTCCCAGATTTCTGTTCCCAAAATACTGAATCTGATACCCGCGGATAACTGATTCCTGATAACTGATTCTCAACAATACTGATTCTGGCACCTTCGGGCCCGATACTCAAACTCGCAAACTGGTATATGCGTTCCCTGTAGAGCAACACTCTAAAAGCACATAGCAAGTAAAGAGAACAAAGCACCCCTATGTTGGGGTAGGGTTTCCCTGTCCTATTTTGTCAGGAGCTAGGGTTTTACTACGCACACAGCGGTTTCAAACAACTTAGCATCGGGTAAGCAACCTGTCCTAGCTTGGAAGGGTCACTATGGATCCGAATATGCACTAGGTCGAATGGTCAAAAGGGTGCCCCGGTAAACCGGGGTTTGTGTTCCCACACTGTCAGAGCCCATAGCCGGTCAGCCTTATGGACATGCCTTGACAAGACAAGCCTCCGGCAAACCGTTCAGGAATGGCAGATGGCAAACACTGTGTTCCTAGGCGCACCAATGCACATGCAATGCAAAGAAACACATAAATGAAGTCAAAATGGGATATCACGAGTTCGAGTCAAGCTCTCTAAAATCCCCAGCAGAGTCGCCAGAAACTGTAACAAGCCCGCAGGGGAGGACCTCGCTACAGATTTGTGTCGCGGTTCTTAATCTGAACCAAAGAGTCCAAATCTGGCAAATCGTTTTGAGAAACAGATTTTTGAAAAAGTAGTGCCAAACATGGACTGCTTTGCCAGATACAGAGTCGCCACCTAAATATTTTTTTAAAATGGGAAATTTAGGAAACCCTGACTCGGTGCCGAAGGCCACATGTCCGTCATCACCGGAGTTGTCTCGGCTCGGGAGCTTGGGTACGATCGGGGAAGGTCAGCTATGAGCACCCCCTTTCGCCCGGTCCGAAGACCGGCCTCTACTAACCGTGATATCCGTATTTGAAAACTTTATGTGTTCTTATTCCATTTATTAGCCTAGAATTATTATGTTATGCGCGCAGCAAACAAGTATAGACTAGATTGCCTAATTTGGAAAGAAACATTGCATATCCGTTTGTTTTGAAAATGCTTTGAAATTTGCTACTCGCAAGTAGGCTAAAACACGGATTTCAATGAGTTTTTCCAACTCAAACAATCCAACCTCCACCCACAGGCATTCGAAACAGTTTAACACATAAGCATCTAGCCACATGTTAAGCATGCTGTCATGGCAATATTCACACTCATGTGATATGCTAAAGTGAAAATACTTACATAGTACTCCGTGCCAAAACAAAGAACTTGTTAGCAAACATGCATGATCCAAGTCCATGTGAAGTGCCTAGTGCATCGCATACAAAATGTTGCTAGAATAGGCTCGGCTATCCTAAACATGTCATGTGAAAATGCACAATTATCACGTATTCAGTTTGGGAGTTGAAGTATTGATGCAATTAGCGTGATGTACCGAGCCTAATGCATGCAATACAAATGCATGGATGCACACATGCATAGCATAAGGTATGCTAAATTAAACGTGCCCTAATCTACCATCATAAGCAGGTAAATAAAAGGGAAGAAAGACGTGAGGTTGGAAGACATACACACACTCACGCACACTTATTACAGATTTGCCCTCACTCGGAGGGACCGAATAAATATTACAAATTAATTAACTACACAAGCTAATTAATATTACAAATTAATTAATTTAATTAACAAATTAAATAAATTAATTAAAGCAGGAAAACGCCTCAGGAAGCGCGCCACCATGCATAGGCTGCCTCTGTTTTCCTTCCTTTCCTCCTCTGGAGGCTGTCAAAGCCTCAGGACTGATCCCTTGGATAGAGAGGAGTACCACCGGCTGAATGAAACTTCCACCGGTAGTGTAGTATGTCCATCGGCACAAAATAGGGTCTGTCGGCAGAGAAAAAGGTGCCGGTCGGCACATTACACTGCCGGTCGGCAGAGTATTCCTGCAGAACCTGCAACTCACAGCAGCAGAGGGCAAAACAAAGCATGGCAACACAATTCAAGGCATGTATGCACCAATCATGTCTCTTATCATTGTGATGACTCAAAGGGACATGTGCCTCGGTTCTCGGACCACCAATCACGCATTTCCATGCATGATGGCCCAAGGAACCAAGTATGCAATTTTGATTTCAAATGTATGCAAACCAATCAAACAAAACTCCCAATCCCTATCACCCATTCAAGGAACAAGGAATGCATGCAAGATGCAATGCAACCTAGGCATACAAGCTAGGAATGCAACATGGCAGGGTAATGAACTCATGCAATCATGCAAACATGCATGAGACAATGCAAATGGATGGCAAGATGGTCTTATACATGAATTAGGCAACTCTAATAAGGCCTAAAACAGTGGCCAAAATGACCAAAACAAGAAGCCAAAACACATGCACACATACACATGATGGAAGGCCTACACTTGGGCATAAATCAAGCAACATTCAAGCACACTTGAAAGGGACAAACATGGACAATTAGCATGCGACATGAGCCCTAAAATCATATTATAAAATGATGCCAAATCAAGTTATAAATCAAGTCAAGCATGCAACAAATGGCCTAAGTGTTCAAAGCAAATCAATGAGGCATTGAACTACACTTAACAAGACCAAACAAGGCATGCATCAAGCGACCAAAGACAGGTTTATAGCACGTTAAAACAAGGCTAAAGGACTCTTTAGATGGCATCTAAATGGCCCAAATACAAAGGCATACACCATGGCCAAAACATGGAGCATTGCAACACATGCTTTCAAAGCATTAAAGAGGCATGCAAGCCAATCAAATAAGCATGGAAATGGGACTGAAATGGCATGTAGGATGATTCCAAATCATCAAAACAATGCAAAGATGGCATGCTACACATGCACATACTCAAGGCCAACAAGCCCAAATACAAAGGAGCTATATAATGCATGCAAAGATCAACCCAAACGACTATGGACAGAGCTAAAACATGGCAAGATAAGCACATAATCTTCACAAATACAAGCCTAAAACATGCTCTAACAAAGGCTAACAACCTAGAACATGTTAAGGCACAAATAAGGCATTACATAGCAACTATGCTAAGCATGCATGAAGTTCCAAAACCAACTTAAAATCATGTTATATCATGGATATATAAGCATGAAAAACAAACCAAACATGCTCAACACACACTCAAGCATAGGCTTCCTTAGGAGGCCAAAATATGCCCTTTTCAAGGACAACAAGGAGAGGGGGTGGCCCTCTCCTTCTTGGGACTTCAAAGCATCATCTTCACCACTGAAATCCCTCAAGATTTCAGTGGTGAAGAGACCTCAACACCAAAATCCCGGAGCTAACACAAAATGGCTCAAAATGAGGCCTTTTGAGGCCTAAGGGTGGTCAACAACCCTCAAACAACAAAACACTCTTAATAAACAATAAAGAGGGCCTAAAAACAGAACTTTTTTATGTTATACAATAAGCACAAAAACTGCTCTAAGATAGGTATAAAATTAATGCAAGAATGGGGAAAAAAAGGACTTGAATCTCACCCTTGAAGACCCCTTCACAAATGGTGCTCCAATGGCTTCCTTTGGCTTGAATCCAACACCAAAATCTCAAAACAAACTCTTTAGAACCTCAGCTCCAAGAGAAAGGTGAAACACTAGGTGTTTGTGTGCAATAGTGAGACACAAAACACCTAGTGCACAAATAAGAGGGAAAGAGAGATAGAGAGTGTATATCTAACCCTAACCCTAGAAAAACCAGAGCTTGGTCTGTATTTTTCTCTCTCAAAAATGTCTAAAAGCCTCTCCCTTGCCTTAGAGAGAGCTTCTCTCTATATGCCTCTTGTAAAGCTTACAAGACAAGCTTTGCAAGAGGGAGATCCCTCCATACACGTGTATGGAGGGGAGCAAAAGTAATACAGCTGTCTAAAAATATCTGCAAAAGCAGATGAACAGCAATCGGCCGGCCAAAAATGCCATCTTGGCCAAAAGGAGTGTCGACCGGCACAAAAAAGTGTTGACCGGCAACAAATAGTGCCGGCCGGCAAACTGTATTGCCGGTGGCAGCAAAAACCAGCCGGTGGCATCTAGCCACTGCCGGTGATGGGTGGGGATGGTCTACAAGCCCCACTCTGCCTCTCAAAGGCAAGATGCAAGTGTTTGGTGCAAAACCAGACACTAAACGGTCGAGTTCGGGGATCCTGAGGCAAGGCGCGTGAGCCGAGACCTCCGGGAACTCCAAACGAACACAAACATGGATAATCGCCGAGTGTTCAAACGGTGACGTCCAAGTCTTGAGGACGGTCAAAAATGGGGTGTCTACAATTTGATTATTCATTTCCGAGTCATTCATCCAGTCTTTGTTCAACTTGGTTTTCAATTCGGTAATCCATTACAGTTAGTCCAGGTCATCCAAGGTATAACAGAAATAGAAGGCAATTTCGTACATTAACCCCATTGCAGTAAACAAAATTCTGAAGTAATCATTCATATACTATTCATTAGCCTCAGTTTCCACAGATTCAATCGTACTATGTGTCAATACAGAAGCAGTCATACTGATTGCGTATCCTCCCAGGTAGTCAGAGTTTGTAATCGAACCAGTCTGCTGTCAATAGATTCCATCAGTTTTGAAGTGCAGTAACACAAAAGCAATCATTCACTTAGTCAAACAAGTTCATGATAGTAACGGTAATACCGGAGTAATTAACCACGTGTCATGTATACGGTATTCCCATATTTCCCAAGCACAAGTTACCAAATTTCATAATCTCATTCACGTGTTTTCCTAATCGATTACAGGCATATGGTAAGAAGCTATTCGTAATCACATAGTCTGTTGCTGACGGTTCACATTCTTCCTAAAGGTTCAAGATTGATTATAGTTCTCATTCGGTTAGTTCCCTTAGCAACACGGCCCTGTTATTCAATCGTAAGTAATTCACATTCCCCCATAATGTAACCAAATCAGATAATAGCTCTCAATAAGGGTCTCCGCAAATCAAATCAATAAAGGCTCAACCAGGTCATGGCGGATGCAAGTTCTACCCAGTCATATCAAGTCAAAGTTAAGCGTGAGTCATCAAACAGAAGTTCTCTTAGGTAAATAAAGGTCTCATCAAACCATAGTTCTATTAGATTGGATCAGGTAAAGGTTCTAGCCTTATTATTTCCAAACGAGGTACATTAATTCTATAGTTCATACTTCATTCGCTTAGGTGCGTAGTCAATAGTTCTACAGTTGTTCTAAGTTCCTCGGTTCTCAAATCACATCAGAGTTATGTATCATAATAGTTCATATCGAAGAGTTCAGGTCATATACAATGTTACATTCTCCAAGTAAGTTCACATGTGGGTGCACAGGTATGTCATTGTTCATATCAAGAAGTAAGCATCACAGTCAATATAACAATTTCCCAGAGTCATGGTCCCAACGGTCAAGTTATCAACAAATAATCATATCAATCATTCTGGGCAACGGTAGAGTCATATGTAAGTCCAAACATGTTCCATATCTAGTCAATAATATTGTTTCTCCATATTTAACAGTTCAAGCATAGTTCAACAGGTCAGTCACGATAGTTCATATCAACCAGTAAGTCTCTAAGTGTTCATTAACCACGGTTCAATCCCATCAATTCTAATAGTATTACAAGCATGGAAACATACAGACAGGCGCAAGTCCAAAATCAATTATCATTTAGGCATTCGTTCACAATTCATAAGCAAAAGTTCGTTCTTTCAAACTGACATAGGTTCTCAATTTCAAAAATTTCGTACGTGGCTGATTCATGTATATAATTCGAGATCACGAGTCTACTCATTCGATGATGTCAGTCAATATATAACAGTTCAGTTCAAGTCATGGTCGTACAGATTTCCCAAACTATAGTCAATCATGATGTGTTCCCATGTTCAATAGTTCTAGCATAGTTCAAAGGTCATACCTAACAGTTCATATTAAATTTTGCAATACGGTACGAGAATTTAACCCAGCAAGTTCTCGTTGTCCATAAGTCTCAACAATTCCCAAAGCTCAAGTAATTCATTATAGGGCTTCGGGCATCTCACATAAAATTAGCTAGTTTTCGAGGCAGTCAATAACTAGGGGTTCATAATTCTAATAATTCAATTGGTTCAATTAACATGCCCACAATCTATATCAAGTTAAGGAATGTACACTTCCACACAAATTCCCATATAAACAATTGCACATAGTTAAGGTAATACCTGCGTCAGTTGTTTCAGTATTCCGAGCCTTTTCTGGAACTAGAGTGTAGGAACAAAACCAGTTGTACTAGCATTAGGCCTAGTGTTGTTCGGATGAGTTCACGGGCAAGATTTAGCCAAGTGCCCTCTCTGACCACATCTAAAATAGGCCCCTAACAAGCGGCGACAAATGCCCTAATGTTGTTTCCCACATTCTTTACAACTAGGTATACCATTGTTCACATTGCTTCCCCGGCTTTCTTTGTTTACAGTTTTCGCCCTAGATTTTTCATTCACAGAAGTTATCGAATTACTAGTCATTTCAACCTTCTGTTTCTTCTGTTTCGCTCTTTCTGATTCAGTTGATGATGTTGATTTTGATATTTTCAAGGCTGCTATGTTTGCCTCAGACATTAAGGCCCTATCAAGAACATCCACGTATATTGGCAATTTTAAGATGCCAACTCAATCAAACACATCTAAGTCAAGCCCACCTTCAAATTTTCTAGCCTTTTTGTAGTCAGTGTCTATCATGTGGGGTGCATATCGGGCCAGTTCGGTGAATTTTGTTTCATATTCGGCCACAGTCATATTGCCTTGTTTTAGTTGTTCAAATTCAGATACCTTCCTATCCCGGATGCATTGGGGAAAGTATTTTTTGAAGAAAATTTCTTTAAACCTCTCCCACGTCACACCTTCATTATCATTTCGTACTAACATCCACCATCTCCTAGCTTCTTCTTTAAGTGTGAATGTTGCCAACAAAACCTTATGTGCCTCAGTACACGAAAATACCTCAAATATTTTCTCAGTTTCTAAGACCCAAGCCTCGGCTTTTAACGGTTCAATACCCCCCTGAAATTTCGGTGGTTTCATCTTATTGTATTTTTGTGTCAGTGTTATCATATCATAATTAGCTGGTTCAGGTACGTGTATTTTCCCTTGTTGCTGTTGTTTCAGATTTTCGGTTAAGGCTTCAACCATTCTTTCTAACCGGCTAATTCTAGCGTCAGAAGATTTAGATTCGTCTATATTCCTTGTCCTTTCCATAGGCTACACACAAACAGGGTGCTTATTAATATAAGGAAAGCTCTCATTGATTCTACATTTCATTTCATATCAGACGTGTTTATACTTTTATTTCAATTCAGATACAGTCACATGATCCCTTGCTTTCACACGTTCACGTTCACATAGATTCCACATTCGGTATTGAAATTAACATCACATGTTATTTCACTTAACTTCTTTGATCATGCTCAAAGGTTTCATTTCCAATAAGGACGTGTTCATAATAGCTCACACACTTACACATGATAATGCAATGTCCCTATTTCATTTCTAGGACATCCTATAGCTCATATGGACATGTGTGTGTGGTATAACTCGTGCTCTGATACCACTCTGTCACGACCTAAACCCGCCCCTATAGGTTTAGCATCGTAACCGGCCCGTAATCCTTGGATTACCGAAGGCCTCTGAACAGATTGACAAAATTAAGGGGCTAGCGGAAGCTAATACATAAATATAGTTGTCCAATGAGCTGTGCTGACTTATATGAAACGGAATATTTAAAAACTTTATATACATAGTCAAAAGTCAATCATACATTATACCCACACACATTAAAGTGTTTGAAGTGCAGCCAACAGAATTACATCAAGTCATATATATACACAGAACCAACAGAACTTGAACATAAGACACTTCAGGAACCTCCACGTGAGGCACAATGGTTGGCTGACAACAGAACATAGATCCAGACAAAAAGCCTTCAGGCTCGAACTCCAGAATGCTCACCTATACATATATATACATACAGTGAGCTATAGCCCAGTGAACAACATTAAAGTAAAGAGGTTAGTGAACGAATTCCGAACATATCATAGGCGTAAAACAAATCTTAGCATAATCATTCTCATATCAGAACATAATAATGGTACATTCCATAGAACACATCACATAACGTCTTCCGACTAGCGTAATCGGTTCCGGATACTGATTAAACACATATCACCACAATGAAGTGGCTAATAAGATCTCGTAATTACTTGTATGTCATGGACCCACATTTTTATGTCGTCCCCTATGACTTGGGACTATCTATGGATGCCATAATAGATTTCAAACATGGAATATTCGTTCACAAAAACAGATATCATTTCAGAAATCACAGCTTATCATATTTCATTTAGAACATAATTCATATGAACGTATCTTTACGATAACATTACTCACAGTGGTTCCAGTGAGTGGTCAATCAATCCTCGAGTCTTGACCTACAATCACAAAATACATAACACAAGCATGTCTTATCATTACACATTCAAGTGGCCATTAAGGCTTAGCTTTCATTACATTGGTTCTTATTCTTTCTTATCACATTGTCTAAAACACACACACTTGCAGTCTCGGAACTTAGTACATTCTTTTCTTAGTGTGTTTCTAATCCATAACCTCATTACTATGGCTTAATTAAGGCTTAAGAATGCCTAAGATGCAATGAGGACGCCAAAACATGCCTTGGAACACTTAGGCAAAATTTCTAAAAATAAGGTCCACGCTCGAGCGTAGCTTTCCTTGCTCGAGCGGACATGCAAAATGTGAATGGTCGCTCGAGCGCACATTCCTTCGCTCGAGCGATCTGTAAAAGACATGAAACTTCTGGGAGCTTACAATTCATGCTCGAGCAGACTTTTGGTCGCCCGAGCGAAGTGCACGCACTCAGAGTGGTCGCTCGAGCGTGAACTCCCACGCTCGAGCGTAGATGCAAATTCTAGAATTTCCAGATTGCACCTACAAGCTCGAAACTCGAATTCCAACCTTCAAAACACATTTCTTGGGCCCCAAAACTTGAGATAACATAGTAAACTTGTAAAACATGAAGAATTACGGATTATTTCATAAAATCATGGCCCAAGAGTTTGTTAAAAACTCACAATTTCAACTTAAAACATGATGAATGTTCATGAACACAACATGCATGGGTTTTCTTGGTCTTGAGCTTCTCAAAACATGATCAAACACCACAAAACAACTTGAAACTTGATGATTTCCCCAAATGAAGATGAATTTCAAACATGCAAGAGAGGATTTATGGAAATCATGCTCAATTTGTAAGAAAATGTACATGCATACATGAATTGCCACTCAAATCTTCTTTCTAAGCTCAATACACACCCTTAAACACATAATCTTCATGTTGATAACTTAGATTCATAATTTAGGGGTTGAATTCATACCTATAGTCTTGAATTAATCTAGCTCTAGCTTAGTTTTGATGAATCTAAGCCATGGTCTTCAATTCTCTTTCAATTCCTCCATCTCTCTCTCTAGAATTGCACACTCTCTCTCTCTAAAAGAAAACCTCAGATTTTTGCACTAAGAGGAGCAAAGAATTGAGCTCAAAAATGAGTTAAGGCTCATATATATATTTATGGTGCTAAAACACATTAATTAGAATATTAGGCTAACCAAACATGACTTAATTAATCGTTCTGAATCAATTTTTAATAAAACTCGCCATATGGTTCTAAAAATTCCAAATAACATATCGATGTAGTCAATTTCGGTTTCGGATGCTGATAAGGCTTTCAATTTACATATTAAAGTGGAATTCCAAACAGATATTTCTATAAGTAACAAGTAGAAGGCCAAATATCGTGCAAATTACATAATAAACCATAATTTATTTTAATCCTCTCGTTAACATCCTTAATTACCGATTAGTGGCTAATTGTGGATCGGGGTTATTACATGAGGGCTGCTGTAGACACCCCATTTTTGACCGTCCTCAAGACTTGGACGTCACCATTGGAACACTTGGTGATTACCCTTGTTTGTGTTCGTTTGGAGTTCCCGGAGGTCTCGGCTACGCGCCTTGCCTCAGGATCTTCGAACTTGACTGTTTAGTGTCTGGTTTTGCACCAAACACTTGTGTTTTGCCTTGGAGGGGTAGGGAATGCCTTGTGAGACATCCCCACACACCACCGGCAGTGGCTAGAGGTCACCGGCTAGTTTTTTGTTTCCATCAGCACTTTTTGTTGCCGGTCGGCACTAAATTTTGTCAAAATGACATTTTTGGGCAGCCGACCACAGTTCATCTACTTTATGTAGATATTTTGTGCCAGCTGTGATAGCTGGCACCAACTTTGCTTCCCTCTATACA
Organism: Camellia sinensis; assembly: GCF_055761805.1. Lineage (NCBI taxonomy): Eukaryota > Viridiplantae > Streptophyta > Magnoliopsida > Ericales > Theaceae > Camellia > Camellia sinensis. The sequence continues at coordinate 254,165,025 of NC_138961.1, forward strand.
CGTGTATGGAGGGATTGCCCTCTAACCAAGCTTGTTGTATAAGCTTTGCAAGAGGGAGTTCTATAAAGAGGAGGAGCCTTCTCTTTGATTTAGGCTAGAATTTTTGGAAGGCAAAACTAGAGCTTCCATATATAGATACACCCTATCTCTATATCTCCCTTTCTCTCCTCCTTTGTGTGTGTTTCTTGGCCTAAAAGTGTGATTTTACCTTACTTTTGCACCAATACACACACTATTACACCTTGCTCCGAGATTGAGGACTTTGAGGGTTGATTCTTGAGTTTTTTGGCTATTTTTGATCAAGAGAAGGAGGCTGCCTTGGCTGTTCTTGAAGTGTGCTTGAAGGGTGAGCATTTTACTTTAGTTTCCCCAAACTTGCACTAGCTTTTTACCTATCTTACTTGCTGATTTAGTTTTTGTGAATAACATAAAAAAGGCTTGTATTTTCATGCTTAAGAACTTTCATTAAGAGTCTTTCATGGTTTGAGTTCAAACTCACCCTCTTAGGCCTTATTTGGCCCTTTTGTTGCCTCTTTGATAAGGCTTTGTTTACTTAAGTGTTTTGGTCTTCTCACCACTGAAAACCAGTGGATTTTCAATGGTGAGGAAGGTGGTTTGAAGTCTTGCATAGGGGAGGGACACCCCTCTCCCTTCATTGTCTTGTTTCCTTGCATTTTGGCTTAAGAGGGTAGCATGTATGCTTGATCATTTTTGGCCTCATTTCAGAAGTTTTTTGGGTGTTTTGGGTCATGTGTGATCTTTGTTTTTGGCCGGATTTGTACCCATTTGCATGCTTAATATACTTGCTTTACATTCCTCCATTTGGCCTAGAATTGTATCTTGTGTTTAGGCCATGATTCTTGCATATGTTGGCTTGATTCCATGAAGATGTTGGCATTATTTTACCATGTTTAAGGTCTGTTGGCCGTCCATTTCAGTCATGCTTGCCTTGTTTGGTGTCATCTCTTTGTGTTTTGGCTTGTAAGCTTTGAGCATATTGACCTCTAGCATGCATAACTATGATCATCCTCATGATTTGGCATCATTTAGGACCATATTTTAGTCCATAAATCATGCTTGTATGCTTGCATTTGTGACCTCTTCCATGCCTTGAGGGTGTGCCCTTTTATGCCTAGATATGAGCCTTGGTGCACACACCTCTTTGGAGTCACTTTAGCTGCCATATTAGGAAGTTTTGGAGTCCCTTTTTACATGCTAAAATTCTGTTTTGGCTTGTCCAAGTCATGCCATAAGTGGTCATGTTAGTGGGAGTGAAGTGTCTCTTTTTGGTGCCTTAACCTTAGGACCTTTGGCTTGCTTGTTGGCATGAGTATTGGTCCGCCTTTTGGACACTTTTGGCCACTGTTTTGAGGAGGGTGAAGGTCTGCCCCTTTACCATTTTAAGCCACCATTACATGCTTGTTTCATGTTTGATGTATGGTTGTTTCATTAGGTGTTGTAGCATGATGATTTTATTGCTTAAAGTGTCCACATTTACATTGCATTTGCATCTTGTGTGCCTAACATTGCATGCTTGCCGTACTAGTTGCATGACACTTGGCATGCCTTGCATATTGTTATCATGTTGCATTTTGAGCCATGTTTACATGACATGCATTGCATTACTTGGCTTGGGGTGTCAAACCAAGTGTGAGGGTTAAGGGGCGTTCATACCATAAGTGATGTAACGTGCCTTAACTTTCGGTCACCGAGGCCTTTGACTTCAACATGATAATGCCTTGGTCTTCATTTGTGTGATTGCATGCATTTTTCTATCAAATGGCAAGCTCGATCTCTTGGGCTATCATGCACCATTGATGGCTCGAGGATCAAGGGCCATGCTTCCCTGAGCTCAAAGCATGATGAGAAGCATGACCATGCTCACATGTGCCTGAAATCCCATGCCATATATTGTCTGTTCTCTGTTGCTGTCAAATCTATCTTCTGCAGGAAGCTTCTGCCGACCGGCATAATTCAGTGCCGACCGGCCATTGATGGATGGCCGATAAACCCAAGAACAGCCGATGGAAATTCTGCACTGCCGGTGGGAATTTCCCCTAGCCGGTGGTACTCTGCAGTATGCAAGGAACTTGTCCTAGGGCTTTGGAAATTTTCAGAGAGACAGGGCAGTATAAACAGAGGTGGCAGGGGTATGGTACGGGTTTTCCGGGCAAGACGGGTTCGAGCATGCATCACACGCGCACGGACTGTAATATTCATTTGGCCCCTCCGAGTGAGGGCAGTTATGTAATAAGTGTGCGTGAGTGTGTGTATGTCTTCCAACCTCACGTCTTTCTTCCCTTTTATTTACCTGCTTATGATGGTAGATTAGGGCATTTTTTGAAATTAGCATACCTTATGCTATGCATGCGTGCATTCATGCATTTGTATTGCATGCATTAGGCTCGGTACATCATGCTAACTACATTTGTACCTCAATTCCAAATTGAATACGTGCATCAAATTGATCACATTTTCACATGCCATGATCAGGTTAGCCGAGCCTACTCTAATTACATCCTGCATGCGTTGCATTAGTCAACTTGACATGAACTAGGACATGCATATTTGCTAACTAGTTTATTATTTTGGCACGAAGTACGATGTAAGTATTTATGCTTTAGTATACCGCATGCGTGTGAGTGTTGCCATGACAGTATGTTTGCCATGCAGCTAGATGCTTATGTGATAAACTGTTTGAATGCCTGTGGGTGAAGGTTGGGTTGCCTGAGTTGGAATAGCTTATTGAAATCCGTATTTTAGCCTACTTGCGAGTAGCAAAATTCCAAAACATTTTTTTTTAAGACAAACGGATATGCAATGTTTTTTTTCCCAAATTAGGCAATCTAGTCTATACTTGTTTGCTGCGCGCATAACATAGTAATTCTAGGCTAATAAATGGAGTAAGAACACATAACGTTTTCAAAATCAGATATCATTGTTAGTAGAGGCCGGTCTTTGGACCGGGCGAAAGGGGGTGCTCATAGCTAACCTTCCCCGATCGTACCTAAGCTCCCGAGCCGAGACAACTCCGGTGATGACGGACATGTGGCTTTCGGCACCGAGTCAGGGTTTCCTAAATTCCCCCTTAAAAAATATTTAGGTGGCGACTCTGTATCTGGCAAAGCAGTCCATGTTTGGCACTTCTTTCCTAAAATCTGTTTTCTCAAAACGATTTGCCAGATTTAGACTCTTTGGTTCAAGATTAAGAACCGTGACATAAATCGAGTCCGAACTGTAGCGGGGCCCCACGCGGGCGCGTCTACAGCTGCACAGACAATCACCACTGTATTTAGGATCCCTATTTACAAAGTTCTAGAGAGGATCAGGAACCAACCATATTACAGAGCGCCAGAGAAGGTTCACAACGAGTTTATGGGAAGGAGCATTAGGAAGCACTGTGCTTACCACAATGAGGATGGGCATTTGAAGCAAGGATGCAGGGCCTTGAAAACACACTTGGATGATTTGGTCTGACAGGATCGCCTGAGAGACCTAGTGGATGAGGCCAGGACTAGGGAGGAACATGCCAGGTTTCCCTCGGCACCGGTAGCACCTCCATCCCCACTGCCGCCGCAATAGGCAGATGGACCTCGGGTGATCAATGTGATTAATTCAAAGGTCAACGAGAATGATGTACGAGGGGAGACCCAGAGAGTAAGGCATTTGCAGCATGTGTATCAGGTCCAGCAAAAGAAACCCAAGACAAAAGAGTACCAAGGACCCATGGTTTCATTTTCTGAAGTAGATTTGGATTTGGTACAGCATCTACACAATGATGCCCTAGTGGTAACCCTAAAGATTGGAGAGTGCCAGGTAAGGCGCATATTGATTGACTAAGGCAACTCTTGTGGCATCATGTATGTTAGGTGTTACAAGGAGCTTAGCCTTCACCTAGATGATTTGGAGCAGTCTGATAGCCCCATGATCAGATTAGGAGTTGTGAATTTGGAGGTGCAGGCATGTACCAGGAAGGTAAACATGTAATTTATATTAATTGATACCCCCTCCCTTTATAATGTTATTTTGGAAAGACCGTGGTTGCACACATAAGGGTTGTTCCTTCAACATTGCACAGTTACTGCGGTTTCCAACTGAACATAGAATTGAAGAAGTTAGAATGGATCAAGTGCAGGCAAAAAACTGCTCCATGGCGGCAATGAAGTCCACATGCAGTGTGCGAGAAGCAGAGACAATAGAAATTGAAGAGGAGGACAGAGAGGTCCTAAATGATGTCAACAAAAAACCTGCCGACAAAAGTGAGAAAGCTTTGAAGAAAATTCTAGTCCTGGAATGTGGTGAGGAACGTTTCTTCTTTCTCAGCTAAGGCTTAGCTAAGGAGAAGGAAAAGGAATTAGAGACCTTTTTGCAAACAAAGATAGATGTGTTTGCCTGGACTCCCTATGAGATGCCTGGCACTGACCCCGAGGTCACTTGTCATAGGCTCAATGTGAACAGGTCGGCTAAACCTGTTATCCAGCGAGCAAGAAGGCCGACATTGATACATGTGGAGGCAGTTGAAGAGGAAGTGGACAAGTTGTTAGAAGCCCAGGCCATTCAGGAGGTGAACTACCTTACTTGGCTATCCAACATAGTAGTTGTGAAAAAGAAAAATGGAAAGTGAAGGGTTTGTGTTGATTTCACCAGTCTGAATAAAGCTTGCCCCAAGGACAGTTTCCCACTGCCCAAGATTGATCAACTAGTTGATGCCATTTCAGGGTATGGGAGGATGAGTTTCCTGGACGCATACAGAGGCTACCACTAGATAGCAATGTATGCCCCGGATGAAGAGAATAGAACATTTATCACCTCGAAAGGACTTCATTGTTACAGAGTGATGCCTTTCGGATTGAAGAATATAGGAGTAACCTACCAAAGATTGGTTACCAAGATGTTTAGACATCTAATTAGGAAGATAGTAGAGGTTTACATTGATGACATGGTCGTGAAGACCAAAGAACCTGTGAACTATTTGGCAGACTTGAAGACAGTTTTTGATATCCTAAAAATATATCGGCTCCAACTTAATGCTTTGAAATGTGCATTTGGAGTTGGGTCTAGTAAGTTCCTGGGATACTTGGTCACCAGAAGGGGCATTGAGGTAAGCCTAGATTAGATCAAGGCCATCATTAACCTAAAAAGCCCGACATCGACCAAATAGGTCCAGATTTTGACCGGTAATGCAACAGCTCTAAATAGGTTTATCAGCTGAACTTCTGATAGGTGTAAACCATTTTTTAGTTTGCTGAAGAAAGCCACAGATTTTTTGTAGACAGAAGAATGCGAAGTCACCTTGGCCGACTTGAAAAGGTACCTGACGATAGCTCTAGTTTTGTCAAATCCAATACCTGGAGAAGAATTGTTCCTATACTTGGCAGTTTCAGATCACATAGTAAGTGTAGTGGTAATCCGAAAAGAAAAGGGAAAATAGAAGGCAGTATATCATGTGAGTAAGACCCTAGCCAATGCAGAAACCAGGTACCTGTCCTTGGAGAAATTGACATTGGCTTTGGTAATGGCCTCGAAAAAGTTGAATCACTACTTCCAAGCCCACAAGATTGTGGTGTTAATTGAGCACCCCCTGAAATCCCTGTTGTAGTATGGAGATGCAATAGGTAGAATAGCCAAATAGGCAGTGATGCTGGGCCAATACGACTTGGGGTTTAGGCCTAGAACAGTGATTAAGGGCCAGGTTCTGGCCGACTTTGTGGTCGAGTTCACCCCTAGTGCCATCCCACGTCGGGCTTCGATGGGCCGCGGCTTAGGATGTCCAGGAGAACCAGAGGAAACTCAACTAGGGTGAAAAGACCCCATGCCAGCGAAACAGAAGAAGGCAGAACAACCAAAACCCTGCAACATCTACATCGGCGAATTCCTTCTGCTTGTTTGTTGATGGAAATTCAAATCATCAAGGAGTAGGGACATGAATGGTTTTGATATCACCAGAGGGGCAAATGATAGAGCAATCAATCCATTTGGGATTCAAGGCCTCAAACAATGAAGTAGAGTATAGGCATTGATTGCTGGACTAAAGCTGGCAGCAGTAATGGAAGCCAATGAGGTGGTAGTCTTCTGTGACTTCCAGCTTGTTGTGAATCAAGAAACTGGCTAGTATTCAACCCGAGATGAGAGGATGATAGCCTACGTCAAAGAGGTTGCCAGGCTGCTAGAACTGTTATAGGATTGCCGGCTACAGCAGGTTAGCTGAGATGATAATAACCATGCTGATGCTTTAGCTAACCTAGCTAGTGCAATGAAATTAGGGGAGGCAAGGACAATAATGGTAGATTATCTGTCAGGCCCAAGTATAGGGCCCCTCATCATAGAATATGGGGCAATGTGTGTAGAAATGGGTCCAAGCTGGATAGATGCCATAGTTGTGTTTATCAGAGATGGCAAGCTGTCAACAGACAAGAATGAGGCACATAAGACCAGGTTAAAGTCGGCTAGGTTCTGCTTGTCAGTAGAAAGTCATTTATATAGGAGATCCTTCACTAGACCTCTTCTGAGATGTGTGCACCCATCCCAGGTTAAGGGTTTTTTGTATGAAATACATAAAGGTGTATGTAGAAGCTATGTTGGGGTTAGATTATTTGCCCATAAAGCCATATCCCAAGGATACTGGTGGCCATATATGTAGAAAGATGCTGAAGCCTATGTTATGAAGTGTGAGAAGTGTCTAAGGTTTACACCTTTGATATATTAGCTAGTAGCAGATTTAAACCCTGTATCCAGTCCTTTGGCCGTTTGCCTAATGGGGTATGGATTTTGTTGGGCAACTGTCCCAAGAAACTAGATAGAGGAAGTTCCTGCTAGTAGCAACTAACTACTTTACAAAGTGGGTAAATACTAAACCTTTTGCAAAAATTGGAGATATTGATGTAAAGAATTTCATCTGGAAGAACATAATCACCAGGCTTGGGATTCCAAGAACCATCGTGGCAGACAATAGCACCCAGTTTGACAGTAAGCTAATCAAGAGCTTCTGTACAAAATACAAAATCAAAAACTATTACTCTACTCCTAGTTTTCCCCAGAGTAATGGTCAGGCAGAATCATCCAACAAGACCATCCTGGATGGGATCAAAAAGAGGCTGGAGGTAGCCAAAGAAAAGTGGGTGGAAGAGTTATCCAATGTGCTATGGGCATATCGGACTACGCTGAGAAGATCAAATAGGGAGTCTCCTTTTGCCATAGCATATGGCACTGAAGCAGTCATCCCATTGGAAGTCGGCAATCCTGGAATCAGAACCCAGGGAGTGCAGAATGGGACTAACGAGGAATTTCTTGCTCGAGATCTGGATCTTCTAGAAGAAAGAAGGGAGAGAGCAGTAATTCAACTGGGGACATACCACCAGCAGCTTGCTAGGGCTTACAACAAGAAGGTTAACCCAAGGGAGTTCCAGATTGGGGACCTCGTCCTTAGAAAAGTCATCAGCAATAAGAAGGATCCTAGAGAGGGCAAGCTTGGCCTAAATTGGGAAGAGCCTTACAAAATCATCTCGATTGCCAGCAATGGGGCATATCAGCTTGAAGAACTGATGGCAAAGAGTTGCCATGACCCTAGAACACTTACAATCTGAAGTTTTTCTATCATTAGTTTTTGTTTTTTGAGATTTATGTAATGATTTTATTAGCCAAAGTTTTAATAAAGTGCTACCTTGATTTTATTTTTATGAATAAATTGTTACAATTTATGTGATAGGACTGAACAATCTTATGATTATGTTTCTGATTGAAATATGATGAGTAACTTAGACTTATCATATGGTAGAGTTGAATTATACTTACCCTATGATAGAATTGAACTAAGTTGGCAAAGTTTCCGATTGAAACATGACGAGTAACTTAGACTTATCATATGGTAGAGTTGAATTGTACTTGCCCTATGATAAAGTTGAACTAAGTTGATGATGTTTCTGATTGAAACATGACAAGTAACTTAGACTTATCATATGGTAGAGATGAATTATACTTGCCCTATGATAGAGTTGAACTACGTTGACGATGTTTCCAATTGAAACATGACGAGTAACTTAGACTTATCATATGGTAGAGTTGAATTGTACTTGCCCTATGATAGAGTTGAACTAAATTGGTGATGTTTCAGAATGAAACATGATAAGTAACGTAAACTTGCCATCATGGTAGAATTAAACTAAGTCCAAACTGGACAGATTAACAGAGATACTGAGGTAGAGAACCTCGGCTAAAAATTATTTTATTAAGACTTCAGCAAAAGTCAGAGATGCACGCTTAATGTGAACATAAGTGATACTTAGGTTCACATTAGGGGGCAAGAAACAGGAATAGGCTTGACACCTGTTGAAAATTTGCAAACTATTTATAAGTTAGAGTCAGCCGAGGTAAACAAACAAGGAGATACCCGAGGTATAGGTATTTCATAGCCAAGATACCTAGTCAAGGTGCTAGACTTGGAAGGATTGAGTCTTGCCAGAAGACTGCAGGAACAAGCAAAGAAACAACACTTGTAAAAAATATTTTAAATTTTTTTTAAAGTGTTGGCTGGAAGAAACAGTAAAGGTTTTTTATTTGAGGTAATACTTGTCTGAGGTATTCCAACCTGAAGTGATTACACAATTAAGGTGTACTTAAGAGAAGTGTAAAAATATTCTAAATATGGAAGCATGAAAGGCATTAAGCATAGATAAAGAGAAGCATTCAAACACTTAAAGGGAAAAGTGAAGCACGCATTCAGAAGAAAAGACTTGTTCAAATTACAAAAGCTGAGGGCACATCGGCCAAATTGAAACTAACATTGTTCAAAAAAGATTACAAAGGGAAAATGTTCATATACAAGTTAAGAAAAAGTCCTAAGTCCTGGAAGCATTAACTTCAGACTGCCACACCTCGACCATTGGCATTGTGTCGGCCTTGGCTGGTAGTGCTCCCTCCTTCTAGGCCGTTATCTCGGCGTCAATCTAAAGAAGGGTCTGGTCCAGACTCTTATTGTCAGAATCAATCTCAGCCTCAGATACGGTCTTTTCAACAAAAATATTTTTGGGAACCTCATCCCCCTCTTCTTCATCTTGAGTCAAGTTTATGACTAGCTCATTCAGAGTTTGGGACTTGGCCCCAGTAGACTCCTTAGCATCGGCTTTGGCCTCAGCTTTTTCTTCCCCCCCAGCCTCATCTTCAGATTGGCTTGGAGTGGGAGGGGGGGAATGGCATGACAAGTCGACTAGTGTCGTGAAGAGACGAGTCGTCAAGAATTGATAGCTCCTTCAAAGCGGTCACTCAGCCAAGGGTGTACCCCTTGTTACACGTCAGATTGACTTGCTTCTTGTAGGTATCACAGACGTCGGGTGCCCCTTTAGCATAGGCCTTCTCGTCGGCCCCTTTGATTTTGGCCACTTTTGTGGAAAACAACATCTAAAGCTTGGCCTGAGCCTGGGCCTCCTTGTCCTTAGCTTCCTTTGTTTCGGCCTTGGCCACCTCGGCAATGTTCTCTGCAGCCTCGGCAATTTTCTCGGCTTTGCTTTGGGCTAGTTAGGCAACTTTGGCCTGGTCCAGCAAACCTCGGATGCAAGCCTCGGCCCGGTTCAGAGAAGTAAGGAGTTTGGTTGCCTCGTTGGTCTTCTTGGTCAACTCTTTCTTAAACTCCTCGGTTTTGACTGCAAAGGGATGACCCTGCTAAATGGCCTGCAAGTAGGAAAATAAAAAATTCGTTAAAGTACAAAACTCAGAATGGAAGTTAAACTAAAAAACACAAGTAGAAAGACTTACCAGAACGCAGTGTTGTATCATCAACGCATAGTTTTCGTATTCAGTGAGCTTGGCCATGTGAATGATATCGATCGGCAAGAGAATGGCAGTGGAGAGAATGGCCCCGACCTCCACACTCTCAAGTGCACTATCGCCGGCCACCAAGGGTCAGTCTCCGACCATAACTATGGGAGCTCAGGGCTCATCGGCGTGGAAAACCCCAGGTGCAGTTTTACCCTTTGACCTCACCCTTTTTGAAGAGCGTGCACCCAATGACTCGGCCTCGACAGGCCTTTTCTCAGTCGTAGAAGTAGTCTTCTCGATTTTAGCCAATTTAGAAATTAGCACTATGTCCTCTGACTCCACTTCTATAACGGTAGCTTTTGCCTTAGCCCTTTTTACCCTCTTGGCCTTGGGCTTTTGTTAGGATTAGGATGGGGAAGATGAATGAACCGACACCACACCAAGGATATCGGTGAGAAGATCATAAGGAACAATTTTTGCGCGGCCCATGTCGTCTGTTGCAGCAACAACAGTAACTTTGGTGTCAAAATGAATTGCTGGCAAGGTGATCGGAGGGTTGGTTGGTTGGGTCTATGGCCGAGGAAACAAGATCTCAGTGTCTTCGACTACGTGTTTTGCCAACAGGGGCTTTTGGAAGAGCTCGGCGTCAGCACTGGCGTTGGGCTGGAAGGATTAACTGGGGAGCTGAGATGGATGGCTGGTCTGCAGGATTAGATAAAGAGACTTGATCTGGCCTTGGAGATAAAGCAGTTGGAGGAGTTGAGGTAGATGGAGAAGTCTTGCTACGTCTAGGGACATCGGGAAGGGCATATATGTAAGTAAGGATGTAGTTGAGCAGCAGCGGGGCTTTACGCTTTTCAATGTACAAACCCAGCAGCTTTTTGAGACCTAGGCTTGGGAAGAAGGTCTGGTGGAAGTCCTTTGCTAGCTGAGGCAAAGCTGCAAAGAATAAAAAGCAAAAACATTTAGTACAGATGTATGAGTTGACAGGTCTTAGCAGAAATAGGATTATGGGATGACTCAATTCTTACCATCACCCTCTTTAAACACTGCTTGACGCATGGAAAGAGATAAAGATCGTCATCATGAGCAAACTCTCAGTTGCCCGAGACGATCAAGTAATCATCTCCAGTACCTGTAGACACCCCATTTTGGACTACCCTTCAAACTTGGGCCCCTCAGGTTGATCAATCAATGATAAAATGTTATGTTTTGTATGTTCAAGTTTCTCAGCAAGAGCTTTCATTTTCCAAATGTTAGAGCCTAGAATTGTGTGCATACTTGACCAAACCTATCTTGGTTTCCAAAACCTGTTTGCTTCATACCTAAACCGTACTTGACCATCTAGAGGCTTGCAGGCCAAAAGATGGCCGGTAGGCCAAAATAAAATAGTCGGCCGTCCACTTTATAGCCGGCCGGCCATGTTTTTCGGCTAGCAGATATTTTGCTGCTAGCTATGCCAGCTGTCCCTATATGAATATTTCTGATTGAGTAACATGTTTTTCTATATATACATGACCACCTCTCTTGAAATTAAGGTTAAAAAAATAATCAAAGGCTCAAAACTTGTAGAACACTCTTTCTCTATCTTGCAACCTACACTCTCTTTCTCTCTCTCTACACTTCCTAAACCAAAAATTTAGCTATTCCTGCTGAGGTTCTTGAGCTCAAATCTCAACCCTTGAGAGTGAGAATTTGTTGGTTTGCCAACAAAGGAGTTACCTTACTTTAAGAGGTACAATTTTGAGCATCTTTACATTATTTATCCTCTATCCTTTCTTGTTATTTTTTGAACTATTTTTATACTGTTTATATGAGCTAAAACTTGTGGCTTAAAGCTATTTAAGGTGGAGGGGTTAACCACCCTTCTTTAAGCCTTGCTTCTTAAGTTTTTGTTCTTGTGTTTCCCATCAATTTCTCAAATTTTTTGAGCTTTTTTCCACTAATTTTCAGAGATTTTCAGAGGCTAAAAATGTTGTTTTGACGTCCCAAAAATAAAGGGGTTAGCCTCCCCTCCTTCTACTTGTATGCTAGTTTAATGCCTTCAGCATTTTAGCTATTTTTTGTCTTAATTCCAGCACTTGTTTGGACTATTTTAGGACTTTTTTAGGCTGTCCATTTCATTTGTGTTTTGCATAGCATGCTTGTAGTGTAATAGTTCTCATATGTTTGGTGTTTTAGGCATTAGACACCAACCTATTTGAGTTGATAACATTTATTTCAAGCTTTCCATACTTGTGTTTACCTCTAATCACTTCTGCACTCTCCCTCTTTTCTTAGCATTTTATTCTCCTTGAGGGTTGTTTCAATCAATTGATTGTTCAAGCTTGAGATAGAGATCATTGTGCTTAATGATTTAATCTCCTCGGAGATTCATTACCAACGACATGACATCTCTCTCATGCTTAAAACAACCTTTCATTTGATACCTCTCTCCATTAGTGGACTTAATGCTCATTTTTGGACTTAATTGATTAATGAATGGAAAGGTAATTAAAATAAAGTAATAAAATTGGGGCTAAAATGGAACAAGATAATATTATCAACTTAGGTTCAATCGGACGTTAATTGAACCTCTTGAATCTTGAGTCATTGCATACTTGTTATAGATGCAGAGGCAAGCGAGAACAACACAGAGCCAATCCAAGAGAAAGAATGTGTTTGTAATAAGGAAGAACAGAGTATGAGTACATATATTGATTTTATTTCAATACAAGAGTAACTACAGATACAGCGCAAAGTAAATCTAAGAAACAAGAGATATTGCACAGAAAAAGACATGCTTGAAAGACAGTAAAGAACTGAAAGAAGAAAATAGAGAACTTACTAAAGTAGGGTCGGGAAACTGACGCCGAAACAGTCTTTACCGGAGTCAAACGGGGAGAGATAGAGGAGTTTTGTCAAAAATATGAAAAGGTAGCAAAACATAATGGGATGCCTTGGACGACGTGCTTATTAGGTTGCGTGGGCAGAAACGACGCGCCCTGACAGTGTATGTCAAGTACGAAGCAATGAGAAAGGGACACGTGGAGGAAACGGTTGAGAGGACTGTGCGTGACAACTCATACACAGTTAGAACTCTTGAAATTCTTGAAGTAATGAGGTTTTAACCTCTGCTAGAGGAACGATCTCGGTTGAGATGTTTAAATAATTAGATTCATGTTTCTTGATCCTTGGAAGGGTGGACAACTAAGTCCTGGATGTATGAAGTCGACGAGTCATGATCTCGGTCGAAGATAAGAATGAATTTTAGCTGACATGCTATGTGGACATACGATGTTTGTTCCATCACCTCAGGATGCCGAGGTAATAGAACCTAGGGGCAGTTGGGGAAGTATTTTGTGAATGACAGCACGTGGCTAAGGTGATGCCTGGTCATGCTGCCAAGATAATCTCAGTTAGGCCGAGGTTATCTGCGGAGATACCGAAATCCAGGTTAAGTAGATAATGGACAAGAGTCTTAGAACAGAGAATGATCTCATTTAGGATAAAGATAAAGCTCAAGAAGAGTTTATCTCTATCTGGATGAAGGTCCAGGATGAGAATTGGGCTTGAGTCCACTAAAGCTAGGCTTCTAAAGGGATCATGTCACTGCTTGTTGTGGGAGCCGAATCAGTAGAAGAGTCAGAGGATGCGTACTCCAGAAATTAGTTACTATCCGGCTTCATATTGCGTGACTAGGATGCCGAATACGTTAGGAAAGCCGAATAGACGGAGGTCAGTGGCTCCGAATGAATAAAAGGGGAATGGGATAAAAGTAGGCTCAGGCCCCGAGGCCCAAAAAGCAAGTATAAATACAAGAACCATAGATTTAGAAAGGTATGTAAGAATCATTTCACTAAATTTGGTAAACAAGCTGTTCTGAGTGTCTGAACTAACTTGTCCGTTGGAGTGCTAATTCCAGCACCCCCGTTCGGAGTGTTTGTGTCTTTTCAGGTGACTAGCTGAGGATCACTAGCGTCTCCCAAGATTTGAAGAGTATTTCCAAAACCACTTCTCCACAACTGGCGTCGTCTGTGGAAATACTCAAATACATCCATGGCAGGCGTGACTGAAGATCCTCCGATAGCCACTGACGAGACCGCACAGAGAGGTGACCTCATTCTGGCGAACTCGCTTGGACCAAAAACCATCCCAGCAAGACTTGACTCGGACCTCTGCTCAACTCCAAACCCAACGCAAAAGACAATACAAGCGACCATGGCATAAGCTAGGCAAACCAAACAGAGGTTGGACAACATCATCGCTGAGAACGAACGCCTTCATTGCGATCTAGCCTCAGAAATAGCAAAATCCAAACAAACGGTGCGCCAGGCTTCTGAGCGACCCCCGATGGCAGATGATCGACGATCTCGGACCCGGCAGCAAGAAACTGACGGCCGCAATGCTTCAACAGATCATCTTGAGGAGTTGGTAAAGGACGAACGTCTCCACCAATGCGTCCGGAGGAGTGTGGTCGAAACACCTGCCAGTCCGAAGGATGCATTTCCGCTTGACACCGTCCACATGATATACAGCCTGCTAGCAGCCCCGGCCGTGCATGCGATCCAATCACATCCACGCCCCCAACAGCAAGTCACGCCAGCAAAGCGGCCCCGAGAAACGCCAAGTATCACCATTGACGATTTTGATTTGATCGGTGTAACACTCCCTCACATCGATCCGTTGGTTATTGAGCTGCGCGTAAACTAGTTCACCGTCGAACGCATTCTTATCGACCAGGGCAGTACCTCGGAGGTTATGTATTATAAAACCTTCACCAAACTCGGATTCAACGAGTCAGACCTGACTCCATCTCCTTATCCACTATTCGGCTTCAATGCCACTCCAAAGTACCCATTGGGAAAGATCAGCTTACCCGTTCGAGCAGGCTCCAGAACGGTGGACGTGGAATTCTTGGTCGTCAGGCTACCATCACCGTACAATCTTATCATGGGGCGATCGTGGTTGCATACCTTGCAGGCTGTCCCAAGCACCTATCATCAACTGCTACGTTTCCCAACAGAACACGGCATTGAGCAAATCCGCGGATCCCAAAAATTGGCACAAGCATGTTATCTCCTTGCCACCAGAGCGCCAAAGGAACTGCAAGTAAACTCCATTGAGGTGCCGAATCGGGAGATCCTGGACGATGTTGGGCGGTATCCAAATGAGAAGGCCACGAAAGATTTAGACCGAGTTGACATTGATGGCAGCCTAGAAAAGTTCTTCATGATCGGCGCCTCTCTGAATCAGGCTGACAAGCAGCAGCTGGTCTCTTTCTTGCTCAATAACCTTGACGTCTTTGCGTGGACTCCGTACGAAATGTCGGGAATAGACCCGTCAGATTCACAACACCATCTGAATGTCGATCCGAAATGTAAGCCGATCATTCAGAAAGGCCGACGGTCAGCCGCGGAGCACACTACCGCCGTTGTTGAGGAGGTAGACAGACTGCTTGACGCCGGGGCAATTAGAGAAGTCACTTACCCTACGTTGCTCTCCAATACAGTGGTGGCGAAGAAGAAAAATGGGACTTGGTGAGTGTGCGTCGACTTCACGGATCTGAACAAAGCTTGTCTCAAAGACTGTTTTCCTCTACCTAGAATCGACCAGCTCGTTGATGCGACAGCACGTCATCAACGCACGAGCTTCCTCGATGCTTACAGAGGCTACCATCAAATCGCCATGCATCTAGATGACCAGGACAAAACTGCCTTCCTCACCCCAAGAGGAACCTATTGCTACAAAGTTATGCCCTTTGGGCTAAAGAATGCAGGGGCAACCTACCAAAGATTGGTCATCGCCATGTTCAAAGAGCAACTCGGCCACACTATGGAAGTATACATTGATGATATGGTGGTCAAGTCCAAAGAAGAACAGAGTCATATAGCCGATCTAGAAAAGACATTCAGCATCTTACGCAAATACAGAATGAAACTGAAAGCTTCCAAGTGTGCATTCGGAATCGGCTCTGGCAAATTCCTGGGTTACATCGTCAATCACCGAGGAATCGAAGCCAACCTGAGGCAAGTCACAGCAATCTTGGAACTTGGCTCCCCTCGTTCAGTAAAAGAAGTCCAAAAGTTGATGGGGATGGCCGCTACACTCAACAGGTTCATCAGCTAGTCAACAGATCGCTGCCGACAATTCTTTCAGACACTACAGTAGGGTAAGGCTTTTGAATGGTCCACCGAATGCGAATCAGCCTCCAACGGACTCAAGACCTACCTCCACTCAGTACCTCTCTTGACAACACCCACCGCTGGTGACCCACTCATCCTATATCTGGCAGTTTTCGATAGGGCTGTCAGCGCCGTACTGTTAAAAGAGGAGGGGGGGAGCAACGACCAGTGTATTATGTGAGCAAAGCAATGGTTGACGCTGAAACACGCTACCTTCCGCTGGAAAACCTCATCTTAGCCCTTGTCATGGCGGCAAGAAAACTGATGCATTACTTCCAGGGACATAACATTGGAGTGGTAACAGATTATCCCCTCCGATCAGTTCTTCGGAGTGCAGAAGCATCAGGACGTGTTTCAAAATGGGCTCTTGAACTCGGCCAATACGACATTCAATTTTTACCTAAAACTGTAATCAAGGGGCAGGTGTTGGCCGACTTTGTTGCTGAATTCACCGGCGAGCTTGCCAGCCTCAAACCTGATGAAGTTTGACCAAAGGCTGAAGTTCTACCAAAGCCGAACTAAAGAATTTATGTCGGGGATATTTGGCAATTATACTGTGATGGATCATCTAACCAAAGGGGCAGTGGCGCCGGAGTTGTAATCATGTCTCCAGACGGCGCAGTAATTGAGCAGGCCGTCAAGCTTAGCTTCGAAGCATCAAATAACGAAGCCGAATACGAAGCCCTTCTAGCCGGTCTGCGGAATGCGCACCTTCTCGGCGCTCGGCGTCTGCTTGTGTTTTGTGATTCAAAATTTGTAATCAATCAGCTAAAGAACGAGTACGCGGCAAGAAATGACCGTATGGCAGCCTACATGAAAACAGCCAATTCCTTGCTGGCAAAATTTGACCATCATGAACTGAACCAAATAACACGCGACCAGAACACACACGCGGATGCCTTGGCGTGCCTAGCCTCCGCCATCAATTCTGCGATCAAACGGACCATCGAAGTAGGTTTCATCCCGGAGCCGAGTATTGGCCCTTCGGAGGAAATCCACGTCAACGTTATAGAATCCGCACCAAGCTGGATGGACCCCATTGCTGCATTCCTTTCTTCTGAACAACTCCCAGAGGACAAAAAAGAAATACACAAGCTGCGAAATAAAGCCCTGCGATACTATTTGGATCCGCAAGGAGGGCTTTACAAAAAGTCCCTCTCTGGTCCATATTTGGAATGCATGCACCCCGACAAAGTGGAGGAGCTTCTGACAGAGATACATGAGGGCAGTTGTGGCGCCCATTCTGGCGGACGCTCCCTGGCCCATCGAGCTATAACGCAGGGATACTATTGGCCGACAATGAGAGCTAACGCGGAGAGTTATGTAAAAAAATGTGAACAGTGCCAAAAGTTCTCCCCATTAACCCATCTGTCTGCTGAAGAGTTGAACTCTATCACTAGTCCTTGGCCGTTTTCTCAGTGGGGACTCAATATCCTAGGACCGTTGCCTAGGGCCCTAGGGAACAAGCGATTCTTAATCGTCGCCACAGACTATTTCACAAAATTGGTCGAAGCGGAGGCTTTAACACATATACGAGATGCCGACATTAAACGCTTTGTATGGAGAAACATCATAACACGATTCGGCATTCCGAGAGCTCTCATCTCAGACAATGGCACCCAGTTCGATTGTGGCGTATATCGAGAGTTATGCAACAAATATGGCATTCGGTCTTACTTCTCGACACCGGCCTACCCCCAAAGCAATGTTCAAGCCGAAGCCTCTAACAAATCCATCCTGGACGGCATCAAAAAGAGACTAGAAAAGGCTAAAGGCTGGGTCGAAGAATTGCCGAGTGTATTGTGGGCTCATCGTACTACGCCGAGGAGATCCACTGGAGAAATGTCGTTTGCTCTATGCTTTGGAACCCAGGCAATCTTACCCCTGGAAATCCGCCTCCTAACTCTGAAATTGCAAGTTTTTAATATGGGCCACAATGACATGATGCTTGCCTTGGATCTGATTTTGATCGAAGAGCGAAGAGACCGCGCCCTGGCATCCATGGCACGGTATCAGCAACAGCTTGCCAAATCGTATAATCAGCGAGTTCAGTTGCGCCGATACACGCTAGGGGAGCTTGTCTTGAAGAAGGTACTTCCAGCCGACCGGAGACCGGCCGATGGAAAATTGGGTCCAAACTGGGACGACCCCTATCAGATAGAATCCATCGCAGGAACAAGGGCATATCGGCTCTCAGACATGTCAGGAAGAAGCCTGCCACGGCCTTGGAATTCAATACATTTACGTAAATTCTATCATTGACCCGACTTGTGGGCTTGATACTCGTACATATTCCACCGTTGTAATACAAAGCTTCTCGTTTTCTCAAGCTCGCCCCCAAGCCTTTAAGGGCCGATTAAGCCTTCTAAGGTCAAAATAAGCCTTTGGATTCGGAGCCCCCTTTGGTGCATGTCACCTCAGGGCCGATAACGCCTCCGAATTCGAAGCCCCCTTTGGTGCAGGTCACCCTAGGGCCGATTAAGTCTCCGGATTCGGAACGCCCTTCGTAGATAGCACGATTGGCCAAACTAAAGCCTCCTGATTTGGAGCCCCCTTTGGTGCATATCACCTCAGGGCTGATAAAGCCTCCGAATTCAGAGCCCCTTTTGGTGCATGTCACCTTAGGGCCGATTAAGTCTTCGGATTCGAAGCCCCCTTTCGGTGCATGACACCTTAGGGCCAATTAAGACTCCGGATTCGGAGCGCCCTTCGTGGATATCACGATTGGCCAAAATAAAGCCTTCGAATTCGGAGCCCCCTTTGGTGCATGTCACCTCAGGGCCGATAAAGCCTCTGGATTCAGAGCCCCCTTTGGTACAGGTCACCTTAGGGCCGATTAAGTCTCCGGATTTGGAGCCCCTTTTAGTGCATGACACCTTAGGGCCGATTAAGACTCCGAATTTGGAGCGCCTTTCATGGATATCACGATTGGCGAAAATAAAGCCTCCAAATTCGGAGCCCCCTTTGGTGCATGACACCTTAGGGCCGATTAAGTCTCCGGATTCGAAGCCCCCTTTCGGTGCATGACACCTTAGGGCCGATTAAGACTCCGGATTCAGAGCGCCCTTCGTGGATGTCACGATTGGCCATAATAAAGCCTCTGAATTCGGAGCCCCCTTTGGTGCATGTCACCTCAGGGCCGATAAAGCCTCCGGATTCGGAGCCCCCTTTGGTGCAGGTCACCTTAGGGCCGATTAAGTCTCCGGATTCGAAGCCCCTTTTGGTGCATGACACCTTAGGGCCGATTAAGACTTCGGATGTAGAGCGCCCTTCGTGGATATCACGATTGGCCAAAATAAAGCCTTCGGATTCGGAGCCCCTTTTGGTGCATGACACCTTAGGGCTGTTTAAGCCTATTAAGGCTGATTAAGACTCCGAATTCGGAGCGCCCTTTATGGATATCACGATTGGCCAAAAGAAAGCCTCCGGATTCGAAGCCCCTTTTGGTTCATGACACCTCAGGGCCGATAAAGCCTTCGGATTCGGAGCCCCCTTTGGTACAGGTCACCTTAGGGCCGATTAAGTCTTCGGATTCGGAGCCCCTTTTGGTGCATGACACCTTAGGGCCGATTAAGACTCCGAATTCGGAGCGCCCTCGTGGATATCACGATTGGCCAAAATAAAGCCTCCGGATTCGGAGCCCCTTTTGGTGCATGACACTTTAGGGTCGATTAAGCCTATTAAGACCGATTAAGACTCCGAATTCGGAGCGCTCTTCGTGGATATCACGATTGGCCAAAATAAAGCCTCCGGATTCGAAGCCCTTTTTTGTGCATGACACTTTAGGGCTGATTAAGCCTATTAAGGCCGATTAAGACTCCGGATACAGAGCGCCCGCCGTGGATATCACGATTGGCCAAAATAAAGCCTTCGGATTCGGAGCCCCTTTTGGTACATGACACCTTAGGGCCGTTTAAGCCTATTAAGGCCGCTTAGGACTCCGAATTCGGAGCGCCCTTCATGGATATCACGATTGGCCAAAATAAAGCCTCCGAATTCGGAGCCCCTTTTGGTGCATGACACTTTAGGGCCGATTAAGCCTATTAAGGCCGATTAAGACTCCGAATTCGGAGCGCCCTTCGTGGATATCACGATTGGCCAAAATAAAGCCTCCGAATTCGGAGCCCCTTTCGGTGCATGACACCTTAGGGCCGATTAAGGCTCCGAATCTGGATTGGCCTTTTTTGAGATGCATTCGCACCACTTCATTGGCCGAATAAATATTCACTGAGAATCGTTCTTAATTCAAGCCGGTCAATAAATGTTTAAACATTTACGCCACGCTACACAAAACTTGCCAGAAAGTTGAAATAATACGATTAATTAAACACAACATTTCAAGACCAAATACAAACGTTGAAAATAAAAGAAATTCTATTTATTCGGCACGAAGTCTATTTATTCAACACCCTCATCGTCGCTCTTCTCAATTTCAAAATCGGAATAAGGAAAGTAGTGGCGATGATACAGGGGCGAGGCCAAATCAATGCCCACGGCTTCGAGAGCTTTCTCGGTTTGAAAGGCCTTGATCCAGCCGTGCTTGAATCCACGATTTTCACATCGGCAGACCTCCTCGGCAAGGTCTTGTTTGGTCTTTTCTATTCCGACCTTCAGGCCGTCCTGAAACCCTTTTTCATAACTCGAGGTCTGTTGGGTCACTCTCTCCGCAACAACCAATTTAGATTGACCGGCCGCCACCGACGCACTCGTTTGAACATTCTTCAGCTCCCGAAGCTCACGCTCAGCCTTTTCCGCGCGAATCTCCAAACTGCGATTCCTTTCGTCCTTTTTCTCGCTCTCACATCGCGCTTCCCGCAGACGCATGCCGACTTCGTAAGCAGTATATAGCCCTTTTATGGCCCCATGTATGCCGTCTCGAAATACTTCGAAATCTCGATGTCCGACCATCGATTGTTGGACTTCTGATGGGATTATCTATCGAGCGAGCTCGACTACCACATCTGAGTCTTTAATGATAGAATCCCCCTCCGTCATTGGTCTATTCCTCACAAAAACCGCAAAACTCAACAGTCGTGGCGTTGCATCAGGCTCAATTTTCAGTCGCGGGCACGGAGAATTTCGTCGTTGTTGCCAGTCCTTTTGGGGCGATCTGCTTCGATGACGTTCTTCTTCCCGATCCTTGGACGTTCTTCTTCCTTTGCGCGTAGGCTCGCTACTACGACTCATTATGGCATCTGATTCAGTTAATCTTCGTCCCTCCCAAGTTGCCTGAATGGAAATAAGTAGGGCCTCTAGCATGCACCCGCCCCATTTATCCTTCAATGTTTGCAGCTCTCCCGAGGCAATGTCAGTAATCCCAAACGTCAACCCTCGAGCTGGGCCAGCTCACGCCCTGGCTAAGGCAAGGGCAGATTTACTAATCTGGTCGGCCATGTTTTCAAGCGCAAGCGTCGATCAATGTGTGCCTCAGCCAGCCCATTCGTTATGCCCATTCGGCTTCCCAGCTCGCGCCCTGGCTAAGGCAAAGGCAGATTTACTTTACTAATCTGGTCGGCCATGTTTTCAAGCTCAAGCGCCGATCAATGTGTGCCTCAGCCAGCCCACGAGTCACGCCCATTCGGCTTCCTAGCTCGCGCCCTGGCTAAGGCAAGAGCAGATTTACTAATCTGGTGGGCCATGTTTTTAAGCGCAAGCGCCGATCAATGTGTGCCTCAGCCAGCCCACGAGTTGCACCCATCCGGCTTCCCAAGCTCGCGCCCTGGCTAAGGCAAGGGCAGATCTGATCAGCCAAATACCTAAGCTAAGCAGCCGATCTAACCATAACTAAAAGCAATAACATTCATTAATAACATTTTCCTTAGCCAGTTGAGCACAACTCATAAAATTTTATATACTCAAGTTACTAAACAAAAAGCTACAAGCTCGCATAAAAATGCCTAGCAAAAAACAAACACTATAACTGTAGCAAAAGATGAAAAATGCTAAATTAAAAATCGTAAAAATACATTCGATATCCTAAAAACTGTCAGTTGGTCGGATCAGCCATTAGGATCAGGCTCCAATGGCTCAACATCCACTTGCTCATATGGTATCGGCATAATCAATGAAGCATTAGCAACAGCAAGGGCTTTGTGCCAGCCGTGTTTGAACCCCCGATTTCAAACTTGGGGACTTGGTCCACGTACTCGGCGAGTCCAGCATTTTTCCTGGCCTCAAGACTCCGAGTCGGTTGATTCTTTCGCCGCCTTCATGTCAGCCAACTCAGCCACCAGTTTGGAGATCGCCTTCTGGGCCAACTTAAGCGCATCTTCGCTCGCGTTCGCCTTCTTCTCAGCATCCGACCTCAATTGATCCGCGCAACGAGCCTTCTCCATCTCGGCGTCGGCCCTTGAGGCTTCCTTGTTTGCCCTCAAAGCTTCGACCTCGGCCCTTCCCCTCTGGCCTTCAACTTCCTCATGTAAATGACCAATCTGTTTGACGGGGTCGCGATGGCGACGGCCCATATCGGCTATCCATCCGACAGTCTGTAAAACAAGAATTTAAAACCATAACTTCAACAGTATTTGGATTAAGTGAAGCTAAGTTCGAATATGTACCAAAAGTGCCGATTGAGCAGCTAGTGCTGTCACATTCATATCCGTTTCCACCCGGAAAGCCTCCTTGTCAGACGGCCACAACACGGACGTAGTTAAGCTGAATGCGACTTCTGGATCTTTAAGCACCGAAGCATCAGAAGAAATCGGCATATTTTTTTATCATTGGCTAAATGACAAAAGGAACGGTCTCGTCCGATCCCTCTAATCGAGGACGTTTGCCGCCATGTTCTTCTACGCCGGCTTCAAACTCGGCAGGTCGTTTCTCTACCTTAACTTCTTGGCCGGCCTGCACGATCAAAGTAGATTCGGCATCCTGATTTTCTGCCGTCTCCACCAGAATAATGCGCAAGGACTCTGATTCGCTAACAGGCAGGGAGAATTGAGATTCGGTGGCGGGTGGTACTTCAGACGGAAGGGCCTCCGCTCTTCACCGCGCGGCCAACCTTTCCGCATTCGCCTCATTGGCAAGTTTTGTCAGGCTTAACCCGGCCGTATTTTCAGGATTTGCGGTGGGAATATTGTCTAAGCTGTGAAAAACACCGTCAAGTGAAAGATCACCTCGGCCCGAAACGGATGGGAGATCGATCGAATTCAATACCGCGTCAGACTCAGTTTCGGACTGATCTGATTCGGTAACATTAGCTACACCCTGCTCTGAATCCGACCCTTCAAAACCAACCTGCCTCGAGTTTTTGAAGTCAGACAAAATAAGAGCGACGAGAGAGTCTTCACCCTCCGGAACTGGGATATTTTCCGCCGCCGAGAAAGTTGTATATGTCGGCTCGTAACGAAGCAGAATGTAGGCTGCCCTGCCTTGTTTCTGAAGACTTTGACGGCCGAAATATTTGAGCGCGACTTCGATATCCGAAAGAACGGCGCCATCAGTTGAAGACAGAACTTTCTTCAAATTTCTCCCTGCACAAACCAAGCCGTAACATTTCAAAGAAGAGACTTTACAACAAAAACGAACAAATAATAAAAGCGAGAAAGCAATCAGCCACTTGGCTCGCCCCTCCGTCTAGGAATAGGGTCTACGTGATCCTCCCCTTCGCCAAATTCCCAATTACCCTAGACAACGACC
This sequence comes from Camellia sinensis, assembly GCF_055761805.1. Lineage (NCBI taxonomy): Eukaryota > Viridiplantae > Streptophyta > Magnoliopsida > Ericales > Theaceae > Camellia > Camellia sinensis. Next base: position 254,188,577 of record NC_138961.1, read on the forward strand.
ATAACATCATCAACTCGTTTTCTAGAACTGGAAAGCATAGTAATCAGCTGATGGTCGATATCCTTGGCCTTAAGGAAGAAATGCCCGTGCCGACCAGAAGACTTAGCCAAGGCATAACAATGCCGGATGGCTGGAATGCCAAGGTTAATTCTTAGGCAACGGTTGAGCGCTATAACCCCCATTATGATTCTAAAGAAATTCACATTAGGTTGGGAAGGGATTAAACCCCAATGGCGAAGCACAGCCCTAAGAAACGGGTGAAGGGAAAAACGGACTCCACCCTCTGCAATTGACAAAAGAGGAAAGACAATCGTGGTTTCGTCCTCCTTCTCCACATCAAGAGTGCCGTTTGCCACAAGCGACAGACGGACATCATCAGGAATGGAGAAATGACGTTTAAAGCCAGCAATACGATCTGACGAGAGGAGGTCTTTTAAATGTTTCGCCATACCCTACAGTCTATGAGAATATGCCAAGGAAGGAATAAACCAGAAAGAGTCCTCGAAGCAAGGGAGAAGAGAACTTACAAAGGACGAAGAGGATATCGGAGAAGAGAGTTTCAGGGACGATCCAAAAGGCAATCCAGCGATGAGCATCATAAAATACATACTTGAAAGGACGTCGAAATTTTAAATCGCAATAAATAGATACGTACGAGGGGGGCGGGAAGTCGACAGGACAGCCGAAAGGGGTGTGCTTAGATATCCGCATGAGGATGAGGCCAACCGCCGAATTTTGGCTCCGACTTTTAGAAATTCAAAACCAAGCACTCCGGCCAACTGTCGTCGGTGATGTGCTTGGGGGGCAATTGTGGGAGCCGAATAAGTAGAAGAGTTGGAGGATGCGTACTCCAGAAATTAGATACTATCTGGCTTCATATTGCGTGACTAGGACGCCGAATACGTTAGGAAAGCCGAATAGACAGAAGTCAATGGCTCTGAATGAATAAAAGGGGAATGAGATAAAAGTTGGCTTAGGCCCTGAGGCCCAAAAAGCAAGTATAAATACAAGAACCATAGATTTAGAAAGGTATGTAAGAATCATTTTACTAAATTTGGTAAACAAGCTGTTCTGAGTGTCTGAACTAACTTGTCCGTCGGAGTGTTAATTCTGGCACCCCCGACCGGAGTGTTTGTGTCTTTTCAGGTGACTAGCTGAGGATCACTAGCGTCTCCTAGGATCTGAAGAGTATTTCCAAAACCACTTCTCCACACTTGTTATAAAAGAAAACAGCCTCGTGGGTCAAAGATGAGTTCTTTATGGTGAGTTTTAAGCACAATTTGCTATCTTTGAGAGATATTTATTTACTAACTTGATCGTCGGAATGTCCCCAGGTGGAAGAATCACTGTCGAATTCTCATCTTCTTGTTGTAGGTTATTCGGGCTTAATCTATTTTGTCGGTGCTCTGCAGCTGAGTTCCCTTTTTGGCTGTGTGGTTAGAAATCTACACCCACAGAAGTGTATAGATGTGTGGGAACTAAACTATAACTTTGAAACAAAGTTACAACTAAACTATAATGCAGTGATTGGGTGTTAACATTTTCATCTCTTCTATTTTTTTTTTTTTCTTTCTTCTCAGTGGTTGGCTATGAAGCACGGACACGAACATGGACATGAACACGAGACACGGCAATTTTCAAAAAATGGAGACATGGACATAGCGGCGGACACGACGGATATTTTTATTTTATTTTATATTTTTATGTGTTATGTAGATTCATATTACATTCATCATAAATCAAATTTAACAAACACCAACATAGTGGGTGTTTGGGAAGTGGGTTTTTTTGTAAGTTTTTTTAGTTGTAGAATATTATTGAAGAATTTTTTTTTTTTTTTTTTTTTTGGGAAGATAGTTGGGTTTTTTTGTCGTTGGATGTGATGTTTGTGAGAGAAAAAATGAAATGATTATGGGGTTTGATGTGATATGTTGTTTGAATTTTTTTTTTTTTTTGATTTTGAAACCAATTTGTCTTTTAGTGAAAAAAAAACAAAAAAAAAACCTAAAAAATTTGTTCCCAAACACCGCCATAGTAACATTAATTCAAGCTTCAAGTTGATGTAGATCCAATTTCTTGCACGTCTTCATCATCATTAGCATCACCATCTTTTTCTTCGTTTGCACCTCCATCATCTGTAAACAACACAACCTCCATCTCAGGTTCATCAAGTGAGAGATTTGCAACCTTAAGCATCCCAACATCATCAAATGAATCAAATGTATTGCCCACAATATCCCATAACTTAGTCTCCCCTTCAAGGTATTGTGGGGTTCTCCTTGATAAAAAACGGAGGTTGCTATGAACAAAAAACCAAGTCCTTTGCACGTTAGAAAGGGAGGGGGGGAGAGGGAAAAGGTCTTAAAAAAAATACAATCTTAAAAATACTCTTAAAAAAACAGTCTTAAAATGTCTTAAATTGTAGACATTTTACATACTGTACATATGTAAACCTATAATTTTTTTTTTATAAAACAAAATACAGTCTTACATATATACATGTATATATAAACGTATAAAAAAAATAGTTTTGAGAAAGAGAGGGAGAGAGAGCAAGAGAAAGAGAAAGAGAGCGAGTGAGCGTGAGAGAGAGAGAGAGGGGGGGCTTACCTTCGAAGTCGTCTGGATGGAAGACGACTGGATGGAGCTCGACTGGATGGAGGTCTTCAATCGACTCGATGGGGGTCGAGGGTCTGCGATCGATTGGATGGAGGTGGTGGATCGACTGGTTCAAGGAAGTGGTGGATCGATTAGATGGAGCATGAGAGAGAGACGGGCTTACCCTCACTCCCTGTCGTTTATTGCGATTAGGGCAACGAAGTTGTTGTTGTTGTTGTTTTTTCTTTTTTTTTACTTTTTAATATTACACTTTGACCCCAAATAAATATGACAAAATTAAAAATGAACCCTACCGTGTTTCAATATGAACACGCGTGTTCCCTACAAAAAATTTATTAAATTAAAGGGACACATCATTTGACGTGTCCCATACATATTCCCGGCATATTTCCGTGTCGGATACTGTCACGACACCGATTTTGAAGTGTTCATACTTCATAAATGAGTGGTAAGCTTTGAATGGTTGGATATATTGAAGGATTGTTTATGAGTGGTAAGCTTTGACAGTGCTATTTTGAGGCCATATATACCGATAAAGAATTCAATTAGTTGGATTTGATTATATATATATATATATATAGCCTCCAAAATAAAAGCAAGCAAGCATTTGGGCAATCAGAAATCCAACTTAATTAATTTGGATTAAATTTAAAAGTGGCCAAGTTCGTAAGGCTGGTTTAATTCACAACAACAACCAGTGCACAAAGAGTAATGACTAGAAAATTATGTAATGTACAGCAAAATTCTAAAAACAGAATCAAGTGGGTGGGGTAGCGTTAATAGTGTTATATGCACCATCTCTCTGTGTGAGACAAAATTATTTACGTTGTGTTTGATTAAAAAATTTAAAGAGAAATTTAAAAAGAAAAAAAAATTGTAAAAATAAATAAAATTTAAATATATTTTATTTATTTTTTTAAAATTCTTTCTTAAAATTTTCAACAAAATAGAACATGAGCCTGTCATAGAGAGGACATAAGAAAGTGGTCCTTAATTGCTGAGATAGGGGAAGGAGGGCTGCTGCTCTGCGTGCAGGCGAGTGAAGAACGTTTGGTTTTATGTAGTGCGTTTATCTTAGGGGTGCAACTCGGGCGGGCTCAACTCGAACAACCCGAGCCCAGCCTGAGTTTTTTTAGGGCTTGGACAGTTATATCTTGTAATCTGGACGGGTGTAGACGCGCCCGTGGGCCTCATGCTACAGTTCGGACTCGATTTGTGTCACGGTTCTTAATCTGAACCAAAGAGTCCAAATCTGGCAAATCGTTTTGAGAAACAGATTTTTGAAAAAGTAGTGCCAAACATGGACTGCTTTGCCAGATACAGAGTCGCCACCTAAATATTTTAAAATGGGGGAATTTAGGAAACCCTGACTCGGTGCCGAAGGCCACATGTCCGTCATCACCGGAGTTGTCTCGGCTCGGGAGCTTGGGTACGATCGGGGAAGGTCAGCTATGAGCACCCCCTTTCGCCCGGTCCGAAGACCGGCCTCTACTAACCGTGATATCCGTTTTTGAAAACTTTACGTGTTCTTAAACCAATTATTAGCCTAGAATTACTATGTTACGCGCACAGCAAACAAGTATAGACTAGATTGCCTAATTTGGAAATAAACATTGCATATCCGCTCGGTTTGAAAATGCTTTGGAATTTGCTACTCGCAAGTAGGCTAAAATACGGATTTCAACGAGTTTTTCCAACTCAAACAATCCAACCTTCACCCACAGGCATTCAAGCAATTTATAACACATAAGCATCTAGCCACATGCTAAGCATACTGTCATGGTAACATTCACACTCATGTGATATGCTAAAGCGGAAATACTTACATAGTACTCCGTGCCAAAACAAAGAACTTGTTAGCAAACATGCATGATCCAAGTCCATGTAAAGTGCCTAATGCATCGCGTACAAAATGTTGCTAGAATAGGCTCGGCTATCCTAAACATGTCATGTGAAAATGCACAATTATCACGTATTCAGTTTGGGAGTTGAAGTATTGATGCAATTAGCGTGATGTACCGAGCCTAATGCATGCAATACAAATGCATGGATGCACACATGTGTAGCATAAGGTATGCTAAATTAAACGTGCCCTAATACTAACCATTAAAGCGGGTAAGTAAAAGGGAAGAAAGAAGTGAGGTTGGAAGACATACACACCACCCACACACACTTATTACAGATTTGCCCTCGCTCGGAGGGACCGAATAAATATTACAAATTAATTAACTACACAAGCTAATTAATATTACAAATTAACTAATTTAATTAACAAATTAAATTAACTAAAACAGGAAAACGCCTCGGGAAGCGCGCCACCATGCATGGGCTGCCTCTGTTTTCCTTCTTTTCCTCCTCTGGAGGCTGTCAAAGCCTCAGGACTGATCCCTTGGGTAGAGAGGAGTATCACCGGCTGAATGAAACTTCCACCGGCAGTGTAGTATGTCCATCGGCACAAAACAGGGTCTGTCGGCAGAGAAAATGGTGCCGGTCGGCACATTACACTGCTGGTCGGCAGAGTATTCCTGCAGAACCTGCAACTCACAGCAACAGAGGGCAAAACAAAGCATGGCAACACAATTCAAGGCATGTATGCACCAACCATGTCTCTTATCATTGTGATGACTCAAAGGGACATGTGCCTCGGTTCTCGGACCACCAATCACGCATTTCCATGCATGATGGCCCAAAGAACCAAGTATGCAACTTTGGTTTCAAATGCATGCAAACCAATCAAACAAAACTCCCAATCCCTATCACCCAAGTCAAGGGACAAGGAATGCATGCAAGATGCAATGCAACCTAGGCATACAAGCTAGGAATGCAACATGGCATGGCAAGGCACTTATGCAAGCATACAAGCATACATATGGCAATGCAAATAAATGGAAGGATGGACTTATACATTAATTAGGCAGCTCTAATAAGGCCTAAAACAGTGGCCATAATGACCAAAACAAGAAACCAAAACACATGCACACATACACATGATGGAAGGCCTACACTTGGGCATAAATCAAGCAACATTCAAGCACACTTGAAAGGGACAAACATGAACAATTAGTATGCATTATAAGCTCTAAAATCATGCTAATACATGGTGCCAAACCAAGCAACAAATCAAGCCAAGCATGCACCAAATGGCCTAAGTGTTCAAAGCAAATCAATGAGACATTGAACTACACTTAACAAGACCAAACAAGGCATGCAAAGAGGGACCAAAATCAGAGGTTTAGCATGTTAAAACAAAGCTAAAGGACTACTTAGATGGCATCTAAATGGCCCAAATACAAAGGCATACACCATGGCCAAAACATGGAGCATTGCAACACATGCTTTCAAAGCGTTAAAGAGACATGCAAGGCAATCAAACAAGCATGGAAATGGGACTGAAATGGCATGTAGGATGATTCCAAATCATCAAAACAATGCAAAGATGGCATGCTACACATGCACATACTCAAGGCCAACAAGCCCAAATATAAAGGAGCTATATAATGCATGCAAAGATCAACCCAAACGATTATGGACAGAGCTAAAACATGGCAAAATAAGCACATAAACTTCACAAATACAAGCCTAAAACATGCTCCAACAAAGGCTAACAACCTAGGACATGTTAAGGCACAAATAAGGCATTACATGGCAACTATGCTAAACATGCATGGAGTTCCAAAACCAACTTGAAATCATGTTATATCATGGATATATAAGCATGAAAAACAAACCAAACATGCTCAACACACACTCAAGCATAGGCTTCCTTAAGAGGCTAAAATGTGTCCTTTTCAAGGACAACAAGGAGAGGGGGTGGCCCTCTCCTTCTTGGGACTTCAAAGCATCATCTTCACCATTGAAATCCCTCAAGATTTCAGTGGTGAAGAGACCTCAACACCAAAATCCCGGAGCTAGCACAAAATGGCTCAAAATGAGGCCTTTTGAGGCCTAAGGGTGGTCAACAACCCTCAAACAACAAAACACTCTTAATAAACAATAAAGAGGGCCTAAAAATAGAACTTTTTTATGTTATACAATAATCACAAAAACAGCTCTAAGACTAGTAGAAAATTGATGCAAGAATGGGGAAAAAAGGGACTAGAATCTCACCCTTGATGCCTTCTTCAACAAAGATGCTCCAATGGCCTCCTTTGGCTCCAAACCAGTCAAGAAACTCAAGAACAAGCCCTTAGAACCTCAGCTCCAAGAGGAAGGTGAAACACTAGGTGTTTGTGTGCAATAGTGAGACACAAAACACCTAGTGTGCAAAATGAGAGGAAAAGAGAGATAGGTGAGTGTATCTAACCCTAACCCTAGAAAACCAGAGCTCTCCTCTGTATTTTTCTCTCTCAAAAATGTCTAAAAGCCTCTTTCTTGCCTTGGAGAGAGCTCCTCTCTATATGCCTCTTGTAAAGCTTACAAGACAAGCTTTGCAAGAGGGAGATCCCTCCATACACGTGTATGGAGGGGAGCAAAAGCAATACAGCTGTCTAAAAATATCTGCAAAAGCAGATGAACAGCAATCGGCCGGTAAAAAATGCCATCTTGGCCAAAAAGAGTGCCGGTCGGCACAAAATAGTGCTGACCGGCAACAAAGAGTGCCGGCCGGCAAACTATATTGCCGGTGGCAGCAAAAAACCAGCCGGTGGCATCTAGCCACTGCCGGTGAAGGGTGGGGATGGTCTACAAGCCCCACTCTTCCTCTCAAAGGCAAGAAGCAAGTGTTTGGTGCAAAACCAGACACTAAACGGTCGAGTTCGGGGATCCTGAGGCAAGGCACGCGAGCCGAGACCTCCGGGAACTCCAAACGAACACAAACATGGATAATCACCGAGTGTTCAAACGGTGACGTCCAAGTCTCGAGGACGGTCAAAAATGGGGTGTCTACAGTTGCCCCTCTTTGACAGAACTCGAAAGTCATAACAATGACGGGAGTGAATGTCAAAGCCCAGAGACGACCCATTTTTGACAAGGCCGAAGACTTAGACAAGCATACAAGACAAATAAGGTATGCGCCCGGAGGTAGGGGCAAAATGCAAGACAATGCACGAAGCCGAGCATACTTATGATCATGCAAGGAAAGCTGTAACGAAGCATACATGCGACAATTTTAAGCTAGCATACCAAACTACACTACAATGCAGAAAGGATGTAAGAGAATTATGAAATTCTCAATACGTCTCACTCGGGAGATACAATACCTGTGCGGCTCGTCTGGTTGCACCAGCTTCAAATGAACCGTACATACAATATCGTGCCTGTAAAGAAAACAAACTTAACAGGTACAATACTGTTAGCAATATGCACGACAATGCAAAAATAGTGGTGTACTTGAAATGCGTGACAGCGCAAAGCAAGTGGGGAGCATAACAATGCTGTGGAAATACAAACATGTAAGTGGAGCATGCGGTCTACGCCGGTAACGAATTGATCATAAGCATGCGGTCTACGCAGGTAACGAAACAAACAAGCGGTCTACGCAATTGAAACACGCGGTCTACGCAGGTATTAGAATTAACAAGTATGCGGTCTACGCAAGCAAAACATGCGGTCTACGCAGGTAATGGAATTAAGCATGCGGTCTACGCAAATCAAAACATGCGGTCTACGCAAGTAATGGAATTGGCAAGTATGCGGTCTACGCAAGCAAAACATGCGGTCTACGCAATCAAAACATGCGGTCTACGCAGGTAATGAAATTAAACATGCGGTCTACGCAAGTAAAACATGCGGTCTACGCAAGTAACGAAACTAACAGGCGATCTACGCGATTAAAACATGCGGTCTACGCAGATATTGAATTTAAACATGCGGTCTACGCAATCAAAACATGCGGTCTACGCAGATATTGAATTTAAACATGCGGTCTACGCAATCAAAACAAGTGATTACAAACATGCGGTCTACGCAGGTAATGTAATTAAACATGCGGTCTACGCAATCAAAACATGCGGTCTACGCAGGTAATGAAGTTAAACATGCGGTCTACGCAATCAAAACATGCGGTCTACGCAGGTAATGGAATTAAACATGCGGTCTACGCAATCAAAACATGCGGTCTACGTAATCAAAACATGCGGTCTACGCAGGTAATGAAATTAAGCATGCGGTCTACGCAATCAAGACATGCGGTCTACGCAAGTAATGAAATTTAAACATGCGGTCTACGCAGGTAATGGAATTAAGCATGCGGTCTACGCAATCAAGACATGCGGTCTACGCAAGTAATGAAATTGATTACAAACATGCGGTCTACGCAGATAATTGTAATTAACATGCGGTCTACGCAAGCAAAGAAAGTGATTACAAACATGCGGTCTACGCAGGTAAAGAAATGATATGCGGTCTACGCAAATAAAGAAATTGACATGCGGTCTACGCAAATAAGGAAATTGACATGCGGTCTACGCAAATAAAGAAATGATATGCGGTCTACGCAAACAAAGAATTAAGATGCGGTCTACGCAAGTAAAGAATTGAGATGCGGTCTACAGAAGTAAAGAATTAACATGCGGTCTACGCAAGTAAAGAATTGACATGCGGTCTACGCAAGTAAAGTAAAATGCAAACATGCGCAAAACCGCGCGACGATTTGAAATGCACAAAACAGTGCGATGATTTGAAATGCACAAAACAGTGCGATGAGCAGAACAGCGCGAGGTTTGAAATGCACAAAACAGTGCAATGCTAAGTGCGACACGTATGCCACACGGAATGTAAATGGGCTTAACTGCGCAACAACGCACGTATTCCGGAATGCATGACAATGCATGGAATGGAAATGCAATGATGATGCAAGAGAAATGTGCACGACAATGCAAAGGGGTGCGTGTTGCGACGCTTGCAACACGTGCATAACAATGCAAATGAGTGGCGCACGACAGCGCGATGTAATGCACCGAAGTAGTGTGATGAACTTGTGCAACACACACATGGGGCAACTTTTGAATTCAAAAGGATACAAAAAGGATACACCTTGCACGAATTCGAGTGCCACGCACTGGAGACACGGCCCGCGGTCAGAACGGAGGCCGGTTGAACGTCGGAGATGCACTTTCTTGCACTTTCTTGAGCTATGAAGACCCAAAACAACTCAAATGGCCTAAACAAGGTTGTGGGAACATCACCGGCCGAAAGAGGAGGCCACCGGCTGGCCACCGGCACAAAAACAATTCTATCGGCACAAAAAAGTGCCGGCCGGCACAAAATATTGCCGACCGGCAAACAGTTGCTGGTGCGGGGCAGTTTTGTCTTTCCACCTTGGGTGTTATAAAATAGGGTTTTAAACCCTATTTTCTCATTCTCTCCACGCCGAAATCCCTTGCTCTCTCTCTCTAGAGCTTTTTTTCTTCCCCGTTTCTCCGTTTCTTCGCGTTCTACACCCGTTTTGTCGTCGGATTCGCGTTTCTCTTCGCGTTTCAGACATTTTCCACCGATCACATTTTCGTTTCGGTGCCTCGTTTGGCGTTCTCGCCTTTTCGGGGTTTGTTCCCCTCACTTTCCTCTTCATTTCCGTGCCTCTTCACATTCCGGCCTTCCCGGCCATTTCCGACCCTCTCAGGAGTTGACTTTTCAGTTGACTCTTCACATTCCGACTCGGTTTTCCTTTTTCGGGCCATTTTCACACCATTCTCTACATGGCGGACGACATTCCACGTGGCGGGACTCCTCCGAACCACGAGATGGATCCCGGGGTCGAGCTCCTACCACTGAGCGAGCGCCCGTTCGACCCGGCGACCTACCGGCCGGCGATTCACGTTCTGCCCCCAGACGGCCTGCGTCAGTTCCGGAGCTTTGAGAGGTACGCGGCACCTGAGCTACTGCTGCGTGAGCCTACCTCCCACCTTTCATTCGGCACTTCCGAGGTAACTCTTCATCTTCTGCTTTACTTTCTGCAATGTAGGATACAAAACTGCCATAGTTAGCTGTATTCTCTAATTGCTGAAATCTGATATGCCGTAGGCCGTAGTTGACTGTAGACATACATACAACTGATATTTGCTTGAGACAGACACATGTACACACACTGCACTAACCCCGAATCACCCAAACACACGGCACACACTGTATTTCACTGCACACACACTGGTACCCAGTATTTGTCTGAATCTGTTAGATTTGCACACATGCTACATCTGTTCTGAAATACCCAAACACGCTGACACAGCACACGTATTTTTCTGTAAGCACACCGGCACCCGGTATTTGCCTGAATCTGACAAACTTGCATTCATGCCATATCTATCCTTTCAAAACTGCATTTTGAATGTTGTCTTGCAATTGTTATTTTCTGTTTGCAGGAGGGTTCCCATACCATTCGCGGGTATGGGAATACTGGTGCACGGGAGTGGTATGATGAGCTCCCTGATGCGGTCCAGCGCATCGTGGACCGGGCGGGCTTTGGCACCTTCTGCCGAGGGCTCTCTAGGTTGTCCACATGCAGACCTCTTCTTGCTGCTTTGGCGGAGAGGTGGTGGGACACCACCGATTCTTTCCACTTTTCTGCTGCAGGGGACATGACGATGACCCCTTATGACTTCTCGATGCTCACAGGCATCGGGGTAGGGGGGGATCCGATCCCTTTCGACACAGACATGGATGAGTGGACCACCGCTCAGGTCCATCTACTGGGGGAGGCCCCGCCACTAGCTCGTCCAGGTTTCGTGCGGTACTCCTGGTTCGAGACACAGTTTCGGGTTCAGCCCGTATTGGAGGAGGAGGCGCAGATGACCTTGGAGGACGAGGAGAGGTATGCTCGCGGCTTCCTTATGTTCCTGTTCGGGACTACCATCTTCGCCGACCGGGCGAACACCGTGCCTCTCTGTCTTCTCAGCGCACTGGTGGACGTCCGGGACATCTTGCACTACGACTGGGGTGGCGCTGCTCTGGCCACCCTTTACGGATACATGAGCTCGGCTTCTCGCGGCAGCGGCCAGCTGCTTGGAGGCTACTGGCGGGCTTGGGAGGTACATTTCTTCTCCGCTTTTTTCATTTCTGTCCGATATTCTCTGTACTCTGTACACTGCACACACTGTGGTCTGCTTTGCACTTACTGTATACTGTACACACGGCACACACATACATTCTGCTTTACACTGACTGTACACTGCTCACACTGTACACTGTACACAATACAAAACACGGCTCTGCCATTCCTGCTTCATTCTGCATATTCTGCTTTATCTGATGGTCATACTGACATCTGTTTTACAGTTGTGGGTTTACGCCTACTTCCCTAGGCTTGCACCCGTACCAGTTGCGGAGCCTCCTCCGGCTGTACCGTTCTCGAGTCGCTTCGACGGGAGATGCACCCGGCGACCACGGGAGACGTTCGGCTTCTTCCGCCGATATTTCGACACCATCACCCCCACAGAGGTATGCTTTACTTTCAGTTCGTTTAGCTTCGCTTTCCCACTGCATATTTCAATAACAGTAGATAACAAACTGTCTGTTACTTTCAGATCACATGGCGGCCATGGGCTTCCTTGCCGTCGGCGATGCGGGGTCGGTTCCCTGGTGCTGAGGAGACCTCGCGTTTCCGGATCTTGCTAGAGGGCCCGGTCTGTCGGGCTTGGTACCTAGGGGAGCGTTTTCTACGCCAGACCCACGGGTTACCTGAGCAGATAGTCCCGGTTCACCCTCCTGCAGAGATGAGGGAGACCGAGGGGCTGACCCCTGAGTAGCTGGATGATTACTCCATCGGCTGGGAGGAGGCCAGCTTCCGAGGCACCGGCGGCTATCAGGAGTACGTGCGGACGTACCTGATGCGTCCCTTGAGCGGCCGTCGAGCAGAGGGGGCCAGGCCTGTAGCATCGGCGACTGGGGCCGGAGCAGGAGCAGGGGCTGGATCTTCGAGGAGGGCCCGGGTCCGTGGCAGGGGTAGAGTGCAGGGAGGACGGGGAGCTGGCTGGCCTGCCCTGCCTGCTGTGCTGACTTTCCAGGGGCAGGGTGGGTCGACCTATCAGATCCCCTTTGCCCCTCCACCGGCTGGTCACGAGTTCATTGACGTCCCCGACTTACCACCGGTATGTATCTACTACATTTTGTATAGTCATTCAATTCAGTTTACTTGATATTCCACAGAATATTGACGCATCTGATACTTTTGCAGGCTTCTTCTGAGTACACCCGTCAGTCGTTGGCGATGAATGCCTCGATGATGGGGATGCTCCAGCGGACATTTGACCTCCTAGCCGTCTACAACATACCGGTATGTCCTTCTGACACTGGCCTCAAACCATTCATCCACTGCTTTACATAATCTGATTCATGGCACAACACCTGACACACTGATCTCACAACATCTGATACACTGCATACACTGCATTCTGCACTGTACTCTGTACTGATAAACTGCTCACGGCATTCCTATACTGTACTCGCACACTGCATTCTGCACTGTTAAACTGCTCACGGCATTCATACACTGTACTCACACACTGCATTCTGCATTGCTAGACTGCTCACGGCACTCTTACTGTATTCATACACTGCATTCTGCACCTTTAAACTGTTCACAGTGTACTGATGCATTTCCCTTTTGTGTACTTTTTCAGCCTCCTTTCCAGATTCCCATGGCAGGAGGTGCTCCATCCGGGCCTTCTGTCCCTGCTCGGGGGAGAGATGAGGGGGGCAGGATATTTCCCCGTACCAGGGGAGGGCGTACTCACGTCGGGAGCAGCTCGCGAGCTCCAGTCCCGGATGATGACGACGACGAGGAGTCAGAGGCGGAGGCAGAGGCGGAGTCCGAGTCATCGAAGGAGGAGACCGGAGACGGTTCTAGCTCGGGCTCTGACGACGACGCTGATGATGCTCCTGGACCCTCGTCCAGGAAGAGGACCAGGACGGACTGACAGCCCTTGGGAGTCGCTGGACATAGATGCAGATTTTTGCTATCTTCTCTTTTTTGTACTTTTCTTTTTGCTGGTAGATAGATTACCGTGTACTGTCGCAGGCAGATTTTGTTTCCAAAACTTGTACATTTGAAAAGATAATGAAATGAAACGGACTTTTTATCTGAAAAAGTGTTTACATTTACACATTTCATGTATTGCATCGCATCTCATCATGTTACACCTCAATGTAAACGAAATTGATTGGTTATCTGAAAATTGAACACTTGCACTTGTAATAATCAGATAACTTAAACAGCCAACAGCAAAATGCACCCAAGCAACCCACTGCCTGATTCTGGACACATAGCCCTTGCTCTACTGGGGATTAATCTGTATACAGCCCATAACACAGCATTCAATTTATTCTGCACACGGCAAATTCTCAAACGAACAGCCCAATCTGACAGGACGGACCTCAAAGATGGAACCGGTTGGAGTCAAAACGCGTTCAAATGTAGAGAATGGCACAGCATTCTGAGTATAAGCGATTTTTGAAATCGAATGAGGGTTTTTCAAACCGGGATATCGAGCCTACAACTGAACACAGCGGGGAGGACTCAAACAAAGAGGTACACGACCTAAACACAACGAGACACGCTCGGGAGAGACTCAAAACAAAATGCGAGACCGCCAAATCAAAAGGACACGACACACAGACGCTTTAGCGAAGATGGGGGACCTCGGACCACGAGGAGCCAGTTCAATCTGGGTATTGTTTCCCACCCTTTCTGATTTGTGATTCTCACATCACTCGACTCTCAAGCTCGGATTTTCTCTTAAAACCCTTTTCTCGCTTTTCTCTCAACTTACACCTCTCTATTCTTCAATCTCTCATTTTTCATCCCTCCCCGGGGTGATTGATGGATAAATAGAAAGTTGCGGGTTCATGCTCAATACCGTTAGCTCACGGCTATTTCTTTCGGCGGGCAGAGCGCTCTTCTGGCAAGTACGTTGATGACGGGGGAAAGACAGAATGCCGGACTCAACTGCGCCCCTAGTTCATCATTTTAACCATTTTTTCGTTTTTGCTTTCTACTAAAACGGTTTTGATCAAAACGAGAGTCGGATAAACGTACTTGTTTGATTTTTGATTTGAAAACCGTGCGAGTCAAGCCGCAAGCACTGAAAATTTTCCTTTTTGGGTCCAAGACAATGGTCCGATTTTGGAAAATGAAATAGTTTTCGAGAAAATAGTCAACCTCAGTAAAAAATTTCAAAAACTATTTTTCAAACAGCTGATGCTCGACAAGCATGGAGCTTACCCTTTGAGATGCGCAACCTCGGATCGGAGGCAATGGAAAATTGCCCCTGGTTTGAAGGGGGGTGGGAGGCAACGGAAAGTTGCCCCTAGTTGGGAAGGCGGCTCACAGCGGCTCATGGCAACGGAAAGTTGCCCCTTGTTTGGGATGGTGCCGCAGCAATCTGCAGACAGTCTTCATTGGCGGTGGTCGAGCTCTTGGACACTGCGATGACGAAGACGGTCGCAACACATATATGGACACAATCACCTTGAAGGGTGTTGGCCACTGGACTTTGAGATGGAATTGAAACCATTGCATGGACTGAGACGCTTATGAAAGCGTTGGGGGCTGGACTTCATGATGAAGTTGCCTACGTATCCCAAACATGGGAATCAAGCCTTACGTAGTTCCGGTTAAGGTCCACTCGGGTATTTTAACCTTCACTTTGTTTGGCTCTTACTTTTGCCAAGGCGCCCAATGCGGGTTTTCGACCTTGCGAGCTTCTTTCCATTTTCTTTTGTTCGTTTCTTTTTCTTTTCTTGCTTTTTTTTTTCTTTTTCTTTTTTTTCATTCTTTCTTTTGTATTTTTCTCTTGCTCTAACTTTTGCCTGGACCGCCCTTCCGGGTTTTCGGCCCAGCGAGCCTCTCAAAGGGTAAAAGTGTAGCAAGTCCGTGCCAAAATGGTTTTTTTGAAATTGAAGCCTCTCTGTGTCTAGGAGAACGGCTGTTGCACTGATTTGCGGAGAATCCATCAGGGTTACTCTGCGAGCTTCTTCCGGCGATATCCACTCCTTCTGATTTGGCTTTGGTGCCTCTTGCTCGAGGGCTACTTCAAAACTGGCCACACAGGCCTTTCACGGCGTTTGTCCGTTGAACTTTCTGAACATTCTGAACGGGTTCAAAGTCGGAAAACAAATAGGTTGAATCTTGAGGCTGAGAGCGATCCTAGGCTGCGCAATCTCAAGAGCGATTCCACACAGGTCTTCGCAGGGCCGCGTAAAACATTTGCTTTTGAAAGTTTTTAAGGAAGCGACGAATCGCTCGCGCCGAAGATAGTGTGGAACCAATCTGGATCAGGCCAGGGTCCTTCTCAGTACTCACGCCGACAAGCATGGCTTTATTCATAAAAAGGCTTAGCACGCTTCTCTTTTTCTCAAAGTGATCAAAATTTTACAAAACCCGAGGAATTCCTTCCTCTTCGTTTTCATCACCGCAGTGTTCAAAAAGTTTGTTTTTTTTTTTTTTGAAAAACTTAGGTTAATGCAATGAGTTTCGCACACAGGAGAGCAGGCGAGATGTACTATCAGCCCATTCAAATTCTCTGGTCCTTATGCTGAAAGCAAGCATGAAGTTGAGATAGCAACAGCTGTTTTGATCGGCTTCGTTGGTGCAACTGGCCCCTTGGCAGACACAGACTCAAAACAAAAACAAATAATTACAAAACAAGACGGTGTTCGAGGCAACAACCCCTGAATCACCTGGTATTATATACAACGGGGACTGACTCGATACAACAAAACAGACCCTTAAGCAAAAAAGATTGACTCAAGACAAAGAGACAGACTCAAAACAAAAGACTGACTCGATATCCAAGCCAGGATTTACAAAACTCGGTTTCACCGATGCTCAAAAATGCGTGCCAGACGCTTCATCAAAAATGTACCAAATGTTGCCCGCAGGCGGTTCACTTTACATACTCGCGGTATCTGAGCCCTCGAAATCCAACAACTGAGTGGTGACGGGCTTGCCTGAGGTGGGTGGTAGGATAACCTTGTTATCAATCAAATCCTGCACTTCATGACGAAGGCGGGAACAACCATCGGTACTGTGACCGGACTGTTGATGGTACGCACAGTACAAGGTAGCATCATGAGTGGTGGGGAGATTCTTCGGGAGTGGCCGGGGCTCCAAAGGCTTAAGATGCCCATTCTTCGCCAATATTAGCAATGCCCTAGACAAAGGCATGTGGAGATCATGAAAAACCCTGCGCCCTCGGGGCAGGTACTTTGCAGTTTGAGGATTCTTGCCAGATGCGCTGGCGAAAGGATCAGCTGGCGCTGCCTTGGCTTTTGGAACCTTTCCCGGTGCAGGGGTGGGAGCTACTGGAATTGTCTGGGCATGACGGGGCCCGTCCCGGTTTTCTGTCTGGCTTGAACTGCCTTTGGTTGGAGCGGAGAAAGCGTCATCTACAGCTTTGGTCACTATTGCAGATGTTTGTTGCTTGCTCATCCCTCTGGCTTTCAGAGCCTCGACTGCCCACAGCAGTTGCTCAATGGGGTCGGCGTTTACCTTTGCCTTGTCTTTTCCCCTGGCCTCAGCCTGATCAAGGGTCTGGGTTGGTGCTGGCATGTCGTGGCTATAGCCGGAAGCCACCTCTGGCTGGCTGAGCTCTATCACAATCCGCCCCAGTAGCGGGGGCTCCTGTGGTACAAAATTCCCGGCATACGGCGCCGCTGGCGGTGAAGCCGACATTCCATAGGCGAGGTCTGCCACAGACCTTTGGAGATCGCCTATCATCCCTATCAATTCGAAGGTGGTGGGCTCACGAGCCTGATATAACTGGGGAGCCCAGACTGGGTGCACAACAGGCATCCTGGGTGGGTGTGACATACTAATGCTGGCCTCATTCTGCGGAGTGGTTCCCTGCTCCGATACAGCCGTCATAACCACAATTTCTTCTGAACTTGGCGCCGCCATAAATCCTGCCTCAGCAAGGGGGAGACACTGGCTATTCTGTTTCAACTCTGCAACTCTCTAAACCTTGAAAGGAAAAAAATACAGTATTTCAGCCCAAACTGATCAAACACGGGTGTAGCCAGACAACTGTACCCTACTACTGATCACTGTTCCCACATTTCTGTTCCCAAAATACTGAATCTGATACCCGCGGATAACTGATTCCCACAACTGATACTGGTACTGGTGTCTTCAGGTTTGATACTCAAACTTGCAAACTGACATGTGCGTTCCCTGTAGAGTAACACTCTAAAAGCACATAGCAAGTAAAGAGAACAAAACACCCCTATGTTGGGGTAGGGTTTCCCTGTCCTATTTTGTCAGGAGCTAGGGTTTCACTACGCACACAGCGGTTCTCAAACAACTTAGCATCGGGTAAGTAACCTGTCCTAGCTTGGAATGGTCACTATGGATCCGAATATGCACTAGGTCGAATGGTCAAAAGGGGTGCCCCGGTAAACCGGGGTTTGTCTTCCCATACTGTCAGAGCCCATAGCCGGTCAGCCTTATGGACATGCCTTGACAAGACAAGCCTCCGGCAAACCGTTCAGGAATGGCAGATGGAAAACACTGTGTTCCTAGGGGCACCAATGCACATGCAATGCAAAGAAACACATAAATGAGATCAAAACAGGATATCACGAGTTCGAGTCAAGCTCTCTAACTCCCCAGCAGAGTCGCCAGAAACTGTAGACGCGCCCGTGGGCCTCATGCTACAGTTCGGACTCGATTTGTGTCACGGTTCTTAATCTGAACCAAAGAGTCCAAATCTGGCAAATCGTTTTGAGAAACAGATTTTTGAAAAAGTAGTGCCAAACATGGACTGCTTTGCCAGATACAGAGTCGCCACCTAAATATTTTAAAATGGGGGAATTTAGGAAACCCTGACTCGGTGCCGAAGGCCACATGTCCGTCATCACCGGAGTTGTCTCGGCTCGGGAGCTTGGGTACGATCGGGGAAGGTCAGCTATGAGCACCCCCTTTCGCCCGGTCCGAAGACCGGCCTCTACTAACCGTGATATCCGTTTTTGAAAACTTTACGTGTTCTTAAACCAATTATTAGCCTAGAATTACTATGTTACGCGCACAGCAAACAAGTATAGACTAGATTGCCTAATTTGGAAATAAACATTGCATATCCGCTCGGTTTGAAAATGCTTTGGAATTTGCTACTCGCAAGTAGGCTAAAATACGGATTTCAACGAGTTTTTCCAACTCAAACAATCCAACCTTCACCCACAGGCATTCAAGCAATTTATAACACATAAGCATCTAGCCACATGCTAAGCATACTGTCATGGTAACATTCACACTCATGTGATATGCTAAAGCGGAAATACTTACATAGTACTCCGTGCCAAAACAAAGAACTTGTTAGCAAACATGCATGATCCAAGTCCATGTAAAGTGCCTAATGCATCGCGTACAAAATGTTGCTAGAATAGGCTCGGCTATCCTAAACATGTCATGTGAAAATGCACAATTATCACGTATTCAGTTTGGGAGTTGAAGTATTGATGCAATTAGCGTGATGTACCGAGCCTAATGCATGCAATACAAATGCATGGATGCACACATGCGTAGCATAAGGTATGCTAAATTAAACGTGCCCTAATACTAACCATTAAAGCGGGTAAGTAAAAGGGAAGAAAGAAGTGAGGTTGGAAGACATACACACCACCCACACACACTTATTACAGATTTGCCCTCGCTCGGAGGGACCGAATAAATATTACAAATTAATTAACTACACAAGCTAATTAATATTACAAATTAACTAATTTAATTAACAAATTAAATTAACTAAAACAGGAAAACGCCTCGGGAAGCGCGCCACCATGCATGGGCTGCCTCTGTTTTCCTTCTTTTCCTCCTCTGGAGGCTGTCAAAGCCTCAGGACTGATCCCTTGGGTAGAGAGGAGTATCACCGGCTGAATGAAACTTCCACCGGCAGTGTAGTATGTCCATCGGCACAAAACAGGGTCTGTCGGCAGAGAAAATGGTGCCGGTCGGCACATTACACTGCCGGTCGGCAGAGTATTCCTGCAGAACCTGCAACTCACAGCAACAGAGGGCAAAACAAAGCATGGCAACACAATTCAAGGCATGTATGCACCAACCATGTCTCTTATCATTGTGATGACTCAAAGGGACATGTGCCTCGGTTCTCGGACCACCAATCACGCATTTCCATGCATGATGGCCCAAAGAACCAAGTATGCAACTTTGGTTTCAAATGCATGCAAACCAATCAAACAAAACTCCCAATCCCTATCACCCAAGTCAAGGGACAAGGAATGCATGCAAGATGCAATGCAACCTAGGCATACAAGCTAGGAATGCAACATGGCATGGCAAGGCACTTATGCAAGCATACAAGCATACATATGGCAATGCAAATAAATGGAAGGATGGACTTATACATTAATTAGGCAGCTCTAATAAGGCCTAAAACAGTGGCCATAATGACCAAAACAAGAAACCAAAACACATGCACACATACACATGATGGAAGGCCTACACTTGGGCATAAATCAAGCAACATTCAAGCACACTTGAAAGGGACAAACATGAACAATTAGTATGCATTATAAGCTCTAAAATCATGCTAATACATGGTGCCAAACCAAGCAACAAATCAAGCCAAGCATGCACCAAATGGCCTAAGTGTTCAAAGCAAATCAATGAGACATTGAACTACACTTAACAAGACCAAACAAGGCATGCAAAGAGGGACCAAAATCAGAGGTTTAGCATGTTAAAACAAAGCTAAAGGACTACTTAGATGGCATCTAAATGGCCCAAATACAAAGGCATACACCATGGCCAAAACATGGAGCATTGCAACACATGCTTTCAAAGCGTTAAAGAGACATGCAAGGCAATCAAACAAGCATGGAAATGGGACTGAAATGGCATGTAGGATGATTCCAAATCATCAAAACAATGCAAAGATGGCATGCTACACATGCACATACTCAAGGCCAACAAGCCCAAATATAAAGGAGCTATATAATGCATGCAAAGATCAACCCAAACGATTATGGACAGAGCTAAAACATGGCAAAATAAGCACATAAACTTCACAAATACAAGCCTAAAACATGCTCCAACAAAGGCTAACAATCTAGGACATGTTAAGGCACAAATAAGGCATTACATGGCAACTATGCTAAACATGCATGGAGTTCCAAAACTAACTTGAAATCATGTTATATCATGGATATATAAGCATGAAAAACAAACCAAACATGCTCAACACACACTCAAGCATAGGCTTCCTTAAGAGGCTAAAATGTGTCCTTTTCAAGGACAACAAGGAGAGGGGGTGGCCCTCTCCTTCTTGGGACTTCAAAGCATCATCTTCACCACTGAAATCCCTCAAGATTTCAGTGGTGAAGAGACCTCAACACCAAAATCCCGGAGCTAGCACAAAATGGCTCAAAATGAGGCCTTTTGAGGCCTAAGGGTGGTCAACAACCCTCAAACAACAAAACACTCTTAATAAACAATAAAGAGGGCCTAAAAATAGAACTTTTTTATGTTATACAATAATCACAAAAACAGCTCTAAGACTAGTAGAAAATTGATGCAAGAATGGGGAAAAAGGGACTAGAATCTCACCCTCGATGCCTTCTTCAACAAAGATGCTCCAATGGCCTCCTTTGGCTCCAAACCAGTCAAGAAACTCAAGAACAAGCCCTTAGAACCTCAGCTCCAAGAGGAAGGTGAAACACTAGGTGTTTGTGTGCAATAGTGAGACACAAAACACCTAGTGTGCAAAATGAGAGGAAAAGAGAGATAGGTGAGTGTATCTAACCCTAACCCTAGAAAACCAGAGCTCTCCTCTGTATTTTTCTCTCTCAAAAATGTCTAAAAGCCTCTTTCTTGCCTTGGAGAGAGCTCCTCTCTATATGCCTCTTGTAAAGCTTACAAGACAAGCTTTGCAAGAGGGAGATCCCTCCATACACGTGTATGGAGGGGAGCAAAAGCAATACAGCTGTCTAAAAATATCTGCAAAAGCAGATGAACAGCAATCGGCCGGCAAAAAATGCCATCTTGGCCAAAAAGAGTGCCGGTCGGCACAAAATAGTGCTGACCGGCAAACTATATTGCCGGTGGCAGCAAAAAACCAGCCGGTGGCATCTAGCCACTGCCGGTGAAGGGTGGGGATGGTCTACAAGCCCCACTCTTCCTCTCAAAGGCAAGAAGCAAGTGTTTGGTGCAAAACCAAACACTAAACGGTCGAGTTCGGGGATCCTGAGGCAAGGCACGCGAGCCGAGACCTCCGGAAACTCCAAACGAACACAAACATGGATAATCACCGAGTGTTCAAACGGTGACGTCCAAGTCTCGAAGACGGTCAAAAATGGGGTGTCTACAACGGGTTTGGGCAGATTTTTGATGCCCGAATTGCAATTTGGGCCGGGCTTGGGCAGAACCAATGGCCAACCCGAGCAACCCGAACCCGAATTCAATTTAATATATTATATAAATTATATAATATATAATATATAATATATATATATATAATTTAATAAATTATGTAATATATATAAATTAAGTAAAAGAGTTAGTCTTAATTTTTATTTTTATTTTTTTTTTTGGTTAGTCTTCTATTAAGTAAAAGAGTTAGTCTTAATTTTTATTTTTTACTTTTTTTTGGTTAGTTTTCTACCATTAGATTAGCATCTTTTATGTCTACCCTTAGATCTACCTACAGGTTTCTGAACTCGGGCAATTCGGGCAATTCGGGCAACCCGAGTTCAAAATACAAAGCTTGGGCCAGGCTTGGGCAACAATGTTCGGGTTCATGGTCGGGCTTGGGCGGGCTTGGGCAGTGCCAAATACAATTCGGGTCGGGCTTGGGCAGACCCCCAACCCGACCGAACCCGCCCGAGTTACATCCCTAGTTTCTCCTATTGAATAATTGCTGCTCTATTTTGAAACTCTGACTTAGTGTATTTACATATTACTTTTCACAATTTTATTGTGATTGAAATCAAACAACAATGATAGAGACCACTAATTTTGAAGTTTTAAAAAGATCACTAATAACATGACACTCAATAAAAAAAAAAATACAACACCAAGACCAAAACATTAAATCATTTTTGGTAGGACTCACTGCTACATCATTAATGATAGCACTAATTAATATTCTTACTCATTTTTTGAAATCAAATTTAAATTCCATTTTTAATTATTTTTTCATATCAAAACAATCTAATTTATTATTCTCTTATGTCTATACCTTTGTATTAATATATATATATATATATATACACATATACGGTTATAGGATGTGATTCTGATTATGATTTGATGCAGTAACCTCCAAAATGGGTTGACTTGACTTGCATTAACGCAGGCACAGAGTATGGCAGAGCATGTGCATTGCCTGCACACAACGCAACACAGCAGTAGTCCCCATTTGTTTAGACTTGTGCCAGTGTGGTTGGAGTTAGAGGTGAGGAATGGATACGTCGATACGTTAAAATTGATTGAATCGAATTGATTTATCGTATTTTGGATGGATGTGTGATGATGAATAGATAGTTACGGATTGATTTTTTTTAATTTATCAATCTGGCGGACAGATGGCAGATTTGAGATTTCTTTAGCCGCAACCGAACCGTCAAACTACGAGCACTCTTAATAATTTATAAAACTTTGTGTTTTTAGTTTGTTTAAATATTCTGTTTGTGTTTTCAGTTAAAAAAGAGTTTAAATATTCTGTTGAAAAAAAATTTTCAACTTGAATATCTTTTTTTAAATTGAAAAAAAATAAACGTATTATTTATCTATATTTTTTTGTTTTTAAATCTATCTCTAAAAATAATAAATAGAAAATATGATATATGCTAGTTGGTTTTTGTTTTCAAAAATAGATATAAATGTAACAATACAAAGACATACAATCTCTACTACTGCTCTGTTCATAGTTTTGGTGGTTTGAATTATTTTTATATTTTAATAATCACAGATTGTAATACATTATATGGATGAGGCATGCAGTGATGGTAATATTTTTTTAAGTCATCGACTGTAATATTTTTTTTTTTTTAAGGAAGTGCACAAGTTGAATTATGTTAAAAATTTATAAAATTTGAAACCGCCAAATCAATTTGCATCCATCCGTCAAACCACCAATCCGCTCAATCCACATCCGCCGGATTGGCGGACGGATGCAGATTGATTTTCTCCAATCCGCCAATCTGGCGGACGGATGACAGATTGGAGGTTCCGTGGCCGCAACCGATCCGCTCCCACCCCTAGTTGGAGGGAATGAACACAAGATAAGATGAGTGTTTGAGAAGTTGATTATTTTAATAAGTTATTTTAATTTTAATTATTATAATAGGTTAAAATTTTTATATTTGAAAAGATGATTAAATTTTTTTTATAGTTAGATATGATATTTGAGAGAAAAAAAAAATGAAATAATTATAAAATTTGATATGATATTTTATCTTATTAATTATTTTAATATATTTTGGTTTAGTCTTGGATAACTTATCAAAGTAAAAAAGTCAAAAAGTTTATACTATTTGGGAGAAACTTGTGGGGAAAACTTAGAAGGTAAAATTATTACTTTTGTTTTTTGGATTCAATTGTTCAAAAGTCAAAAAGTAAATATGAGTAAAATGGTCATTTTAATTTTACTATAATATTTTATTACACAGCTTTTAATAACAAGTCAAAAAATTATTTCAAACATACATTTTTTTTTTTACTTTTTTAATTAAAAAATAAAAAAAAATGCACTTGTGAAAAAATAGCCCAAACCCAACTTGCCAAACACCCCCTTGCAGCAAGTCGCCCAGCACCGCACCATGTAACTTGTCAACCACTATAAACCTGCGTCCCACTGGATCCTTCCCCTTCAAAATGAGTTTGGATGACCTCAGATTCTCATAATTTCAATAGATAATGAATTTGAATAAAAATTTATAAATAAATAAATAAGTAAAATATAAATAAAATATAATTATATTTTATTTATTTTTTAAAAAATACTAATAATTATTATTTGAAAAAATTATTTATAAGTCCTATTAGGGAAACTTATGCTACATATGGTCCTACGAAGAAACTTATGTTCCTATAAGTTCTGTGTAAAGTTTGTTGACACATTTACCCTTAATATTAGTCGTTAATATTATAAATAATGGTAAAACCATATATACGAAATTGAATATTACCATAGATTAAGTTTGCGAAACGTAACGTGACACCTACATAAACGTAACGTAACGTGACCATATCAAATGGGACATTACATAAACGTAACGTGACACCGTAACGAGACACCTACATAAGCGTAACGTAACGTGTCACGTTTCGTTTCGCAAACTTACTATGTTTTTGATTTTTTAAATTGAATGTAAAAATGTTAATTGTTCGTGTATTTTGAAATTCACATTCACATATATATGACGCGAAACCTACATAAACCTAACGTGACGTGTCATGTTACGTTTCGCAAATAGGATCTTGTGAAATACATTCTTATCTAAATAGAACTTGAGACTCTATAAGAAATTTCACAGGACCTAATATAGTATAAGTGTCCGAAATAAGACTTATAAATAAGTCACCCTTATTATTTTCTCATTGAGAATTCATAAGGAAACAAAATGTTTGAATAATATTGACATATGAATTTTATTTCTACCAAACAATAATTTGGAAAACCTAACAAACAAGAATTGATTTACTAAAAAAGCAAAATTGTTTGAGATCTTAAAAATTTTACCAAAAATTATATTAAATGTCTCATATAGATGTAGAACTCATATAAGATTCATATTGTGTGGGTCTCATATTCATATTTGATAGAATTTTTAAAATCGTTAACATTTCTAAAAAAAAAAAAAAAAAAATAGAATTTTTTTTTTTGATAAACACCTGGAGGGCTGTTATCCGTGCAACGACGTACGCAACGATATAATTGTGGACTTTCCATGCAGGAATAATGTTGGATAATTACATTTTAAATTGGGCTTCTTTCCGCCCATAATTAAATTAGAGGATATTGCTAATTGGATTGAAAGATATTGTTTGGAGTCATGTAGGGCACCCGAATCTGATCCGAAGATTGGAATCTATTTAAAAAAAATTGATCTGATAGTTCGATAATATGAATCCGTTTATTAAACGGATTGAATGTGTAAAAATTTGATCCGATTCTATAATTCGATAATCCGATCCGATTTATTTTGAATTTGAATGAAGAAAACACAAAATGAAAAAAAAAAAAATTATATAAAATTGTAGTTCAATAAATAAATAAATGGATCGGATTATCGGATCGGATATCTGAAATCATCGTATTCGGATCCGGGTGATCTATAATCGAATATTGACTAAACAGATTTTGATCGGATTCAGATTTGTCTTGATCGGATTGGATTCAGATTTTGACAAATTCGATCCGAATTTGATCCATTTACAGGCCTAGACTCATGAGGCTCATTATAGGTTTGTAAAATAAAAATAAATGTCCTATTTTTAAAATAAGATTTGTCGTTCATATAATACCATTCAATTCCAACTCCATAAAGGACTTTTTCATATCACACTTATTTATTATTTGGAAGCAGATCTCCTCTAGTGTCCAAATTTTAGCCTAAAGGGTGTTGTTTTCCGTTTCAATTACCTAAACTGTTTATTTTGTTGGACATGTCATGTATTTCATTCACATAAAAAATTAGGTTGATTCGATAATCGGAACATATTCAATTTATTTCGTTTGTCATAAAAAAAAAAATTAATGACAAATGTATTTTTAAAAATAAGTCATACAGTTCTTTGTGACAAACGCAAATGATATGCACAACGTGTACGCCGCCTTAAAAGGTGCACGACTATGGTAACTACGCTTATATCCACTAGCCGCCGTCCTTGATCGGCGGTACGTAAGGGGAGTCCAATACTGACTGCTCATTACTCCTTCCATTTTTTATAATACACTTCAAATCTTTTATCCTATAAATTACGCAAATTTTCTTACCTCTGCTAACCCTTCTATTCTGACACCTTAGCTTTGATATTTTTTCCCTCTGCTCCTCATACCCATAAACAAACTTCGCCAGAGCTGACTACCGCCTTTCTTCCCATAGTCCTATTTGCCACGTCAAAAAATGATCTACACACATTTGAGTGAACTGCCCATAATTCTCGGGATACTCTTCTAAAGAGTACAACATTGTATACCAAAACAATCAACAAAAAAAAAAAAAAAAGACTGAAAAGAAGGGACAAAACAAGGTACTAGAAAACAACTTCACCACAATAGCTATCCCACTGCAAAAGCATATTCCTCTACACCATCAAATGTGTTCTGGTACCAAATAAATAGCAAAACTGCCCCGTGATTAAGTACGAAGTTTCTCCATTCAAAATAATTCAAACACATTTATTTTCCCGCCTTTGCTTTATGTCTTTCATTCTGCAAGAATATTTACTTTACAACCATGCAAACCACTAGAAAAGTAACACGTGTATAGCACTATTTGGCAAAGGAATCAAAAGTACTCACACCACTCACACCACTCACACTTGGGCCCAGGTGTGATTTCCTTTTAACCTCATCCATACACGTGTCCATAAGTATAACAATAGACGGCCCAGATCAGCGGGAGGGGGGGCGTTGGTAAAATTAATATTGCCCCCCCCCCCCAATTACACCACTCACACCATTCACACCGGGCTTTTTAACTAATAGGGAGGCCTTGTATGGCTGGTGTGAGTTCATTGTTTGCCACTACAAAATACCTCGCCAAGTCTCTTTTCGTTTCTATGCCAAGAATGTTTTTCTCTCCTACCCACAATGCCCATGCCCAAAAGAACAACTCTTGGAACTCCTCTAATCCCTTCTCCAACTAGTCTGTCAGCCATACTATATACTTGTCGCAAGGGAGCTCCACAAAGATGGAAACCCTTACCTTCATGACATGTTTCAATGCACAAAGAAGATCCAAACTACCAACCCGAGATTTTTCGATCTCACCGGAACCAACGGAAGAATCTATCATCCAAATATAGAAAACTCCACTCTCCACTAACAAGTCGATAGTATATACAGAAAGGGGGCGACATCGTAGAATGGGGAGAATTTTCATCGAAAGGGAAAAGTCTTTTGAAGAATAGACATGAGCTTTGGAGGGTAATACTTGCAAAAGCAGAAACGGAGGAACAATTCTTTGCACTCTGCAAAGAAAGATGTCTCACCGATTACGTCACAAAATACTCCCAATTAAAAACATTTTCGAGGGATCATTACAAAAGAGAGAGGCCCTCATATACTAGCCCCTTTAATTCATTTCCTTTCTTAAATGAAAAAGTAAAAAAATGGGCAGAAAATAATATTTTGTTTGTAAGTTGAAATTTTATACAATACGAGTTATGTCAAAATTGTTGTCTCTCCATTTGGAGGGAAGACGACTAGATTAGATTAGAGATACACAAAAATAATATCAACAATTTATATATTGACGAAGAACTCTCCTCTTCTTCTGATAACAAGAACCAGAATAGCGGCCCATCTGCCCAATCTCCTTCTACCTCGAAGGACCCTCAAGAACAGGAAAAATCGCTTGGGCCAGAAGTCTTGGATGACACAATTACTTCTTCAGCAGAATAAGTGTCACGACCCAAACCCGCCCCTATAGGTTTAGCGTCGTAACCGGCCAGTAATCCTTGAATTACCAAAGACCTCTTAAGACTTAACTTGAGATTAAGGGCTGCGGAAGTAATTACATAAAGAAATATACATAGTCCATCGAGCTGTGCAGACATACATGGAACTGAAAATCTTAAACTTTATAAACATATGAGTGACGTCATAGGTACAGTATTTACACGTCACTATCAGGTACATACAAAAGGAGAACTGGTTCATAAAACAAAAGAAACAGTCTTATACATCCATATTGACACAGCCACAAAACATGACTTGATCTGGAACCTCCTCGTGAGGCGCAAAAGGTAGCTGACTAACACAAAAATACCCCAGGCATCATCTTAAACCTGATTACGAGCCTGCTCACCTACATACATAATAAATAACTAGTGAGCGGAGGCCCAGTGAATAATAACAAAGTAAAGGGGTAAATGAATGATGTCCCATAACTGTGGCTGAAACTGAAATTCACATTCGTATTCTCGTTTTGAGCATGTATACAAAAATCAGAGTTCATGCTTAATCTTACGTATTACATCCATAAGTGCTGATAGATCTCATATAGAGTGGCTTAAATCATACTTGTTAGTTCTATAGAAGAACCTCCGGCCGGGTAAGGATAACTTGTCAGTCCCATAAAGGAACCTCTGGACTGGGAACTAGTAAACTTGTCAATTCCACTTGGGAACCTCCAGCCAGGTATAGATAACTTGTCAGTTCCATAAGGAACCTCCGGTACTAGGAGCTTGTAGCATACTTGAATCACAGCATAATATCACTTGTAACATACTTGAATCATGGCATAATATCATCAATGTTTGTTATTGTTGGACAATCATTCATAGTATAAAGCATGGCATTTCTTTCAACTGATCTTATTTTGTATATAGAAAATACATAAAGTTGAACGTAGCTTTACAAAGTTATTACTCACAGATAACAACTGCTGCAAATGGACAATTCAATTTCCTTGAGGTGCGTGACCTACACAGTTATAGAACGAACATATACTGAATTACACACCCAGAAATAATAACTTAGTCATTTCTTGTTTTGGTGTGTTTATACCTCATTATCCTCATTATGGTGTCTTAATCATGGCCTAAGAATGCTTAGGATGGAATGATGATGCAAAAATACACTTGAAATCATTTAACTTGCTGAAAACAGGGTCCACGCTCGAGCGGACATGCAAAATACAAGGGTTCGCTTGAACGTAACTTCCCTCACTCGAGCGGTCTAAAAACTTTGAAAAAGTACTGGTTGCTTGCTTTTCACAGCCAATGGATGCTCGATCCTCGCTCGAGCATGACTTCTGTCGCTCGAGCGTGTTGCAAAACATATGAACTTCTGGGAACATGCAATTTACCCTTGTAGACACCCCACTTTTGACTGACCTTAAGACTCATACGTCATCGATTGAGCGCTTGGTGATTGTGCATGTTTGAGCTCGTTTCGAGTTTTCGGAGTTTTGGCTGAGAGCCTTGCCTCCGGGCCTCTGAACTCTTTGTGCTTTGGCTCGGTTTGTGGACCGAACCTTGTTTTCTCTTCCCTGGAGGGAGGGAGAGGCCTTGTAGACCACCTTTTTGTGGTCGTAGACCACTTTTCGCTTGGAGACTAGTTTCCGATTTTCGAAGCCTTCGGCCGCGCGCCTTGTCTTGAGACCGCATAATGTTCTCTGTTTGGCATGGTTTTTGAACCACACCTTGTTGCCTCTGCCTAGAGGGACACTGTGGTTCGGGAGACCACTTTTTGTGGTCGTAGGCCACTTTTGATGTAAGTAGACTAGTTTTCGAGGCTTCCGACTGCGCGCCTTGTCTCCTGAACTTTCGTCTTGCATCCTTTTTGGTTTGTTTTTGGGTGGGAGACCAGTTCTTCCCCTTGGAGACCACTTTCCTGCCTGCCAGCCAGTTTTCTGGTCGGCCAACTAGTTTTCTTGGTCTTTGGACCACCTTTTCTGATCGGCCACCACACCATTGCCTTGCTTTCATGCTACAGACCATCTCCCCTCCATGGCTGACCACTTTTTGCCCTGGCCGACCACTTCCACTGGTCGGCAGCTTTCCATCACCTTTTTGGAGATATTTTTAGGCCAGCTGTAACACCTGGAGGGCACAGAAGTGATCCTCCATACACGTGTATGGAGGGATGGCTTTAGGCCTAAGCTTGTCTAACAAGCTTAACCTTTGGTTCTCTATATAAGAGAACCTCCCCCTCCCTTCTCCAGGTTCAGATTTTGGTGCTTAAGAGTTATACATACATCTTTGTATCTATCTTGCATATTCTCTTCATTTTTGTGTTCAAAAGTGCATTTTCATCATACTATTGCACACAAACACACACTCAAACACCATAATCTTGTTGCTGAGGCTCTTTGAGGTTGGTTTTGGAGTCTTTGGACTGGTTTTGATCAAGGAAAGTTGCTGGAGTTGCAGCTTTAAAGGGGTTCTACAAGGGTGAGTTTCTACCCTCTTGAACATTGCTTTTTGCTTAAGCTTTTAGCCCTACTTGCATGCTATTTTTGGCTTGAATTTCTACTAAAAAAAGTTCTAATTTTTAGGGCTTAACATGTTTGTTTAAGGTCACTTTTATGTTGGGGGTAGTCTACCTCCTCTTGTGCCTTGTTAGGCCTTGTTTTGAACCTTCCTTTTAAGCTATTGGGACCACCTTGTTTTGGCCTTCTCACCACTGAAACTCAAAGGAATTTCAGTGGTGGAAATGATGTTTTGAGGTCCCAAATAGAAGAGGGTCATCCCCTCTCCTTGTATCTTGTATGCTTGCTTTGAATGCCTCATGTTTGAGCATGTTTGTTAAGCTTATGTTGGCTCCATCTTAGCATGTATTTGGGGTTATTTTGACATGGCATACCACTATTTTGGTTTGGTTTTGCTACCTCATGCATGCTTAATACACTTGTAGTGTAAATTTTGCAAACTAGTCTTGTGTGTTTCATGAAGTAGCATGCCTTTCTAGCATGATTTCATTCTATTTCAGCATGTTCTTGGTGTTGTTTTGCCATGATATACCTCTGTTAAGGTTTGGTTTGATAGCTCCATGCATGCTCCATGCACTTGTAGTGCATTTCCATGAACTAGCCTAATGTGTATCATGCTTTAGACCATCATTCTAGCATGATTTTGGCTTAACTTTGAGAAGCTTTTGTCCATGTTTTAGTATGCTCTAGCTCTGATTTGTGTTATTTTGGTCATGCATGCCATGCTTTGTATAGCTATAATGCATTCTAGCTTGTTAGCTTTGTGTATCAAGTCCACTAGCATGCATTACTTGGACTATTTTCATGATTTAGCATCATTTGAAATATTATTTCAGTCCATATAGTGTGTTCATACACTCGCATTTGTCACTATTTCCATGCTTTGGAGGGTTTGTGTTTTATGCCTTAACATGAGTCATTGCGTATGCCTTCATGCCTAAGCTTGCGAGTTATCATTTCAATGTGTTTTTGGGATTATTTTGCCATGATATAACTCTGATTTTTGTTGGCGAAGCCATCTCATGCTTGGTCTTGATAGGTGTAGTGTAATCCTCCCTATTCCCCTTACATGATCCATATTTTGGCCCTTCATGCTAGCTTGTTTTGGCTTCCTTACATGCATGTTTTAGACTCATTTTGACATGTTCTAGGACTGTTTTGGGTTGCCTCAACCATATGCTTCATGTTTTGTATAGCTATAGTGCAAGTGCCTATGCTAGCTTTGAGTTTTGAGCACCATAGCATGCTTCATTTGCATCGTGTGTATGATTTGGCATCATTAATCATGATATTTCAAAGCTTATAGCATTGCTATATTCCCACTTCTTTCATGCTTTGAATGCCTTTAAGGGTTATACATTGTTGCCTAGCTTATGGCCTAGCTTGTATGCTTGCATGCCTAGACTCTTGAGCTCCCATCTCAGCATATTTTGGTCTTTGTTTTGATCTATTTGAACTTTGTCCATGATTGGTTCATGCATTTGTGTCATATATTGCATGCCCCCTTTGTAGTCCTCTTTACTAGCTTCATGCTTTAAGGACCATAGCATGCCTTACTCGTGTTGTTTGAATGATTTGATATCATTTCTTGCCTAATTTCAGTGCATTTAGTGTTGTTACACTTCTACATTTTTCACTCCTTGAGCACTCTTGAGAGTTGTGCTCTTATGTCTAGTCAATGGGCCATTACATTGAGCATGCTTGTCTTGATCTTCATGCCTTAGTTTTATCACTATGGCCACTGTTTGGGGCATGGCTGAGGTCTGTCCACATTCGGTTTAAGTCCATTTAGCATTGTGTATGCCATGTTGCTTGCATGCTTATGTTACATCGCATTGTGTATGCCATGTTCTTTGCATTGTGTATGCCATGTTGTTGGATTGCATTGTGTATGTCATGTTACATTGCATTGAGTATGCCATGTTGTTGCTTGCATTGTGTTTGGATAGGGTGTTAGTCCAAACACGAGAAACGAGGGACGTTTCATACTTGAAATGATGAAACGTGCCTCAATTCTCAGTCGCCGACCCTCTTGATCATACATGATAGAGGTCAAGGCTTTATGTGTTTATGTGTACATTCATTTCATATTAAATTGTGCAATTTGGCTTCTCGGCCATCATGCATTGAAAGGTGCGATTGGTGGCCCGAGGGTCGAGAACTG
Organism: Camellia sinensis; assembly: GCF_055761805.1. NCBI lineage: Eukaryota > Viridiplantae > Streptophyta > Magnoliopsida > Ericales > Theaceae > Camellia > Camellia sinensis. The sequence goes on from NC_138961.1 coordinate 254,221,410, forward strand.
CACTCCCTTGAGCTTATGAAATGATAAGGAGGGTGGTTGTGCACACATACCTTGCAAATACATTGCCATGCCCTTTCTTACTCTCTGTTGCAGCAAACTGGAGAAGGGCAGCAACAAGTGTTCGGCAGACCAGAAAAACTAGCTGGCCGACCACTTTTTCTGGTCTGCAGCAATGGTAACTGGTCGGCCAGTGGTTGGCAACACCCCTAGGTGGTCAGCCATGCTCCTACAGGTCCCCAAAGTGAGTTAGAAGCTTTCTAGAGCTTTGTACAAGGTTCTGAGAGCAGTTGCAAACAGAGGTAAGTCGGGGCATCGCAACGGATTTCTGAACAAGGCGACCGAGCATGCATGCACTCCTCTTCCCGAGGACTCTCTTTATTGCTTTCCTTAGCTAGTTTATGCTTTGGTTTTGTATTTAAGTAGTTAATGCATTTAGCTGCTTATTTGTGTTGTAATAACTAGCTAGTTAACTTGTAGGTTACTTAGCCTCGTTTTGTACTTAATTAGTTAGTTTGTTAGTTAATTAGTTTTGTGATGTAATAATTAGTTTAATTAGCTTAGATTAGCTAGTTAGGTTATTATTCGGACCCTCCGTCGAGAGGGCCAACAGTTGTAATAAGCGTGCGTATGTGTGATGCATGTCTTCCAACCCCCCATTTCTTTCTCCCTTTTACTTAACCGCTTACGATGGTTAGTTTTAGGACATATTTCAATTAGCATATTTATGCTTCACATACGTGCATTCATTCATTTGTTTTGCATGCACCGGGCTCGGCGCATCATACAAACTGCATTGTATTTCAATTCCAATTTGAACACATGTACCAAGTTGCATTTCATATGCCATCTTAGAATAGCCGAGCGTATTTTAGCTGCATTTTTGCATGTATTGCATTAGCCATTTTAACATGAGCTAGGATCATGCATGATTTCTAACTAGTTCTCTGTTTTGGCTTGGAGTACACTGTGAGTGTTTATGCTTTGGCATACTGCATGAGATGTGTATGTTGCCATGTTAGAATGCTTGCCATGAGGCTAACTATTTAAGTGATTAAATGCTTGAATGCCTGTGGGTGAAGGTTGGATTGCTTGAATTGGAACCATTCATTGAAATCCGCGGCTTAGCCTACTTGCAAGTAGCAAACTTCAAACCGTTCTCAAACAAATGAACATGCAATGTTTTGTTCCAACTTAGGCGATCTAGTCTATACTTGTATGCTGTGCGCATCACATAATAATTCTAGGTTAATAACCAGAATAAGAACACATGTGTTTTCAAAAACAACATATCATGTTAGTAAAGACCGATCTTTGATCGGACGAGCGGGGGTGCTCATTGCATGACCTTTCCTTCTCGTACCCAAGTTCCCGAGCCGAGGCAATAGTGGTGATGACAGACATGTGGCCTTAGGCACGAGTTAGGGTTTCCTAAATTTCCCCCAAAACAAAATATTTAGGTGGCGACTCTATATCTGGGAAAGCAGTCCATGTTTGGCACTTCTTTATAAAAATCAGTTTTCCAAAACGATTTGTCGGATTTAGACTCTTTGGCGATTTATCAGTCTTGCATTGCACTTTGCAAGATTAGATTCAGAACCGTGACAGGAGTCCGAACTATAGTAGCTAAGAACACAAGCGATTCGCGCCATCGCAGCACGGAGAGCGAAGTTCTTGGGGCCGGTCTACAATTTCTAGCGACTCTACTGGGGACTTAGAGAACTTGACTCGAACTCATGATATCTTGTTTTAACTACACTTATGTGTTTCTTTGCATTGCATGTGCATTGGTGCTCCTAAGACACTGTGTTCGCCGTCTGTTATTCCTTAACGGTTAGCCGGAGGCCGCGTGCCATAAGGTTGACCAGTTACGAGCTCTGCCACGATGGGAACACGAACCTCGGTTTTTACTGAGGCACCCTTTTTGACCATTCGACCTAGTGCATGTCGGAATCCATAGTGACTATTCCAAACTAGGACAGGTTGCTTATCCGGTTATAGGTTGTTTGAAACCGCTACATGCGTAGTGAAACCTTAGCTCCTGACAAAATAAGACAGGGAAACCCTATCCTAACATAGGGGTGTTTTGGCTCTTACTTGCATGATATTTGCTCTCAGAGTGTGTCTCTACAGGTTGTGTGTATCAGTCTGCAAGTCTGGGTATTAGGCCTGAGGGCATCAGTATTTGGGAATCAGTTTTACCTGAGGGTATCAATTTACAGGCAGAATTTTTGGGGTAGAATTCAGTAGACAGCACAGTCATTCAGCTATGCTTATATCTGTTCTGGTAAAATTGGGCTGAGATGCTGCATGTTTTCTCTTTTGCAAGGTAGTCATGGAACTATAGCTTCAGGCTCCAATATCCCCCGAGTACACCGGACTTGTGTTGATAGACTTTGTCAGGTCAGAGATTCAATTCAGAGCAGTCAGTGTTTTCCTTCGTTGAGGCAAGGCAGAAAAAGGCCAGTCAAGGCTCACTGGTTCATCTGATCCGTCAGTCCCCAGTCACATCACCTTTTGTTCAAACTTAACAGACTCATGATGACACAGAGTTCAGAAGAAATTGTGGTCATGGCAACAACATTAAACCAGGAAATCGCCATGCAGGGTGAAACCGATGCTAAAATGCAACGCCCATCTGGGGCACTTACCGCACATGCAGTTTTGGAACCCCAATCATCTCAAACCCGTGAGCCCACTAATTTTGAGCTGATGGGAATGATCGGCAATCTTCAGAGAACTGTGGCTGATCTAGCCTTTGGACTATCGGCTCCGCCTTCGACCACATCACATGCCAGAAATTTTACACCAGAAGACTCCCCACTCTTGGGGCGAATTGTGATTGAAATTGGCCAACCTGAAGCCATCTCAAGTTTGGGCAATGACACCTCAACAACAACAGGGCTCCACGCTGATATAGTGACCCAAACCTTCGACCAAGTTGAGGCGAGTGGAAAGAACAAGGTAGGGGCAGACATTGATCCCCTTGAACACCTTCTATGGGCTGTTGAGGCTTTGAAAGCCAAAGGACTGAACAAACAGCAAGTGCTCACAGTTGTTGCAAAAATTATGGATGATACTTTCGCCACTCAGAATGAGAGCAGTTCGAATCAAGGGAAAAACAGGGAAAAGGGCCGTCATACCAGAAAACGATCCTTTTAACTCTAAGCCTACACTCGGAAGAGATCAGAAAACCAAGCCAGCACCTACCAACCCCTTTGCTAGTGTACCCAACAAAAATCCACAAACCTCGAAGTATCTACCCCGAGGTCACAGGATCTTCCATGCCCTCTATATGCCTTTGTCCAAGGCTCTTCAAATCCTTGTTGAAAAAGGCCATCTCAAACCTTTCGAACCTCGACCTCTCCCTCGTCGTCTTCCACCCGATCATGATGCTACCTAGTACTGTGCCTACCATTAACAAACCGGTCATAGCATCGACAATTGCTTTTGTCTTCGCCACGAAGTACAGGATTTGTTTGACAATGAGGTCATCATCCTGCCAAGCTCAGCAAAGTCTATCGTCACTGGATCAGTGAACTTGGGGGATAATGCGATGTGATTGGGGGATGAACCACCTGCGGGCGGCGCTCAGTTTACTCCAGATGTAGCGTATGGCACGCACTGTTTTGAGCATTTTATGAATGCTAGTTTTGTGCTTTCTGACTTGGGTATTGGGTCAGTTTTGTTGTTTTGTATTGAGTCAGTCTTTTCTTACTGAGTCAGTTGGGTCTGTCTTGTTGTATCGAGTCAGTCCTATTTTGTTAGAGTCGGGTGATTTCAGGGGTGTTACCTCAGACATCACTTGCTTGTTTTGTGTTTGTCTTTTCGCTTTCTTTTGAGTCTGTTTCTGTCTTGGAGCCAGTTGTGCCAACAGATTGGAATGAAACAGTAGTGATTTTTACACTCTTGTGTTTGCTTCTGCCTTGTGCCAGTTGTGCCAGAAGTTCTGAGTAAGATGACAGTATTTGACTGAAAACTGTGTTTTTTCTGTGCTTTGAAGTCATTGCATTGACCTAAGTTTTTCAAAACCTTTTAAACACTGTGGTGAAAACAAAGAGGAAGGAATTCCTCTGGATTTGCAAAAAGTTTAATCATCTGAGAGAAAGAGAGGCATGCTAAGCCCTTAATGAATGAGATTATGTTTGTTAATATGAGTACTGAGAAGGATCCTGGCTTGATCTAGATTGGTCCTACACTGTCTTCAGCGCGAGCGACTAGTCGCTTTCTTAAAAGATTTCAAAAAATGTTTTGCACGATCCTGCGAAGACCTGTGTGAGCTGGATGAGAAACAACCCTTGAACTAGGGGCACGAATGTCAGATATGCTCGAAGAGTCAAAAAATGGGACATTTCTCAAGACTAACGAAGATCGGCAAGAATGCCAAACCCCAAAAGGGAGGAAAGAAGAAAGTATTGCTGAAGGATAATTGAGTTCTTATCCATAACACTAGGGGCAAGTTCAGCCCCCATTGGATGAACTCCTACATCATCGGCAAACAGCAGCCATTCTCCTGGATACAGATGGCTTCGAGATCTCAAACCATTCAACATGGACAAAGCTACAGTTTTACCCTTGAGAGGCTTGTTGGGCCGAAAACCCGAAAGGGCGACCCAGGCAAAAGTTAGAGCAAAAAAAAAAAGAAAAAGAACAAAAAAAGAAAAAATGCAAAGAATGAAAAAAAGATGAAAAAAGAAATGAAAAGAAAAGAAATGAAATGAAATGAAAAGAAGTAAAAAGAAAAAAAAAAAGCATAGCTCGCAAGGTTGAAAACCCGGAAGGGCGGCCTTGGCAAAAGTTAGAGCGCGAAAGGAGAGGTTAATACCCAAGTGTACCTTAACCCCAAAACTACGTCAGACTTGATTCCTATGTTTGGGATACGTAGGCAACTTCATTCTAAAGTCCAGCCATAAACACTTCTAAATTGATTGTGTCCATGTAATGGTTCTGATCATCTTTGCCTTCTCTGTATCCGAGAGTTCGGTTGTGATCGTCACTTTGAGGACTGATTACAGTGTGCTGCGGTGCTATTCAGACAAGGGGCAATTTTCCATTGTTTTGGATCTGAGGTTGTGCATCTCAAGAGTAGATTCTGTGTTGGTCGAGCGGTGGCCGTTTGCAAAAACAGTTTTTGAGAATTTTTAATGAGGTTGACCAATTTTCTCAAAAATTATTCTATTTTTCCAAAACTGGACCATTTCTTGGACCCAAAAAAGGGAAAATTTACAGTGCTCATAACCTGACTTGCATGATTTCAAATCAGAAAATCAAACAAGTGTGTTGATCTAATTCTCATATTGGTCAAAATTGTTTTAGTAGAAAACGAAAATATAAAAAAAATTGTCAAAATGATGAACTAGGGGCACAGTTAAGAAAGGGCACTCTGTCTGCCAAGAAAGGGGACAACTGAAGCTAACAGCAAAGGGCCGAAAGCTCTCTCATCCTCCAAGCAGCGAGGTATCAAGCTAAGTGCGAAGCACGAATTGGAATGGATCAAGATATTCCACTCCCTCATTTGGACAGGTCTGATCACATCCGAGCGGGCCAAGCGCATTGACAACCGATGTCAGTTGCTGATCTGCTGCACACCTAGTCGCACCACAACTCCTCTACGGGAGAAGCTCATTGTTCTGAGTGGAAGAATGAGAATCTAGCAGAATGCTAGGGGCAAGAGTCTGCAACTTCTTGTTTATCCAGCAACCACCCAGGGGAGGGATAAAAAATTAGAGATTGAATAATAGAGAGATGTGCACTGAGAGAAAAAGTGAGAAAATGGCTTTTTCAGAAAAACAAAGCCTGAGGCCCGAGTGATGTGAGAATCACAAATGAGAAAAGGGTAGGAAACAACACCCGAAGAAACTGGGCTCCCCGTCAACCGAGAGGTCTCTCACTTTTAGAACACATCTGAGTGTTGTGTGTGTGTTTTTGTTTGTCTCAATTCTTATTTTGAGTTGTCTCGAGTGTTTCTCGATGTGTTTAGGTTGTTTACCTTTGTTTTCCATTGTTGAGTCGTTTTGGCTGTGGTCAATCATAGGCTCAATACCCGGTTAAGAACCCTTTTCTCATTTCAATTTCAAATAAATCGTTTTGTGCTCAGAGCGCTGTGCCATTCTCCACATATGTCCAAAACAGGATTTGTTCTTTCATAAAACCGCTGGGTTCAACCCAGGTCATGTGAGAACAGTAAAACAAGGACCTATCTGAAGCTATATGGGTTCCGAACTACAAAGCAAAAGAAAAGAGGGAAAATGTCGGGCATCTGAGTTTGTTTCAACTTCAGTAAGTTCCGAGATTGTGTTCCGGATGTACCTCTTCAGGCCTTGTCAATGCTTTGAAATATGAGTGTGCCTCTACCTCAAGCTTAAGTTCAAGCCTGTTTCAAAGCTATAATGATGATCAGAAGTGCTCTCCTTGAGTACCATTCACTGCCAGAGGCATTTTGGTTGTGTTTGCAATGAGTTCCTAGGAGACCAACTGCGACGGTGGAAACTAGAGTTCAAATGGCTGCTGCCTAAAACACAAAGGTTTGGAATTTTCGAGACTAAAGTCTGGTTTGAATACCCAGGGGTGTATCCCCGGCTTGAAATCTGTATGGAAGCCCCATAGGTTAAGGTAGCGGGTATGCGCCTCGGTTCTAGATACTGAACCAACCTAGTCTGTCACCCCGTTAGAGAATAGGGAAAGTTGTACATATGATCAGGAAGGAAAAATTGCATCCGTGGCTTCTACATGTAGATGTCGCTACTTGTCAGTATTTCAGGACCTTCGTACTGTGAGTTGAAGGTAAGAGTTCGAAGAATACAAGGTAAAAGTTCGAAGAACACAAGGGGAGATCCTCGTCAGAGTAGAACGGTTCACCGCCACTCACCCCATGAGGTGCTTTCTAAAGTGCCGCTTTGTTTGTTTATTGCATTCCCTAAACATCATGCACTACATTGCTTGTAACATGTTGTAACATGTATTGTATCATCACACTTATTGTATTTATTTGCATATTGTGTTATCTTGTATCGTTTATCTGTTCATGCTGCGCAGCGTTTAGGATCGTTGTCCTCCGTGGCTTTCTCAGGACACGTGAAACGCGGCCTTGGGCGTGTTTTATCTCAGGTTACGTCGTGCACGCACCTAGGCAGGTTGTCTTCGTACCTCTTCTCCTGATTTCAGCGTGGTTAGAGTTTGTTCCTTCCTCACACGATTTCAGCGTGTTTGGAATTTGTTTACCTCTTCTCACGATTTCAGCCTGGTTAGAGTTTGTTCCTTCCTCACACGATTTCAGCATGTCTGGAATTTGTCTCAGGTTGCGTTGAGCACGCTCCTGATTGGTTGTTTTGGAATTTGTTTACTTCTTCTCACAATTTCAACGTGTTAGAGTTTGTCCCTTTCCTCACACGATTTCAGCGTGTTTGGAATTTGTCTCAGGCTGCGTTGAGTACCCTCCTGATTGGTTGTTTTAGACCTCCTCTCACGATTTCAGCGTGGTTTGAGTGTCCCTTTCCTCACACGATTTCAGTGTGTCTAGAATTTGTCTCAGGTTGCGTTGAGCACGCTCCTGATTGGTTGTTTTGGACCTCCTCTCACAATTTCAGTGTGGTTTGAGTGTTCCTTTCCTCATACGATTTCCGCGTGTTTGGAATTTGTCTCAGGATTATGTTGTGTACGCGCCTGATTGGTTGTTTTGGACCTCCTCTCATGATTTTAGCGTGGTTTGAGTGTCCCCTTCCTTACACGATTTTGCGTGTTTGGGATTTGTTTTTCCTCTTCTCATGATTCCAGCATGGTTAGAATATGTCCCCCTTTGCATCTACTGTACTATCTGTTGCGCATCGCACTATTTTGTGCACCTTACTTGCATTGAGAATGCATTTTATTGCGCTATTTTGTGCATCGCACTATTTTGTGCACCCTACTTGCATTGAGCATGCATTTTATTGCACTATTTTACGCATTGCACTATTTTGTGCACCCTACTTGCATTGAGCCTGCATTTTATCGCGCTATTTTGCGCATCGCACTATGTTGTGCACCCTACTTGCATTGAGAATGCATTTTATCGTGCTATTTTGCGCATCGCACTATTTTTTGCACCTTACTTGCATTGAGCATGCATTTTATCGCGCTATTTTGCGCATCGCTCTATTTTGTGCACCTTACTTGCATTGAGCATGCATTTTATCGCGCTATTTAGGGCATCGCACTATTTTGTGCGGTTTACATTCACGCTATCTTGCGCACCTCACCTGCAATTGTTAGTGCATTGCATTGCTCGTGCTATTTTGCGTACCTTTCTCGCATTTGTTAGTGCATTGCATCGTGCTATCTTGCACACCGTACCTGCACTTGTTAGTGCATTGAATTGTTCGCACTTTCTTGCGTATCTGACCTGCACTTGTTAGTGCATTGCATTATCATGCATTCTCTTTACTTGCATTGTTATGCACGTTCTAGTTGCATTGTTATGCTGTTCCGGTTGCATTATCATGCACTTTTCACTTGCATTGCTATGCATGTTTCCATCAGCATCATATGTGCATGCGTTTATCTTGTACTGATATTGTACCTTGATATAACGTTGAACATATGTTGCTAACTATATTGTACCTATTGAGTTTCTTTCTTATACAGGCACGATATTGTATGTACGATTCATTTGAAGCTGGCGCGACCAGACGATATCGTATGTACGGTTCATTAAAAAGAAGTTCCGACGCAGTGTGAGAATTATATAATTTTCTTGCATCCTTTCTGCATGAAATGTAGTTTGATTCATATTCGCTTGCTTAAACTGTTGCATGTATTATGTATAATTGCTTCATTACAGATTTCTTTGCATGATCATAAGTTATGCTCGGCATTGAGCATGTCATTTGCATTTTGCCCCTGCCTGCAGGCGCATCTCTTTGTTATCATGCTTGTTTGTCTAAGTCTTCGGCCTTGTCAAAAATGGGTCGTCTCTGGTCTGACATTCACTCCCGTCACTTCTTGACTTCCGAGTTCTGTCAAAGAGGGGCAACTGTAGACACCCCACTTTTGACCGACCTTAAGACTCAGACGTCATCGATTGAGCGCTCGGTGATCGTGCATGTTTGAGCTCGTTCCGAGTTTTTGAAGTTTTGGCTGAGAGCCTTGCCTCCAAGCCTCTGAACCCTTTGTGCTTTGGCTCGATTTGTGGACCGAACCTTGTTTTCTCTTCCCTAGAGGGAGGGAGAGGTCTTGTAGACCACCTTTTTGTGGTCGTAGACCACTTTTCGCTTGGAGACTAGTTTCTGATTTTCGGAGCCTTCAGTCGCGCGCCTTGTCTCGGGACCGCATAATGTTCTCCGTTTGGCATGGTTTTTAAACCACACCTTGTTGCCTCTGCCTAGAGGGACACTGTGGTTCGGGAGACCACTTTTTGTGGTCGTAGACCACTTTTGATGCCGGTAGACTAGTTTTCGAGGCTTCCGGCTACGCGCCTTGCCTCCCGAACTTTCGTCATGCATCCTTTTTAGTTTATTTTTGGTACAAACCTTGTTTTCCTTGTTTGGAAGGTGGTATAAGGGTGGGAGACCAGTTCTTTCCCCTGGAGATCACTTTCCTTCTTGCCAGCCAGTTTTCTGGTCAGCCAACTGGTTTTCTTGTTCTTTGGACCACCTTTTTTGGTCGGCCACCACACCATTGCCTTGCTTTCATGCTACAGACCATCTCCCCCCCATGGCCGACCACTTTTTGCCCTGGCCGACCACTTCCACTGGTCGGCCGACCAGTAGAAGTAGCTGACCGACCACTTCAAGTGGTCGGCAACTTTCCATCACTTTTTTGGAGATATTTTTAGGCCAGCTGTAACACCTGGAGGGCACAGAAGTGATCCTCCATGTGTATGGAGGGATGGCTTTAGGCCTAAGCTTGTCCAATATCTTAACCTTTGGTTCTCTATATAAGAGAACCTCCCCCTCCCTCCTCCAGGTTCAGATTTTGGCGCTTAAGAGTTATACATACATCTTTGTATCTATCTTGCATCTTCTTTTCATTTTTGTGTTCAAAAGTGCATTTTCATCATACTATTGCACACAAACACACACTCAAACACCATACTCTTGTTGCTGAGGCTCTTTGAGGTTGGTTTTGGAGTCTTTGGACTGGTTTTGATCAAGGAAAGTTGCTGGAGTTGCAGCTTTAAAGGGGTTCTACAAGGGTGAGTTCCTACCCTCTTGAACCTTCCTTTTTGCTTAAGCTTTTAGCCCTACTTGCATGCTGTTTTTGGCTCGACTTTCTACTGAAAAAAGTTATGATTTTTACGGCTTAACATGTTTGTTTAAGGTCTCTTTTGTGTTGGGGGTAGTCTTAAATGCATGTTTTAGACTCATTTTGACATGTTCTAGGACTATTTTGGGTTGCCTCGACCATATGCTTATAGCTATAGTGCAAGTGCCTATGCTAGCTTTGAGTTTTGAGCACCATAGCATGCTTCATTTGCATCGTGTGTATGATTTGGCATCATTTATCGTGATATTTCAGAGCTTATAACGTTGCTATGTTCCCACTTCTTTCATGCTTTGAATGCCTTTAAGGGTTATACATTGTTGCCTAGCTTATGGCCTAGCTTGTATGCTTGCATGCCTAGACTCTTGAGCTCCCATCTCAGCATATTTTGGTCTTTTTTTTGACCTATTTGAGCTCTGTCCATGATTGATTCATGCATTTGTGCTATGTATTGCATGCCCCCTTTGTAGTCCTTTTTACTAGCTTCATGCTTTAAGGACCATAGCATGCCTTGCTTGTGTTGTGTGAATGATTTGGCATCATTTCTTGCCTAATTTCAGTGCATTTAGTATTGTTACACTTTCAAATTTGTCACTCATTGAGCACTCTTGAGAGTTGTGCTCTTATGTCTAGTCAATGGGCTATTGCATTAAGCATGCTTGTCTTGATCTTCATGCCTTAGTTTTATCACTATAGCCACTGTTTAGGGCATGGCTGAGGTCTGTCCACATTCGGTTTAAGTCCATTTAGCATTGTGTATGCCATGTTGCTTGCATGCTTTTGCTACATCGCATTGTGTATGCCATGTTCTTTGCATTGTGTATGCCATGTTGTTGGATTGCATTGTGTATGCCATGTTACATTGCATTAAGTATGCCATGTTGTTGCTTGCATTGTGTTTGGATAGGGTGTTAGTCCAAACACGAGAAACGATGGACGTTTTATACTTGAAGTGATGAAACGTGACTCAATTCTCGGTCCCCGACCCTCTTGATCATACATGATAGAGGTCAAGTCTTTATGTGTTTATATGTGTATTCATTTCATATTGAATTGTGCAATTTGGCTTCTCGGCCATCATGCATTGAAATGCGTGATTGGTGGCCCGAGGGTCGAGAACCGCACTCCCTTGAGCTTATGAAATGATAGGGAGGGTGGTTGTGCACACATACCTTGCAAATACATTGCCATGCCCTTTCTTGCTCTCTGTTGCAGCAAACTGGAGAAGTGCAGCAACAAGTGGTCGACAGACCAAAAAAACTAGCTGGCCGACCACTTTTTCTGGTCTGCAACAATGGTAACTGGTCGACCAGTGGCTGGCAACACCCCTAGGTGGTCGGCCATGCTCCTACAGGTCCCCAAGGTGAGTTAGAAGCTTTTTGGAGCTTTGTACAAGGTTCTGAGAGCAGTTGCAAACAGAGGCAAGTTGGGGCATCGCGACGGATTTCTGAACGAGGTGACCGGGCATGCATGCACTCCTCTTCCCGTGGACCTCTCTTTATTGCTTTCCTTAGCTAGTTTATGCTTTGGTTCTGTATTTAAGTAGTTAATGCATTTAGCTGTTTATTTGTGTTGTGATAACTAGCTAGTTAACTTGTAGGTTAATTAGCCTCGTTTTGTACTTAATTAGTTAGATTGTTAGTTAATTAGTTTTGTGATGTAATAATTAGTTTAATTAGCTTAGATTAGCTGGTTAGCTTATTATTCAGACCCTTCGTCGAAAGGGTCAACTGTTGTAATAAGCGTGCGTGTATGTGATGCATGTCTTCCAACCCCCCATTTCTTTCTTCCTTTTACTTAATCGCTTACGATGGTTAGTTTTAGGACATATTTCAATTAGCATATTTATGCTTCGCATGCGTGCATTCATTCATCTATTTTGCATGCACCAGGCTCAGCGCATCATACAAAATGCATTGTATTTCAATTCCAATTTGAATACATGTACCAAGTTGCATTTCATATGCCATCTTAGAATAGCCGAGCCTATTTTAGCTGCATTTTTGCATGTGTTGCATTAGCCATTTTAACATGAGCTAGGATCATGCATGATTTCTAACTAGTTCTCTGTTTTGGCTCTTAGTACACTGTGAGTGTTTATGTTTTGGCATTTTGCATGAGATATGTATGTTGCCATGTTTGTATGCTTGCCATGAGGCTAACTGCTTAAGTGATTAACTGCTTGAATGCCTGTGGGTGAATGTTGGATTGCTTGAATTGGAACAATTCATTGAAATCCACGACTTAGCCTACTTGTGAGTAGCAAACTTCAAACCGTTCTCAAACAAACGAACATGCAATGTTTTGTTCTAACTTAGGCGATGTAGTCTATACTTGTATGCTGTGCGCATCACATAGTAATTCTAGGTTAATAACCGAAATAAGAACACATGTGTTTTCAAAAATAACATATCATGTTAGTAAAGGCCGATCTTTGATTCGGCGAGCGGGGATGCTCATTGCATGACCTTCCCTTCTTCTACCCAAGTTTTCAAGCCGAGGCAACTTTGGTGATGATGGACACGTGGCCTTAGGCAAGAGTCAGGGTTTCTTAAATTTTTTCCAAAACAAAATATTTGGATGGCGACTCTGTATCTGGCAAAGCAGTCCATGTTTGGCATTTCTTTATAAAAATCATTTTTCCAAAACGATTTGCCGGATTTAGACTCTTTGGCGATTTATTAGTCTTGCATTGCACTTTGCAAGATTAGATTTAGAATTGTGACAGGAGTTCGAACTGTAGTAGCTAAGAACACAAGCGATTCGCGCCCTCACGGTGCAGAGAGCGGAGTTCTCAGGGTGGTCTACAACGCTCAAGCAGGATTCAGGTCGCTCGAGCGGAAGTATACGCAATCAGAGTGGTCGCTCGAATGTGAACTCCTACGCTCAAGCGTAGATGCAAATTTTGGAATTTTCAGATTTGTTCTTCCAGCTCAAAATTCAACTTTCAAGCATCAAAACTTGATTTTTCTGGGCTAAAACTTGAGAACACACTTAGGAACTCATAAAACATCATGAATTAAAGATCATTTCAAGAAATCATGGCCCAATAGTTTTGCTAATTATGCAAAATTTAACTTGAAATGTAGGAACATGCTATAAATATGACATGCATGTATAATTTGAGTTCATAGTTTCCCAAAACATGATCAAATGAAATATCCAACACAAAACATGGTGAATTCTTAGATTATAACCAAAATATGAACATGCATGTGAGAATTCTCATGAAAACAACTTCAAAACTTCATGATATGGACATGCATGCATGGAATGACTTTGCTTTCTTAAATTCTAGCTCAACTCCATGTGAATTCACCTATTTCATTTATATTCATGTACTAAATGATTCAATTTCAAGGTTGTAAGGTTAAGCTCTTACCTAGGCTACTCAATTGAGCTCCACTTAAGCAAAATCTTGAGCAATTCACCAAATCTCCTAGCAATTCTCTCATATCTCAACTTTGATCTCAATTTTCCTTCCCTCTCTCTCTTTTCCCCACGTTTTGCTCGTTTGAGTCACAAGATGAGGAATTGAAAATGTATTCTCCTAGTCTTGACTCAATAATTTGCCTTATATAAGCTTCGGCAAAGATGTAATTCTTTATTGATCAAGTTAATCAAGTAGATCTTAAATTATTTTAATTTAATTGTTCCGAACCGAATTTCAATTAAACCCACCATAAAATTCTAAAAATTCCAATTAACACATAAACTAAGTCAATTTCTGAATCGGTTGTCGATAAGGCCTTCAATTCACAATCCGAAGCTAAAACATGAACAGATCTTTCTATGTTAAACAGATATAAACACAAAATAATGCAATGCACATGTAGTTAACTCAGGATTTCTCCTTACTTACTTGTTAGGCATACTTAAACATGAGTTAGCGCTAATCACGGGTCGGGGTTGTTACAATAAGCTTCAAGGACTACGATCAAGATGCCGTTTACAACGTCATAGACGATATCAAATACTTGACAGTCCCTACCAAATTAATGAAAAATTTAGTAGGTTACCAGAGTGACTTCCATGTATTTGTTAAATTCTAACCAGATCTCGCTATTAGAGGAGGAATTCCTTATATTATATTAACTAATGTGGACAGTAGTTGGTTTGATGCAATGTCCCAAAAAATGAGAGAATGGTTTGATGTTAATGTAACTACTGTCATGATTAATAAAAAAATTTATTAGTTTTATTTATGAAACCACTCAAACTTTTATTTACTTACTACATTTCTCTTATCATCAACTATTACATCTTGAGTCACATCACTATTTTTTACACTCATTACATTTCGTAAAACATCAGAAAATTCTGCTAGATCTATAACAACTGATCCTCTCTGATCAACTTTTTCTTTTCTAACACCAACCTCCGAAATCGACGGACCAGGATCAATATCACTAGTTCCATCACCACCTCTGCGTACATCAATCTCAGACAAACTCAGACGACCTCTCCGTTTATGAATAACTAAACCACTTTCCCCAAAACCTCTAACAACAAATCTCTTCGCCTCTTCGGTAAACCCACAGACATAGTCCGTGTTAGAATCAGAATAGTCTTGGTTGGAGTACAATGCCAAACATCAACCTTATCATTAGTATATTTTTTAGATAACACAACAATAGATGGGGCCCACATGTGCGAATCATCTGGCATGTCACTCGTAGAATACTTCAAATACCCCTTCATTTTACAATACGTAATCCCCCTTTTAATATTAGAATTTTCAAGTTGATACTTCACCATCCATGGCACCTGTTTGTCGTTAATTGAACAATAACCATTTCCATAATACACTAACTCGCATTGACAATCCATAGGGAAAATAAAAAAAATTTCATTAATCATGACAGTGGTTACATTAATATCAAACCATTATCTCATTTTTGGGGACATTGCATCTAACCAACTATTGTCCCCGTTAGTTAATATAATACAAGGAATTCCTCCTCTAATAGTGAGATCTGGTTGGAACTTAACAAATACATAGAAGTCTCTCTGGCAACCTACTAATTTTTTCATTAATTCAGTAGGGGCTATCAAGTATTTGATGTCGTCTATGACGTTGTAGATGGCGTCTTGATCGTAGTCCTTGAAGCTTATTTTGCCAGAGAAGTAATTGTGTTGTCCGAGACTTCTGGCCCAAGCGATTTTTCATGTTATTGAGGGTCCTTCAAGGTAAAGGGAGATTTAGCAGATGGGCCATTGTTCTGGTTCCTGTTATCAGAGGAGGAGGAGAGTTCTTTATCAGTATATTAATTTTTGATATTATTTTTGTGTATCCTTAATCTAATCCAGTTGTCTTCCCTCCAAACAGAGAGACAACAATTTTGACATAACTCGTATTGTACCAAATTTCGACTTACAAACAAAATATTATTTTCTGCCCATTTTTTTGCTTCTTCATTTAAGAAAGGAAATGAATTAAAGGGGCTACTATATGGGGGCCTCTCTCTTTTGTAATGATCTTTCGAAAATGTTTTTAATTGGGGGTGTTTTGTGGCGTAATCGGTGGGACATCTTTCGCTAGTGTCATCGCCATCTTTGCGTACATCAATCTTAGATAAACTCAGATGACCTCTGCGTTCATGAATAACTGAACCACTTTTCCCAAAACTTCCTGACAACAAATTTCTTCGTCTCTTTGGTAAACCCACAGACTTAGTCCGTGTCAAAATTGGAATGGCCTTCGTTGGGGCACAATGCCAAGCATCAACATTTTCATTAGTATATTTTTTACATAATACAATAATAGATAGGGCTCTCATCTGTGCATCTTCTAGCATGTCACTCGTAGAATACTTCAAATACCCCTTCATTTTATAATAAGTAATCCCCCTTTAATATTAGAATTTTCAAGTCAATACTTCACCATCCATGGCATCTATTTGTCATTAATTGGACAATAATCATTCCCATAATACACTAATTCGCACTGGCAAACCACGGGGAAAACAAAGTATACCTGCAAACTGTCATTACCATCTAACCTCCGATCATTAACATTTACTCTGACCAACCCACTGGCATTGGGTGCGCAAAGGGAGGGAATATTTTATTAATATTTTATCAACCTTAATATTCTTTTGTTTGTATCTTAACCTCAACTGAGAAAATAAATTAGGCAACGCAAGTTCAATATAACTGAAATCACTTGCTAAAACACCTTCAACAACACTCGTTTTTATATCGTCCACATCCATTCAAAACTTGAACATTACAAATAAAAATGCATAAATTATAATTCTAAACAGTCTTAAAGTACATTTGACTCCTTAACGTAATTTTGCATTCTTTTTCACTAACAGTAGCAGCCACTAAATATATGACACCCTTCTAAATACTTCCAACATTTCCCAACAGCGTATTTTTGTAGTTTGTCCAAACATCAACTGGGAAGAATCAGTCCACAACTTCTATCCCGTGACGAACGTACTCTTTGTCTTTGCCCCCAATGAGCTTGAATCTCATTTTCTTTACCGAAGCCGGTCGAACTAGTCAGGATCAACAATCCAAATTTTAGGATTACCCTCACCAACTCCAATAAATATCTTGTCAAGTGTAGAGATGGAATTTGACGGACTATTATCACTTATGACAACAAACAATACATCGTGGACCACAGCTTTGTGTAGACACCCCATTTTTGACCGTTCTCAAGACTTGGATGTCATCGTTCGAAACATTCGATGATCATCCATGCTCGTGTTCGTTTTGAGTTTCTGAAGGTCTCGGCTGCACGCCTTACCTTGGAGCCTCTCAACTTGTCTATTTTGTGCTTGGTTGTGGACCAAGAGCTTGTGGCTTTGTTTCTGAGGGAAGGGGGTGGCTTGTTGGCCAGCCCTACAACCCATTGGCCAGGCCTCATGTCTATCGACATTTCCTTCTTTCCATCGGCCATCAGTGGTGGTCGGTCGGCACCTCTGATGGCTGGTCGGCCATACCTTTTGGCTGAGACCTTTTTATTTGCTTTTGCAATTATTTTATTGCCAACTGTGCCAGCTGGTGAGCACAGAATTCATCTTCCATACACGTGTATGGAGGGATTGAACCAAGCCTCTAGCTTGTTTAACAAGCTTGAGACTTGGATTTCTATAAGAGGGGAGGTCTCTCTCCCTTTCCAGAGGTTCTGAAAATTTGCATTAGATCAAATATATCTCTCTCTCAAGAACTCTCTCTCTCTCTCTCTATATATATATATATATATATATCACTTGAAAGTGAGTGTTCTTCACACATTTTGCCTACAACCCTTAGCCAAACCTCTTGACCTTGGAGCTAAGATTCCATAGGACTTGTTTTAGTATCCTAAGGTTGGTTTTGGCTCAAAAAAACTGCTGGTTTTGCTGTTCTTCAAGGGTGAGTCCCATATCTTTTTTTAAGCTTTGTTTTGCTTAAGTACTTAGCCATCTTTGCATGCTTGTTTTGGCTTAGCTTTCAAATGTAAAAAGATCTATTTTCAAGTTCTTAAAATGTTTGTTTCAGGCCTCTTTGGTGTTGGGGTTGGTCTATCCCCTTTTGTGCCTTATTTTGACTTGTTTTGAGCCATCTCTTTAGGCCTTTGAGATCATCTTCTCTTGGACTTTTAACCACTAAATTCCAGAGGAATTTCAGTGGTGGAAAGTGTGTTTTGAGGCTCCAAATAGGTGGGGGTGGTCCCCTCCTTTTGTATCTTGTTTGCTTGTGTTGATGGCTCATCAAAGTAGCATGTTTTTCTACCTCCTTGAGGCTCTATCTTAGCATGTTTTTGTGACTTTTCTAACATGTTATAGCCCTGTTTTGGGTTGGGTTGGTTTTGTTACTTCTCACATGCTCCTTGCACTTGTAGTGCAATTCCACTCACTAGCTTAACATGCATCATGCTTTGGACCATCATTCTAGCATGATTTTGGCTCAACTCTAGCAAGCTTTTACTCATGTTTTGCCATGCTCAAGCTCTGTTTTAAGTGATTTTGGTCATGCATGCCTTGCTTTGTATAGCCATAATGCATTCCTGCTCACTAGCTTTGTGTTTTGAGTCTACTAGCATGCATTGCTTGGGCTATTTGCATGATTTAGCATCATTTGATGTGCGATTTCAGAGCATGTTTCACTGTCATGCCCTCACATCTTTAACTCTTTCAATGCTTTGGAGGGTTTGTGCTTTATGCCTTAAACACGAGCCAATATGTATGCCATTTTGCCTAACCTTTTGGGCTACCATTTCAGTGTGCATTTGGTCTTATTTTGCCATATTACAACTCTAAGTTTTGCTGGTGAAGTCATCTCATGCTTGGTTTTGGTAGGTGTAGTGTAATCCTCTTCATTGGCCTTGCATACTACATGCTTCATGCCTCTAATTCTAACATGTGTTAACTCTAGTCCATGCATGTTTTGGCATTGTTTTGACTTGCCTTGAGACTGTTTTGAGTCACTTTGGCCCTTTGGGGCTTGCTTGATATGGCTATGGTGCAAATGTCTTTGATAGCCTTAAGCTTTGAACCTCATGCATGCCCCTTTGGCATTAGTAGATGAGCATGTTGTTGCATTGCATTTTGTTTGGAATGTTGTTGCGTTGCATTGCATTGTGTTTGGATCGGGCGTTAATCCAAACACGAGAAACGAGGGGTGTTTTACACTTAAAGTGATGAAACGTGCCTCATTTCTCGGTCGCCGAACCTCTTGATCAAGCATGACAGAGGTGTAGGCTCATTGTGTAATTTGTTCATTCATTGACATTGAATTGTGCAAACTTGGCTTCTTTGGCCATCATGCATTGAGATGCGTGATTGATGGCCTGAAAGTCGAGTATCGCACTCTATTGAGCTTGAGAAATGATAATAGGGAGGGTGGTTGTGCACACATACCTTGCAGATATACTGTCATGCCTCTGTTTGTGCCCTGTTGCAGTAAAAGGAGAAATTGCAGGAAGCAGTGGCCGACCAGCCATCAAAGCTGCCGACCGGCCAACAAGTCTGTCGATCGGCTATCAGAATTGGCCGATAGCCATAAGCTCTGGCCGATAGCCATCCCTCTTGGCCGACTATCCCTCAGAATGTTCATAAGATGGATCAGAAGCATCTTGGAAGTTGGCACAATTTTCAAAAGTCCAAAAGAGTGCAAACAGAGGCATCATGAGGGACGGTAGTGGATTTCCGAGCGAAGCCGATCGAGCATGCATTTCTTCCTTTCCCACGAGGCCATTTCATTACTTATGATTAGTTCGTGTAAACTAGTCATTTGATTTGTTTTGTAATATTCTAATTAGCTTAGCTTAGTGTAGTTTAGCTTATTATTCAGACCCTCCATCGAGAGGGCACAACGTTGTAATAAGTGTGCATGCGTGTGATGCATATCTTCCAACCCCACGTCTTTCTCCCTTTTACTTAACTACTTTCGATGGTTAGTTTAGGGCATGTTTCAATTAGCATCCTTATGCTTTGCATACGTGCATCATTCATTCGTATTGCATGCACCGGGCTCGGCGCATCATTCAAACTGCATTGTATTTCAATACACTTCTTTGAATACATGTATCAAATGTCGCATTCATATGCCATCTTAGCTAGCCGAGCCTATTTTAGTTGCATTTTTGCATGTGTTGCATTAGGCATCTTAACATAGCTAAGATCATGCATGATTTCTAACTAGCTTCTATTTTGGCTCGAAGTACACTGTGAGTGTTTACGCTTTAGCATCCTTGTTTGTGTATAAGTGACTGCCATGATAGTATGTCTGCCATGAGGCTATTTGCTTAAGTGTTTAACTGCATGAATGCCTGTGGATGAAGGCTTTATTGCTTGAATTGGAACAATTCATCAAAATGTGAGTTTTAAGCCCACTTGAGAGTGGCAAAATCGTGTTGTTTTCTAAGCCCACTTGAGGGTGGCAAATCCGAGTCTTAGCCTACTTGCGAGTAGCACTTTTAAAACATTTTCGCAAACAAACATGAGATGTTTTGTTCCAAATTGAGTGATTGAGTCTATACTTGTATGCTGCGCGCATCACATAGTAAGCTAGCTAATAAACCGGAATAAGAACGCATGTGGTTTCAAAAACAACATATCATGTTAGTAGCGGGGGTGCTCATTTCAGGACCTTCCCTTCTCGTACCCAAGTTCCCGACCCGAGGCAACTTTGGTGATGACGGATACGTGGCCTTAGGCACAAGTCAGGGTTTCCTAAATTTTTCCAAAACAAAATATTTAGGTGGCGACTTTGAAATCTGGCAAAGCAGTCCATGTTTGGCACTTCTTGATCAAAATTGATTTTCTAAAACGGTTTGTCGGATTTGGACTCTTTGGTGATTTATCATTCTTACATTGCACTTTGTGAGATTAGATTCAAAACCGTGACAGGAGTCCGAACTGTAGTAGCTAAGAACTACAATTCGCGCCCTCGCACGCGGAGTGGATTTCGGGGCGGTCTACACTTTGTCTTTAGCATCTTGTCCCAATTAAAGATTTCCAATTAATTTTATATCCTGAACCACGATTTTGTCTGATTAGCGGTCATATCTTTTATTACCCAACTCAACACCATTAAGCAATCTCGCCATACTTTTATTATCAAATTTAATGTCCCTTAATTGTTCGTTGTACAGCTGCAACTTCCTTACTCCCCTCTTATCGAAGAATATTCTGAACGTACCGTCAGCGAACATACACCGCCTTAAAAGGTGTACGACTATGGTAACTATGCTTATATTCACTAGTCGCCAATGTCCTTAACCGGCAGTATGCAAAGGAAGTTCGATACTAGCTGCTCATTACTCCTTCCATTTTTTATAAAACACTCCAAATCTTTTATCTTACAAATTTTGCAAATTCTCTTACCTCTGCTAACCCTTCTATTCAGACACCTTAGCTTTGATATTTTTTCTCTCTGCTCTTTGTACCCACGAACGAACTTCATCGGAGCTGACTGTCGGCTCTCTTCTCACAGTCCTATTTGCCACGTCAAAAAATAATCTACACACATTTGAATGAACTGCCCATAATTCTCGGGATACTCTTCTAAGGAGTACAACATTGTATACCAAAACAATCAACAACAAAAAAAAAAATGATGGACGAAACAAGGTGCCAGAAAACAACTTCACCACAATAGCTATCCCACTACAAAAGCATATTCCTCTATACAATCAAATGTGTTCTGGTACCAAATAGATAGCAAAACTGCCCCATGATTAAGTACGAAGATTCCCCATCCAAAATAATTCAAACACATTTATTTTCCTGCCTTTGCTTTATGTTTATCATTTTGCAAGAATATTTACTTTACAACCACGCAAACCACTAGAAAAGTGACACGTGTATAGCACTATCTGGAAAAGGAATCAAAAGTACTCACACCACTCATACCACTCATACTTGGGCCTGGGTGTGACTTCCTTTTAACCCCATCCATACACGTGTCCATAAGTACAACAATGGATGGCCTAGATCAGCGGGAGGGAGGGCACTGGTAATATTAATACAGCGCCCCCCTAGTCACACCACTTACACCATTCACACTGGGTTTTTTAACTAATAGGGAGGCCTTGTACAGCTGGTGTGAGTTCACTGTTTACCACTACAAAATGCCTCGCCAAGCCTCTTTTCGTTTTTATGCCAAGAATGTTTTTCTCACGAGCAGCCAGTATTGGACTCCTCTTGTGTACCGGAGGTCAAGGACATCGGCAGCTAGTGGATATAAGCGTAGTTACTGTGGTCGTACACCTTTTAAGGCGGCGTATGTTTGCCAAGGTACATTCAGAATATTCCCCTATATATTAAGAAGACTACGAAGGGAGTAAGGACTTAATTTATTTTTTTTTAGGTTGAACACCAAAACCAAGTTAGGATTTGCATTGGTTTTTCCAACGAAACTAAGCAGCAGCTCTTTGCTTTTATCCTTAGCCTTAGACCCTTATCTTTCTTAGAAGACCTAGTGTAGAAAGTCAAAAATTAAGGTCAAAATTAAGTATAGACCTATGTACGAAGGTTGCCTCTGTTAGGCAACTATGAATGATTAAGAGAGCATGGGCTAAAGCCCAAGGGAAGTGGGTCAACAGTGGACTGAAACAGGTTTGACCAGCCAAAGGTTCGAACAAGCTCTATGAAGAAAAATGGTTAAGTTAAGTTGCGGAGGCAACACTTGCAGCAATCAAGTTGCAGAGGCACTTTGTCTCAGTGCCGCCATTCCGAGTATTGTAAGCGCTGCCATCTTAAGTATTGTCCATACCGCCATTTGAATTTACTGAGGGAAAGAAAAAACCGAAGCAACTAAGTTGTGGAGGCCACACTTGCAACGGTCAAGTTGCATAGGTACTTTGTCCGTGCTGCCATTTGAACTTACCATGGGAAGCAACCGCCGCAACAACTATAACGGCCACAACCAACTTACAGAGAGAACACCTTACCAAGGTGATAGCAACCTTTGAGAGAACTTCTCCTTCACAAGTAAGAGGCTAATATTTGGCGCTGATAGCAGGCTCCAAGGCATTACTAACCTAGGGCTGATGATAGCAGGCCCCCAAAGTCATCATTAGCTTGGCATTGATAGTAGGCCTCGAAGCTCATTAGCTTGGCGCTGATAGTAGACCCTAAAACTTACTGGTTCAAGCTGATAGCAGGCCTAGAAATACCAGTATACCACGGTGATCCCGTGAAAATAGGAGTAAGGTAGCCCGAGAGTAAGCGACTCCCTTTCCATTACACAGGTCATAGACCTGCCTTAGTTGCATAAACAGGGCTAAGGAAGCCCCTTTAGGCTTGGCACTAAGGCACAGTATAGCTAATAGCTAGCTTAGCTGTGGCCTTTGCCTTGGAAGGTTAAGGAGTTTGTGGTTGGTGGCTAAGAGTGAAAGCATCGCTGAGGTGAATACGAACATAGCTGATAGTAGGCTATGGAGTCTTGAGAATACATGTCTTGGCTAAATTAAACTGAGAAGGCAAGTGCAGTGGAAAACACTACCACTACAAGTGCACTTGCTGAGACATCTGTGCCAAACAGATAGTACATAGTACATGCAAAGGGACACATGGCACCTTTAGTGGTCCAAGGCAGAAGATTCTATGTGATTCTTAGGGACACATGTCCTTATTTTATTTAGCCAGTTGGTATCATTTGGTGCCAATGAAAAGCCTATAAATAGGACCCATTTCCCAAGGTTCAAGAAGAGGATTTTTGGGACTTAGGAAGATGCTGCCCATTTATGCACTGCCATTCTTTTCTCCTTGAACCACTTGCTCCACTCCCACCCAACTACTCATTCTCCAATTTTCTTAGATTTTGTTGACTCATTCTCTTGCAAGCCCAGATCTGTTGGATCATCAACATAGTTTTGTCTCTTTAATCACTGTTCACTTCGAACCCCCTACACCTAGCAACCTTTAGCGCTGACTTAACCACTCCTGCCTTAGCTTTATAGCCTAAATAAGGCAACTAGCTAATCCATGGAAAGTAAAGTAAGGAAGAGGGGTTAAGAACCGAAGGTTGAGACTAAACGGGGAGCTGAATATACCTTTCAAGAAAAGACCTTTCTTTTACGCCTTATTTGTTATGAAAGCGGAACCGTCGAGTGGAAGGGAGAAGGCAACTGGCTATTGTAGGGAAAGTGGTTAATCGTGATTACCGTGTCATTGGTATTGCTTTAGTTCGAGTTGTCGATGGCTCAACACTCGAATGACATCAAAAGGCTCATAGAGATTTCGATAAAACAACACTCTCTAGTCCACATTTTGGACTGGGAAGAGATCTACCTCCCAGCTATGAAGGCTGGCAACAAATCCAGTCAAAACTGCCCAATAACTTCCGCAAAACTGATGGGACTTAAGTGTGTGAGTTACACATAATACAATATACACATGTGTGTATATATATCAGCAGCCACTTAACAGACTTGGCTGAAAAAGAATAGGCTGGTAGATCACCAATTTGGTCCGATCTAACCCAAGTCTCAAGATCCAAGATCCACAGATCATGGACCGGTTCGGGTAGGCTGCGCGCATGTATGTGACAACTTTTGCATAATCAACTTGGACCATAGTTTTGGCCCAAACCTATTCTTGAAGCATTTATAACTTCCTTCCTTCATAAAATTTGGACGCCCAAAGCGCTCATATCCTTCAAAATCTTGAGATTTAAATATCCATCAATGCTTTCCTCTACAAGAAACATGGGATTTGTAGTTATATATAATTCCTAATGTTCATGAAGCCAACTTTATGAGACAATTTCTCATTCAATTCTTTATAATTTTTGTCATTCTTTTTGTAGTGTAAATATCTTATTACAACAAATCTAAACTTATTTGATTTTACATCAATCAATAGTTAAAATCTACTTTAATTTTATATTAAAATTACCAAGTATTTTTTCCAACAATTTGAATAAAAGAAAAGGTAAGATATGCTGATCACGTTCATATTAATTTCTCTGTAGAGAGATAATGCATAAAGCATGCATGGTTTAGTTTAAAAAAAAGAATATATTGCAAGCAGATGTGGCCTTGCCTGTACAGCTAGGTGGGCACCTAAACAATATTGTAGCCAGGGGCGACGGCACGTTGAACAAAGAGGGTTCACATGAACCCAATGAAATTTGCAAAATGAGTATTAGATATGTGAAGTTTTACGAATAAAAGTCAGCAATGTTCTGGGAATTCTCAATATCTTTTAAGGAATGATTGGTTCTTTGGAATGAAATTATTTCATTAAAATATTTATTTATATGTTTGATTGATTAAAAAATAATTAAAATTATATTGTAAATAAAATTACAATTCATTATTGTAAAAGAATTATCATTCCATAGAGAAACTTAAGGAATGATAATTCCATTTCATTTCCATATCAATCTAGTAAACCAAATAATGCATAACTTGTATAAGAAATACAATTATATAGTTGTTTATAATTCTATGTTATATTATTTGGAGTAATAAATCTAATAAGTTTTTTTTTGGCAGTGGCTTTGGTCCAGTCCAAGATTGGACTGGACCGTATTGTTGGGTCCGTGGGGACCCATCATGGGTCCCGTTTTGATAATCCGAATCATTCAATATGTAAAACTCGTCGAGTACTATATACCTGTAAAAAATCATATTAATCGAATATCAATAGCTATGTGAATAAAACAGTTTTTAATCAACCGTTAATTGTTTCACCGTCCTTTTTTTTATACAAAACTGATTTGATCACATAGCTATTGATATCCGATCAACGTGATTTTTTATAGACATATAGTACTCGACGATTTCTACATATTGAACGGTTCGGATTATCAAAACGGACCCAAAAAATGAACCCCATGGGCCGAACTAGATGAGCACAGTCTTGATCTCAACTTGAGACAAGCTGGACCTTTTTTTTTGCTCATTGCACTTTTTATATCATTAAAGTAGGTCTTAATTTAGTTTTCAAAATTTTATCATTGAATTTTAATTTCAATTTGAATAATTTGAACTCTATACCTTTAGTTTTATTGCAATATTATTCTTCCATCATGCGCTATTAGCATTCTGAATAGAAAAACAACTATTGAAAAATTAGAAGGATTGGTGTAGAAATCAAAAAAATTATAGGGATCAACTGTGAAAACCCATATTTAAATTATTTTTGAAAGAAAATTAATTAATTAATTAATTAATTAGTTTTAAATTAACCAAATCCTATCACTAACAAAGACCCTATTAAGAATAATAATTTTTTGAGTGCTCAATATTTATTGTTTATAAATTATTTTAATTAGGATTCAATATAATAATTATTCTTACTAAATACCTTAGATAAAAATCTTAGTGTATCAATTTTCAGAACCCATACAAATACACACACACACACACACAAAAAAAAAAAAAAAAAAAAAAGAGATGTTCGTAGCTATGCCACCTGCTTGTTTGCATGGTGGTATAGGAACCATAAACCACCATCCCTCTTGGAATTTAGGGAAAGAAACCACCATCCCTCTTGGAATTTAGGGAAAGCTTTCATTTTTGGAACTTTGAGAAAGTGAGCAAGATAAAATAATGGAAAGAATGAGAGGGAGAGAGAGATGTCTTCAATTAGCATTTTATATATATATATATATATATATATATATATGCATGCAAACCTTCCTTGTGCATGCAAGCATTCGGTAGAAGAAAAAAAAAAAAAAAAAAGAGGAGAGAAATCTCTTAAGCAACCAAGTTTAGTAGTAGGAGAGGAAGAAGAGTAGGAGGTTAAGGAAACCAAAGTTCTCAACCATTTTGTCACCCTACTACTAGGTAAGAAAACCCTTCCAACCCTCTCATTTTTTTTAAAGTTGGAATCTTCAGATCTTATTCCTGTGATAAAATGACTAATTTATAGATTGAAATTTATATATATATATGTATGTAAATTTTGTGATGTGTATATCAAATATCTGAAGATACTGATAGTCAAAAAAAAAAAATCATGGTATTATTGTAAAAATAGGCTTGCATGTGTATTTCATACCATTATAGAGTGAATTGAAGAATTTATTTGGTCTTTGAATCTGCCAGCCTGTTACCCGAATTTTTAGATAATTTTATACTCAAAATTTTGAGATGATTTCTTCTACAAAGTTGTTGATAATGATGTCTAGTTTGTCCAGAAATTTTTGGAAATAATTTTTGAGCTTTCTACGAATTTATACAAATTTTTAACTAAATCTAAAACTGTGTTGAAAATAAATTATTTTGAATCTGCCAACCTGTTACCCGAATTTTTAGATAATTTTATACTCAAAATTTCGAAATAATTTCTTCTACAAAGTTGTTGATAATGATGTCTAGTTTGTCCAGAAATTTTTGGAAATAATTTTTGAGCTTTCTACGAACTTATACAAATTTTTAACTAAATCTGAAACTGTGTTGAGAATAAATTGTTTTGAATCTGTCAGCATGTTTACCCGAATTTTTAGATAATTTTATACTCAAAATTTCGAGATGATTTCTTCTACAAAGTTGTTGATAATGATGTCTAGTTTATCCAGAAATGTTTGGAAACAATTTTCGAGCTTTCTACGAATTTATACAAATTTTTAACTAAACCTGAAACTGTGTTGAGAATAATCTGTTTTGAATCTGCCATCATGTTACCCGAAGTTTTAGATAATTTTATACTCAAAATTTCGAGATGAATTCTTCTACAAAGTTGTTGATAATGATGTCTAGTTTATCCAAAAAATTTTGGAAACAATTTTTGAGCTTTTTACGAATTTATACAAATTTCTAACTAAATCTGAAACTGTGAGACAGATTTTACCATGTATTTGAAAATTTATTTAAAATTCTATACTAAGCCAAATCTGGTAATTTCTAACTAAGAGATGAAATTTGAGAAGTCTAGTTTCATGATAAATTTTTAGATTATGGGTTTGATCTATAAATTTAAGCATGGAATCAATGTAAGAAAATGTGACAAATTTGTGTCATAAACACCTTTGGAATTTGTTTAGAATTATTTATAAGTTATTTTTGGAAAATGCTTTCTGAAAAATAACCATAACATATTTATTGAGTATCCTGTAGATTGATATGAATTTTAGAGTTGTATAAGTAATGTATTTATAATTTTATTTGCAAGATATATACTCTGAAAATTTTTCTGGACAGAATAAAATCACCACTTTAATATTATGCTAGTCTAATTTTGTAAATCAAAAAATTGTGCATGTGTGTATTTAGGGTTTAATTCTTGTATCTAAGTTATTATTTCATACCATGGTTTAAATAAATTGTTTATTTAAATTCTGTACTTTTATTTAGTATTGTGTGACACATGCAATATTTTATGATTGGGAATTTTAATGAGTTGGTATAACATTACTTGTGATTAAAAATTTGAAATTATTTGTGATTAATATCAAAATTAACTGAAATGATTAACGACATATACAAAGTTAACAATTGACGGTTAATACCAGTTGTTCGGGGTGAGTCTTGGTTTAAAGACTGTACGGAATTAAGAGTTGACGGTTAACACCGGTTGTTCAGGGTGAGTCCTGGTTTTGAGAATTCTCACGTAAATTGTGTTGCGAAACTCTAAGATGGCACGAGACTTATTTGACTCCTTTTCGGTATTCGGTTTTGGAATAAGGGTGGATGTGCAAGTGGCACACAGGGAGGTTACTTACCCCTGGCAGACCGTTTCCTTGGGGCAGACCACAGATGCCACTACTTGGGTATATAACTCCGGATGTGGGCATCCCTGGTAGTTACAGTTGGTAACACTTAAATATTTGACCAATGGAGGGTTTCAAATTAACCGTTCTCATGCTTAGTGGTTGGTAAGTTAAATCTCTTTGGTGAGATTTCGAGTGTCACCTAATTTATAAAAATTACTGAAATTATTCTAATGGTTGTAATTTCTGTGTATAATTATATTGTTATCTCATGTTTAGAACATTATTTTTCTCTTAAAAAGAATGGTAGGTTGGTTACGTTTTCTTACTGTGTTACAAAACTCATGGCATATATTTTGTTGCCCTGGCATTTCATGCCAGATTATGTTGAAGAAGGGATTGAGGCTGAAATTGGACCTGCTGCCAATATCGAACCTTGGCTGACTTAGAGTCAAGATTTTATTGAAATAAAATCCTGTTATCCCTTGTATTAGGATTTAACTATGTTGTGACGTTGGGTGTAAATTTGTAGTTTTACTTTGTTGTTGGACTTTGACTATGTAAGAACTTAAAAGTTTCTAATTAGTAGTTAAAACTTTATCTAGCAAGTTATCGTTGTTTAAAACTTATGACGTTTAAAAAAAAAAAAAATTTGGGGCGTCACAACTTGGTATCGGAGCCTAGGTTTGAACCTTTGGGCCATGGGTAGTAGTTTATTATTTTTACAATTAAGAAAACCTTAAGTTAATTTGTAATTTTCGGTGACCTAACTAAGTTTGAACCTTTTTATTTGTAGGATGCCAAGGTCATCAGACATTAACTCTAATGAGGAAAATTCGGTGGAAAACTATGACATAGAATCTGACCCAAGTGAAAAAGTGGAGATGCCTATAGAAGACTATGAATCCATAGAATCCGACCCAAGTGAAGAAGTGGAAATGCCTATAGAAAACTATGAATCTGAGCCTGAGCTTGACCCTGAACCTGATCCTGAACTTGAGCCTGAACCTGAGTCTGAAGAAGTTGAAGAAGTTGTACCAATATACAACCCCCCAGAGGTTATTGTGATTGAGTCAGACACTGAGGATGAGTCTATGGAAGGCAATACCGAGGGGAACCCTGGAGATATAGGAGCCACGTTTGTGGGTTGGGATGTGCAAAACGGGTTGCAAATTGGCTCTTTTGTATATGTCAGACTTTATCCCCTCGAAGGTTGTGCTTGGAAAAATGAGAGTTGGGTGGGCACCTATATCGGACCTATCCAGATTCTAAGACAAGAGACTCCCTGGGTATATCAACTAGGCCCATTTCCGGACGGTTTCACCGAAAGAGTGGGCGACCTTTTTGACTTTTGGAGCCTTCAGTATATCATGCCCGACCCAAGCAGAATTGTGAGGAGAGATGGGTTAGTGGACTTCAGGGACTGGAGGATCTATCGGGAGGAGCCAGTGATGCTACTAGGGTATCGTGTGTGCGAAACTGCTATCTTCGTGAGGGTGCTGTGGCGATTCATGGGACTTTTCCAAGCCACATGGAAGCCGGAAGCTCTGGTGTGGAGAGACTTTCCTCGGCTATTTTAAGGGGTCTTAAGGGAACTATAAGCTAGGCTAACTGATTGTTTTGTATGCTCACATGTAAAAATTGCCTAGTTTAGAATTGTGAGTGTAGGAGTTAACTCGGATTGTAGGGGCTCTCTTTTGCCCGTAGTATGTTATTTAATCTTTTCCTTTGTTTTATTTGTATTTTGCTAATTGTAGCTTATCTAATCTAATTAATGAAGTCTTTTTTTTTTAAACTATCCTTGCACATGAATATAATAATAATAATAATAATGATAATAAATAAATAAATAAATCACAAGAAAATCCCATCATGCAGAATGGCTGGACGAACAAGAAATAATAACAACGGTAATGGTGATGGAGTGCCTGATGGCGATGTTGCTCGAATTATACGCGCGATTGCTGATAGGGTAGGCAATATACCACCCCGAAACCAAGATCAAAACAAATCAGAGATAATAGCAAAATATGAAAAGCTACGTCCCCACAAATTCCTTGGTAGATCAAACCCCCATGAAGCTGAAGCTTGGTTAAGACAAATTAAGAAGTTGCTAGATACTTCCGACATCCGAAATGAACAAGATAGAGTGACCATGGCGTTATTTCAAATGGAAGGGGAAGCTGATCATTGGTGGGAAATGATCAAAAGTACTCGACAAGTAGAGACATTAACTTGGACACAGTTCGAAGACCTGTTCATGGAAAAGTATTTTCCTAACTCGCTAAGACAAGAAATGATTCAAGAGTTCCTTTAACTGAAACAAGAAAAAATGTCAGTCGCTCAATATGCGAACCGTTTTGAAGCTCTTTCACGGTACGCTTCAGCCATAGTAGCAAATGAAGAGGATAAGGTTAGGCGATTTGAATGGGGCTTGGACACAGACATTAGAGGAAGATTGATCGCAGTGCAACTCTCCACCTATGCCCAGATGGTGGATCGAGCTTTAATTGTGGAACAAGAGTTAGCAGATTCCGAACGCATTCGAAATCAGCGATCAAGGAACAACAACCAACCACGCGGAGGAGGCCCAGTCCGCAACACCAGAAACCATCTTGTGCCAGCACCCTATGCTGGAGGAATGCAACAGTAACAAAGGCAGAATCGAGGAAACCAGCAAGGAGGAAACTTTGTAAATGAGTGGAAAGGAAGATGTTTCAGATGTGGTCAACAGGGGCATCGTCGAAGTGAGTGTCCTCAAGGTGGGGAGTATTTTATGGATCAGCGAGGGGCACAACAATACAACAGATGCCAACCTGGGCAAGGTTCTAAGCCTACTCAAAATACTCAGACCAACAAGGGGCAGCCACAAGCCTCTAGGAATGCAGGCCGACCAAGAACACAACCACAAGGAGCTGGAAATGGGAAGAAACCAGGAGAGACGAACCAACAAGCAGTAGGGAGAATGTATGCTCTCCAAAAAGAAGAAGATGTTGATAACCCATCAGTGATTCAAGGTATGTTAATCCTTATGAATTCCTGGGTTAAAGTATTGTTTGATTCTGGAGCTTCGCATTCTTTTATATCCACTGCATGTATGACAAGTTTGGGTTTAAAGCCAGAGGCGCTAGAGATAGCTATGAGTGTCGCTTCACCCTTAGGAGGTCAAACCCGAGTAAATCTAGTATGTAAATCTTGTGAGCTAGAAATCTCCGGTTCATATTTGATCTGTGATCTAAGAGTTATGGATATGTCTGATTTTGACATCATCCTAGGAATGGACTGGTTGTCAGTTTATCAAGTCATTATTGATTGTTACCATAGGACAGTGACAGCATCCTCCCTTAACGGCACGAAAGTCCAATTTAAAGGAGATAGACAAGATTCTCTAACTCCAACGTGTCGCAAGTCGGGACGGCATGATCAACTAACCGGATGGTTGGCAAGCCTAATTTTGGAAGGCGAAAATCGAGAGGATCCAGGATTACCCCATGTGGTGTGCGAGTACGCTGATGTTTTCCCTGACGAATTGCCGGGATTACCCCTAAAACGAGACGTAGATTTCACGATTGAGCTTCAACCTGGGACTTCGCCGATTTCAATAGCACCACATCGTATGGCGCCAACTGAACTTTGAGAATTGAAGGAATAGTTGCAAGAACTGTTGAATAAAAAGTTCATCAGACCAAGCACGTCCCCTTGGGGAGCGCCAGCATTATTTGCGAAGAAGAAGGATGAAACCTTAAGATTGTGCATCGATTATCGACAACTAAATCGAGCCACCATTAAAAATCGATATCCCTTACCCAGAATTGATGACTTGTTCGATCAATTAAGAGGCTCAAAATGTTTTTCAAAAATTGACCTTAGGTTGGGATATCACCAACTTCGTGTCAGAGGAGAAGATATACCCAAAACTGCGTTTCGAACCCGTTATGGCCACTATGAGTTTGTGGTAATGCCATTTGGTTTGACGAATGCGCCTGGGGTATTCATTGACGATATTTTGATATACTCACGATCAGAGGAAGACCACGAGCAACATCTGAGAACCGTTTTGCAAATTCTAAGAGAAAACCAATTGTATGCTAGAGCTAGCAAATGTGAATTTTGGCTGAAGGAAGTAAAGTTCTTAGGTCATGTTGTGTTTGAATCAGGGATATCAGTGGATCCTGCTAAAGTAGAAGCAGTAATGGGGTGGAAACAACCTAAGAATACGTTTGAGATTCGTAGTTTCTTGGGATTAGCAGGTTATTATAGGAGATTCATTCAGGATTTCTCCAAATTAGCCAAGCCGATGACACGCCTAACGCAAAAAAGAGTAAAGTTTGAATGGAGCGAAGCGTGTGAGCAGTCATTTCAAGAAATCAAGAAGAGACTGACAAGCGCTCCAATATTAATCATACCCGAACGCGACGTTGGGTACACTGTTTACTATGATGCCTCTAAAGAAGGGTTAGGTAGTGTGTTAATGCAAAACGGGAAGGTAGTGGCTTACGGATCAAGACAATTGAAGAATCATGAGAAAAATTATCCTACTCACGATCTGGAGTTGGCAGCTGTGGTCTATGCACTTAAGACTTGGCGACATTACCTTTATGGAAAAAAATTTGAGATATTTACCGATCACAAAAGCTTGAAGTACTTGTTCACACAAAGAGATTTGAACATGAGGCAGAGACGCAAGATGGAGTACCTTGAAGATTACCAATTTACCTTGTCTTATCATCCCGGAAAGGCTAATGTTGTAGCAGATGCACTAAGTCGAAAGACAAGGGAGATTGTAGCCAACATATCAATTAAAGAATGAGAAATGGTAAGCACTGTGAATGGGTTTAAGTTATAACCAGAGACTCAGAATGGGAAGGGTAGGTTGTTTACAATAGTTACAACACCCCAACTTCTTACCAAAGTGTTGAAAGCCCAAAGATTTGATCAGGAGACCGACTTCATCAAGGCCCGATTAGTGACCGAGGAATCTTCACCGGATTGGACACTCCATCAAGATGGTAGTTTAAGGTATTTAGGTAGAATTTTTGTGCCAAACATCGAACAATTAAGAGAGGAAGTACTTAAAGAATTTCACCATTCGATTTTTGCGGTTCATCCGGAAGGAAATAAGATGTACCAGGATCTTAAGCGATAGTATTGGTGGAGTGGAATGAAGAAGGATGTTGCTCAATTCGTATCTAAGTGTTTGACGTGTTAGCAAGTGAAGGCAGAACATCAAAGACCGGCAGGGAAACTCCAACCCTTACCAATACCTAAGTGGAAATGGGAACACATAACAATGGACTTTGTAACGGGATTACCCCGGTTGCCGCAAGGCCATGATGCCATTTGGGTGGTGGTTGATCGATTAACTAAGACGGCACATTTCCTACCAATAGGACCAGCAGGCACACTCGAATCTTTAAGTCGATTATTTATTCGAGAAATCATTAGATTGCACGGAGTACCAGTCTCAATAGTGTCAGATCGTGATTCTCGTTTTACGTCACAGTTCTGGCAAAGTCTGCAAAAGGCCTTGGGTACAGAGTTGTGTTTTAGTACAGCTTTTCACCCTCAAACTGACGGTCAATCAGAAAGAACAATTCAGACTTTAGAAGACATGCTTCGAGCTTGTGTGATGGACTTTAAAGGTAATTGGGAGAAACACTTACCACTAGTAGAATTCTCTTACAATAACAGTTTTCAAGCAAGTATTGGTATGACACCGTATGAAGCTTTGTACGGACGGCCTTGCCGATCACCAATATGTTGGACAGAAGTCGGAGAGGCACCTCTTTTAGGGCCAGAATTAGTTCAAGAAACTACCGAGAAGGTGAAACTAATTAGGCAGAGGCTCGAGACCGCTCAGAGTAGGCAGAAAAGCTATGCAGATAAAAGGAGAAGACCTTTAGCATTTAAAGTTGGAGATCATGTGTTTCTGAAAATACAGCCTCATCGAGGAGTTGTTCATTTCGGAAAGAAGGGAAAGTCGTCACCTCGCTTCATTGGACCTTTCGAAATTTTGGACAAAATAGGAGAAGTGGCGTACTGTCACGACCCAAACCCGGCCCTATGGGTTTAGCACCATAACCGGCCAGTAATCCGAGATTACCGAAGGCCTGCAGAACAGTAGAACAGTAAAACAGAGTACAGGGCCTGGCGGAAGCCAAAACAGTAAATAAACAATGCCCAATGAGCTGTGATAGTCTGTATGCAAAAAGACTTTCATACATATATACATAATCAGTACAGAATAGTATGCACAAAATGTACAATCATTCAGACTAGGGACTCAACCCTTTACATAACAGTGCAGTAAACATTCAGTCTATACAGAACAGTAAGACAGTACAGAAAGGGGAGTCCTAAAACACCCCTAAGCCTTAGCAGGATAGGCTTGGAACCTCGCAGTGAGGCACATAGGCTGGCTTGACAAAACTGGAGTTAGCCTCGACGCTCCTAGCTGCGATCTGGTGCCTGAACACCTACATATATATATGAGCAGTGAGCTAAAGCCCAGTGAATAACATAATGCGTAAAGGAGTTAAGAATGAATGTCCTTACAGTAATGAAAACAGTTCATTAAATCAGTATTTCAGTCGTTCAGTCAGTACAGTCATATGTGGTACATCCATTAGCATAACAGTACAGTAAACAGTAGGTCTTAAAAGACCGAACAGTAGTGATGGCCATCAGTCAGTAAACAGTGGTGGTTCCAACAAGGGAACCGATAGAGAATTCTGTTACAGTAACAGTAAACAGTAGGTGCTAAGGATGCCACAATACAGTTCAGAATATAGGACATACATTCATTCAGTTAACAATAAATCAGTTCAGAAAACAGTACAGTTCAGTTGTTCAGAAGATAATCATTTGTGAACATATCTTTACACAATCGTTACTCACAGAGTTTGGGCTACAGTATGCTAGAGCGTGTCTCCCCAGTCGCCAACCCTACACAGTTAACAGATTGAACACACTAAGCTACACAGCTGGGAAAGATAATAACTTAATCCCTAATTGCCTCGGTGTGTTCTACATCTACGCCCTCATGAAGATGTCTTAAACTAGGCCTAAGAGTGCCTAGAATAGGATGAGGATGCAAAGATGCACGTTTAAAAGTAGTTTCAGGAGTTTCAGAAAAACAGAGTCCCGCTCGAGCGCAGGTTTTACCCGCTCGAGCGGACATGCAATAAGGTACACGCTCGAGCGTCAACTTTCCTGCCCGAGCATACTGTAAAAGTACTGGATGGGTGAAATCTCCGTTCGACGGACGCTCGATGCCCGCTCGATCGTGAGACACATGCCTCCGCTCGAGCGCCCAATCCTCCGCTCGAGCGGACTGTAAAACAGTGCAGAGAAAATACTGGATGCTCGGATTCCACGCTCAAGCGCCACTTTCCACGCTCGAGCGGGAGTGCAAAATCTGGAAAACCCAGATTGCACTACCAAGCTCAAGTCACATTCAAATGCATCAAAACCAATCCTCTTGGGCCCATTTTCTAGAAAACATTTATATACACATGGAATAATATGGTTCAAAGCTCAATTTGAGAAATCAAAGCCCAAGGGTGTTTAATTCAAACCCAATTTCAAACCATTTTCAGGAACAGGATGAACATGCGAACATGCATGAATTTTAAACAACACAAAGCTCAATTTGATGCTCTAAGGAGCCAATTGATCCAAAAACAAGATGAAAACATGGACCATTACAAAATCATGGACATGCATGTAACAATTTGCCATGAACTCAACTCAAAATCCAACAAGTCAAACATGCATGCATGGATTATGCTCTATATCAACATGCTAGAACTAATCCATGGCTCAATTCACTAAATTTGACATGACTCATGTAAGAACAAGATCAATTCACGAACAAGAGGGTAATTACTCTACCTTAGGTCTTCAATGCAAGACTAGAAGCTCAAATTAGCAAGCGATACTTCAATTCTTCAAGCAATTCTACCAATGAACTCAAGATCCACTCAATTCTCTCTCACTCTCTATCTTGGTCGGTTGAGTCTAAGGAATGAGCTGATGAAATGTGTATGTGTGAGTGTAATGAGGCTCAAAGATGATTCAAGTAGTGGGCCACTTAAGTGGCATTAAGGTAATTAAGTCAAATTATGTCATTCATTGATATAATCTAATTCAATCATACCTAATCAGTTTTCAGATAAATACACCATAAGATCACATTAATTATGAGGATCATAAAACATCAATCAATTCCCAGTTCGGCCGCCGATAAGGCCTTCCATTAGCAGTTTAAACATAAAACGTGAACAGATCAAATAAACAATCAAACAGATAAAATACAAATTAACATACATACTCGGTCAAGTCAGTTCCAGTTTTCAGTCAGTCAGTTTAGTACTTTAATCAGTTCAATTATCAGTCATAATCAGTTCAGTTTAACGGTAATCAATGTTTATCGGTAAGCAGTGGTGAGGGTCATTGCACGTACCGTTTGGCTCTACCGCCTCAACTGTCTGGAGTACATAATGTTTTCTACGTCTTTATGCTACGGAAATACAAGCCACACCCTTCTCACATCATCAATTGGGAGGAGATTAATCTTGATGAAGACGTGACAATTGAAGAAAAGCCTGTCAAGATTTTAGATCGTCGCGAGAAGAAATTACGAGGTAAAACTATACCATTGGTTCGAGTTCTCTGGAGACATTGTGGGACGGAAGAGTCAACGTGGGAGTGAGAAGATATGATACGTGCCAATTATCCTCAACTTTTCGAATCTAAAGGTACGAATTAATTTCGAGGGCGAAATTCTTGTTAACAGGGTAGATTGTGAAAACCTATATTTAAATTATTCTTGAAAGAAAATAAATAAATTAATTAATTAATTAGTTTTAAATTAACCAAATCCTATCACTAACAAAGACCCTATTAAGAATAATAATTTTGTGGGTGTTTAATATTTGTTGTTTATAAATTATTTTAATTAGGATTCAATATAATAATTATTCTTACTAAATACCTTAGATAAAAATCTTAGTGTATCAATTTTCAGAACCCATACAAATACACACACACACACACAAAAGAAAAAAAAGATATGTTCGTAGCTATGCCACCTGCTTGTTTGCATGGTGGTATAGGAACCATAAACCACCATCCCTCTTGGAATTTAGGGAAAGCTTTCATTCTTGGAACTTTGAGAAAGTGAGCAAGATAAAATAATGGAAAGAATGAGAGGGAGAGAGAGATGTCTTCAACTAGCATTTTATATATATATATATATATATATGCATGCAAGCCTTCCTTGTGCATGCAAGCATTCGGTAGAAGAAAAAAAAAAAAAAGAGAGGAGAGAAATCTCTTAAGCAACCAAGTTTAGTAGTAGGAGAGGAAGAAGAGTAGGAGGTTAAGGAAACCAAAGTTCTCAACCATTTTGTCACCCTACTAGTAGGTAAGAAAACCCTTCCAACCCTCTCATTTTTTTTTATTGTTGGAATCTTCAGATCTTATTCCTATGATAAAATGACTAATTTATAGATAGAAATTTTTATATATATGTATGTAAATTTTGTGATGTGTATATCAAATATCTGAAGATACTGATAGTCAAAAAAAAAAAATAATCATGGTATTATTGTAAAAATAGGCTTGCATGTGTATTTCATACCATTATAGAGTGAATTGAAGAATTTATTTGGTCTTTGAATCTGCCAGCCTGTTACCCAAATTTTTAGATAATTTTATACTCAAAATTTCGAGATGATTTCTTCTACAAAGTTGTTGATAATGATGTCTAGTTTGTCCAAAAATTTTTGGAAATAATTTTTGAGCTTTTTACGAATTTATACAAATTTTTAACTAAATCTGAAACTCTGTTGAGAATAAATTGTTTTGAATCTGCCAGCCTATTACTTGAATTTTTAGATAATTTTATACTCAAAATTTCGAAATAATTTCTTCTACAAAGTTGTTGATAATGATGTCTAGTTTGTCTAGAAATGTTTGGAAATAATTTTTGAGCTTTCTACGAATTTATAAAAAATTTTAACTAAATCTAAAACTGTGTTGAGAATAAATTGTTTTGAATCCGCCAGTATGTTTACCCGAATTTTTAGATAATTTTATACTCAAAATTTCGAGATGGTTTCTTCTACAAAGTTATTGATAATGATGTCTAGTTTATCCAGAAAGTTTGAAAACAATTTTCGAGCTTCCTACGAATTTATACAAATTTTTAACTAAACCTAAAATTGTGTTGAGAATAATCTGTTTTGAATCTGCCATCATGTTATCCGAATTTTTAGATAATTTTATACTCAAAATTTAGAGATAAATTCTTCTACAAAATTGTTGATAATGATGTCTAGTTTATCCAAAAAAAATTGGAAACAATTTTTGAGCTTTCTACGAATTTATACAAATTTGTAACTAAATCTGAAACTGTGAGACAGATTTTACCATGTATTTGAAAATTTATTTAAAATTCTATACTAAGCCAAATCTGGTAATTTCTAACCACAAGATGAAATTTGAGAAGTCTAGTTTCATGATAAATTTTTAGATTATGGGTTTGATCTATAAATTTAAGCATGGAATTAATGTAAGGAAATGTGACAAATCTGTGTCATAAACACCTTTGGAATTTGTTTAGAATTATTTATAAGTTATTTTTGGAAAATGCTTTCTGAAAAATAACCATAACATGTTTATTGAGTATCCTGTAGATTGATATGAATTTTAGAGTTGTATAAGTAATGTATTTATAATTTTATTTGCAAGATATATACTCTGAAAATTTTTCTGGACAGAATAAAATCACCACTTTAATATTATGCTAGTCTAATTTTGTAAATCAAAAAATTGTGCATGTGTGTATTTAGGGTTTAATTCTTGTATCTAAGTTATTATTTCATACCATAGTTTAAATAAATTGTTTATTTAAATTCTGTACTTTTATTTAGTATTGTGTGACACATGCAATATTTTATGATTGAGAATTTTAATGAGTTGGTATAACATTACTTGTGATTAAAAATTTGAAATTATTTGTGATTAATATCAAAATTAACTGAAATGATTAACGACATATACAAAGTTAACAATTGACGGTTAATACCAGTTGTTCGGGGTGAGTCTTGGTTTAAAGACTGTACGGAATTAAGAGTTGACGGTTAATACCGGTTGTTCAGGGTGAGCCTTGGTTTTGAGAATTCTCACTTAAATTGTGTTGCGAAACTCTAAGATGGCACGGGACTTATTTGACCCCTTTTCAGTATTCGGTTTTGGAATAAGGGTGGATGTGCAGGTGGCACACAGGGAGGTTACTTACCCATGGCAGACCGTTTCTTTGGGGCAGACCACGGATGCCACTACTTGGGTATATAACTCCGGATGTGGGCATCCCTGGTAGTTACAGTTGGTAATACTTAAATATTTGACCAATGGAGGGTTTCAAATTAACCGTTCTCATGCTTAGTGGTTGGTAAGTTAAATCTCTTTGGTGAGATTTCAAGTGTCACCTAATTTATAAAAATTACTGAAATTATTCTAATGGTTGTAATTTCTGTGTATAATTATATTGTTATCTCATGTTTAGAATATTATTTTTCTCTTAAAAAGAATGGTAGGTTGGTTACATTTTCTTACTGTGTTGCAAAACTCATGGCATATATTTTGTTGCCCTGGCGTTTCATGCCAGATTATGTTGAAGAAGGGACTGAGGCTGAAATTGGAGCTGCTGCCAATATCGAACCTTGGCTGACTTAGAGTCAAGATTTTATCGAAATAAAATCCTGTTATCCCTTGTATTAGGATTTAACTATGTTGTGACGTTGGGTGTGAATTTGTAGTTTTACTTTGTTGTTGGACTTTGACTATATAAGAACTTAAAAGTTCCTAATTAGTAGTTAAAACTTTATCTAGCAAGTTATCGTTATTTAAATCTTATGACGTTTCAAAAAAAAAAAAAATTGGAACGTCACATCAACAATGCAATTTATTCATTTTTTCTTGTGTGAAAATTACTAAAAATTCCATGTGAGTTGCACGTGGTATTTTTTCAGTTTAAAATTCTAATTGTAAGTGATGAAATAATCATTTTATGACAAAACTAAAAATGTAAGATTTAAATTAAAACTCCCAGATTCAAAATGAAACTTCACAAAAGGACCGACCTTGTAATTTACCCTTGTGTATAATTTTTTTTAATGATGAGTATTTTCAATTTTTTAATTGTTCTTCATCATGAAAATGTTGAAAATAATACTAAAAAAAGTAAACAAAAGAAATTGTGTTACAATGAGCTCACTGTGATTCCTTGAATTAGCTAGGCTGTCTCTCTCTCCCCCTCGCTCTCTCTCTAATAAGATTCTTCAAGTGTGGTGGTGAGTTTCGCTGAAATTGTTAATAAAATAAACTAAAATGGGATTCGAAACTATTCTATTACCGACTTATGCCCCATTTTGTGGAAGGCGTCCAAACAGTGTGGTATTAAATTAAAAAAATATTATACATCTGGATATCTATATTGGATCCAAGAAACAAAAAAGAATTTGATTCAAGATAAAATGGGGAAAAATAAATTTTAAAAAAAAAATGTGAGAATAAAATGAAAAATAATTTGCGAAAAAAAATTAATTTTCATTTAGTTAATTCTTGACAAAAAAACATATATAACTCTCTTATGTGCCATCATATATATATATATACTAGGTATGTCCGTACCTGAAGGCACGGTGGCCATTAATATATGAAAATGTAATTAAATATAAAATTATTGGGTTAAAATGTAATTTATTTAATTTGATGGGAAAAATTTTTTTAAGTGAAAATATAAATAGATGATCCGTATGGTTTTGAATTTTCAAACGAATTTTATAATTAGATTTTTTAAAAGAGTTTGGAGTATTGTAGTATGATGACACGAATGCAAACAAAGATCATATCACCAAATATTTACTATTGTAGTATTTTTGTTTATGTAACCTACTTGCAATTTGTAATAGAAAATAAACATTTTATTATCCTAGCCAATAACAGTACCCAAATAAATTTCTATATCTACATTTTTTTAGATAGTGAGTTTTGGTTGAAGTAAAGAAGAGAGATCTCAAAGCTATAGTTTTGCATCAATTTTAATGTAATGGTTAAAATCTACCAATTTTTATGATTTGGTAACATAAAATTTTCAAATTTATAGGTAAACGAAATAGTGAAAAGTAAACACATAAATGCTACGTAAAATTCAAGCACAACAAAAGTATAAGATTTTAAACAAACAACAAAATGTAAGAATGTAAGTCCCACAACACAGAAACATCTATATAAAAATCATACGAAATACGCCAGCCAATGCTATGCAATAGAAAAAAATAAACAACAAATTAAGCACACCAGCCAATGCTTTGCAATACAAAAAAAAAATGCCAAATAACAAATTAAGCACACTAGCTAGTGCTCTGCAATATAAAAAAAAATGCTAAATAACAAATTAAGCACACCAGTCAATGTTCTGTAATACAAAGAAAATGTAACACCCTTCCTGATAAAAAGATAACCAAATAAAAATATGATTAGTTTTGTTTAATCTAATTCAAGAGCATATTAGGAAGAAAAAACAAAAAAACAAAAAAATATATATCACGTAGTGTGTTACATTTACAAAAACAAACTCATAGCATAAATCAATAATTCAAATGGATATTATCTAACATACATCTAAACTTAGTTATAAATTTCACATAGATAAAAGACTTTACAAAACTATTGTGAGTAATAAATTTCACATCGATCGGAAACTTTACAAAATATGGATCGTAGCTAGCATATGTACGCTTTTCACAAAAATAAATATGAGATTCAAACTTGTTCTTTCTTAGAAATCCTGGGAGCGCCTCATCATTTTCCAAAAAGTCCCCGTATCAACTTTTATGTATCCACAGTGAGGAGCATGCACGACAATTTACTAATTTATGAAAATAAAAAAAAAAGTTAGTATATTAGTAAAAGGAAATTTATATATATATATATATCAAAACACTTTCAAATTGAAATTAACTTGTTACATCCCCATCGAAGCAATCTGGTTGTATTTATATTTTTGAGCTCCATATATTTTTTAACCAAATCCTACAAAAGTCGACACATATAGTAAAATATTTTTAAAATAAGAATTTGTAATCAATAGAAACAAATT
Organism: Camellia sinensis; assembly: GCF_055761805.1. NCBI lineage: Eukaryota > Viridiplantae > Streptophyta > Magnoliopsida > Ericales > Theaceae > Camellia > Camellia sinensis. The sequence continues at coordinate 254,263,924 of NC_138961.1, forward strand.
TGTCAATAAATAAATTGTACCTTTTGACAAAAGTGGTTTGATCCATAAGTAACACTATAACAAAATTTCAGGATAAACAATGTTTGTAGTAGAATCTGGCTTATCATTGGGAAGGAGGACACTTATACGATGAAAAGATGTGCATCTAGATAGGGCCACATACAATTGCCCATGACTAAACACTGGTGTGCGCAAATCAACTCCAACAAATTTCACGGATTACTCTTGAGATTTATTAATGGTCAGGGCATATGCTAATCGAACTGGAAATTGACGTCTTGTCATTCAAAAAGGCATTTATGAAGAAGACGGTGTTAAGGATATTCTTGGTATGAATACCAAATTGCCACATTTTTCTCCAGTTAAAATTTGAGTTTCAATTATGCGAGTATTGCATCTAGAAACCATCAATCTTGTGCCATTGCACAGTCCATCTTTTGGTGCAATATTTTTAACAACATTATAGGACAACCCACTTTCAACTCTACCTTAAAAGCCGGTAGCCCAGGAGGATTTAATGAATTTAAATATTTATTAGGATATCTATTTATTATAGTACGATCAATTTCATCATCTTCAGACATCTTGTTTGCTGCCAAATAAGTATGTGTGTTACCGAGAAAAATATTCAATGCTGCAGTATTGATAGCATTGACATCATCATTCCATGCAGAAAGAATTGTACGTTCAGTTAAAAATGTTGCAGTCGATGTCATTGCCACATCCAATTACGGATAAACTACTGAGATTATGTCTTTTAGATCTTGACATTTGTGTATTGTTGATGGAAGTTTAATAATTTCCTAAGGATTGGTCCCAATCTATTTATAAAAATAAATAAATAAAATAGTAAGTAAAATAAATTAAAGTACATAAACGTAAATGTATTTCGTCAATTTAAAAGAATCATATAATAGAAAAAAAGTTTGAAGAAATATTACCTCCATCAAAATTTTGCAAAATTAGCATTTTCAAGATTTGCATGATTCAAGTGCATGTTCAAATTTAAAGACAGGACATGTATATCCTTCCATAGAAAATAGTGTCTTAATGATGCATTCACAATTTGCTCACGGACTCCTTTGGTTATAATTGGTAAGATTTGTCGAAAATCTCCACCAAGAACAACAGTGATACCCCCAAATGGCTTTTCACTATCACAAGTGTCCCGAAGTGTGCGATCAACTGTCTCAACACAATGTGTATGCTGCATATTATTAAAAGTAAGGTTCTAAAAAGCGGTGGCGGTCGCCATAACGGTGGCAGTGGCGCGGTTGCAGAGTGTAAAGGCCGTAGCGTAACAGTTGCAGTAACCGGAATCGTGAATTTTTTAATTTTTCGTACAATTTGAAAAAAACTTACCAATATGTATATTTTTTTTTCCATGATCATATTTATTGGATTTTAAAATAAATATTGATCAATTTTTATAAATTTTTAAGTATGATCCAATATATTTTATATTTTTAAATCACTATAAACAGAGTTTTTTACATTTTAGTTTAATAATTAATGACTTTATATTATACAAAAAATTAACAATTCACTATTATATATAAGATAAGCAATGACAAAGAGTAAGAGAATAAATAAGAGTCTAAATATATATATTGAGATGGTAATTTATATTTATAAATTGGGCCGAGCTGGGCAATGGGCCGTTATGGGCCACAATATGGGGGGCAGAGTAAAAAGGCCTTGAAGATTAGTCCGGTCCCAGAGCCTTGAAGATAGTCCGGTCCCAGACGGCCCTAAAGTTAATCTGGACCCAGAAAGCTTGTTGTTATCTCGGTCCAGGAGAGCGCTACGGATAGCTCGGTCGCTAAGATGCCACACTCAGAGTTAGTCCGGTCACGGTATAACGCAGCTAGCTCTGTCGAACCTAGCTAATGGTTAGCACGGACGTAACAATACTATGGTCAGCATTGGAAAAACCGTGGTAGCAGTGAATGGAAGAACCGAAGTAGAGTTATCTCGGTCTAGTCTGCGGCTTAGCATAGCTATGCTTACCTCGGTCATATTGGAGTCCGACCATGGAAAAACCATCTCACTTGGTTTAAGTAGTGAGGGGGGTGTTGAAGGATAAGCATTTATCTTTCAGGAGTGTGAATCCAAGAAGGACTCTACATGGAGGAGTAAGAGTCCTACTAGGATGGTGCCACACGGAACCTATAAAAGCTCACAAACATCACCTATGGAGAGGTAACACACAACTTTGTTTCTCGAATACACAGAGCTTTTTGTCTATTTATCTATTTTGCTGACTTAGGCATCGGAGAGGTATCCGGTACACACCCGCCGGCTAGCTTACGTTGTGTTTTCAGGGAATAAAGCGACAACGTACGGAGGAGCGCAGACTTAATTAACAATATTACACGAGAAGGTTTATTTTCTTTCCTGTACATATATATATATATATATATATATATATTTTAATCAAGCCAAATAGATAATGACCACACTTATTATTATTATTATTATTTTCAAACAATATGTAGATAGACACACACAAACAAAATGGTTGAGTGATAGCAATTGAATAGAATAACATACGTTTTACAGTTTTCACAAATCAATAACATGTTCTTCATCTTCTCTTTTCTCTCTCTCTCTCTATCTCTCTATCTCTTGCTCCTTTATCTTCCCTCTTCTCTTATTTTCAGCTTTTGTTTTTTGTGTTTTTTTTTGAAAGAAGCAGTTCAGAACTGTTACGTAACGGTGCGTAATAGGCTGTTATGACACTGTTACGACTGCTACGACAGCCGCTACGGCCGACACACCTGTGAATCTCAATCACACTGCAAAAGCAGCCGTAACGGGTGACAGTAACTACCACAACCACTACGTAACGACGTTATATAACGGTTGCGGCCGCTTTTTAAAACCTTGATTAAAAGTGGTATTTTTCTCATACTTAGAGGACACATTATTATAAGGACTTACTTTTTTTTTCTAATAGAGTCACATCAACATGTATTGTTTTAATCACATATAAAGTTTTATCCAAATATAATTTAAATTATATTAACTTTACATATTTTATATGGATTCTATTTGAAAAATATTTATTTTTCATAGTAAATTGAGATAATCCACAAACCTAATTCCAATTTTGCGTTTTATGTTTTTCTTCTTAATTTTTTCAAGGGTATTATGATTTTTTTTAATGCTAAATTACTTTTTTTTTTTCTTCTTACTTTCCCTTGTATTATTCTATACCCAATATAAATTCTATATTATGGATTTGTAGTTTAAATTTTATAGTGATTCTATATATGCAATTATACTTCATTTACTACATTATTTTTCATAATCACAATTCAAAAGAAAAAAAGCTGCACAACAAAGATACTCTTGAAGAACTTTTAAAATTTAGATTTACTGCTTGAGTTACTTTTTCAATTGTTGAATAATAAATTCTTTTATTTTTTGACATCATATTATAGATGATTAATCACTTTACACATTGAGATGTATTTATCGTTTGGGTGTTTCATTATTTTTTCTTTGGATTTAGATATTGTTATGTGATTCTTTTTTGATTGGAAATTAAATTTATTTTATATAGAATTTAATTAAGAGTGTTTATTTTACAATCTTATAATTTAATATGTATATATATCATATAAAATCATTATATGATAATCCAACTATAACATATTTATATTTAATTTTTTAAATAAATTTTATATAATTTCTATTTCTACATATTTTTTTCCCCAAATGAATATAAAAGAAAATTAAATAGTTATGTTACTAATTTTTCTTCTAATTTAACAATTATTTTTAATATCAAAATAAGTATTTATTTTAATATTTTATAATTTAATATATATCATACAAAATTATTATATGATAATTACACTTTTATAATATGATAGAACTAAAATTATCAAAATACACAAATAATTTAACTAAAATTAATATATATATATATATATATATATTTATAAGTATTCAAATAACAATTTTATAGAACGATAGCGCCAATATTATTAAAATAAATAATTAAAACCATAACTTAATTTTAATTTTAATTTTAAATTAAAATTATTTTTTTATAACACACATTGTACCATCAAATATTTTTTAAAAAAAAATACATGCATTGTACTAATCAACTAATAATTATCATACTAATTTAATGAATTTTATCACTCATATCACGAATGTACTAATGACTCATCACATACTAAGCTAAATATAATAAAAAATAATGATATATATCTATAGCATTAATAAACATTCATACCTACTAAAAATTTTAAACCTTCTTCATTTTGTTAACGATTACTTTTTAGAATACATGTTAACTATTTATAAAAATGGTTAATATTTTGTAATTTTCTTATATGTGTCTTAAAAGAATACATTAACAAATTTTATTTTTTAATTAAAATTCAACCATTAAGATTTATAGATGTTAGTTGACTTAAAAAATTATTGTACCATCATTCAAGCCAATAGCTAATATTTTGCCAATCGTCATGTCAAGAAGATGCGTCATGGTTTGCGATGAGCGTGGCATTTTTGTTGCCGAAAAATCAAAAAATATGAGTTATAAAAAGGAAATATTATGGTGTGTATCTTTTTAGGGATATATATCATATCTTATTATATAAAAAAAAATAGATTTTTTAGTGAGAAGTCTTTTAAGAGTTCTAAATTCTCATTTTAATTTTCTTAATTTCCAAATTCTCAATCTAATTTTCTTAATTTTTTTTAATTTTAAATAATTACTTTTATTTGATAATTCCATATAAAAAAAAAAGAAGGAAATTCTCTTTAAAATTAAAAAAAAAAATACATTTGACCTTTTTAAGTTTGAAAAATAGATCCCTTTTTTGATATTTTAAAAACAATTAATTCATTTTATTAGCCAATCATTTTTTCTTATGTCATGACTTTTATATGTTAAAAGTACCAATTTTTTTTTTCCCGAATAATGCTATATGTACTAATTAGTATACTAATCGATGATATGATATAATTTAGAGGTTTTTGATATTTGTAATTTATATAATGAGTGAAGTCAATAATAATGTCATAACTAATAATGTTGATACATTAATTAATTAATACACTAATTGATACATGTAGTACCATTGATTTTTTCCACCTTACTAATAGAAACAAGAATTGATCAAATTCTATCGAATCTGTCTTATAATGATTATTTATAAGGGCGAATTACACTAACGGTCCCTATAGTTTGAGGCCTATGTTACTTTAGTCTTTAACTTTTCAATTGTGACATATTTGACCATGAATTTTGAATCTTATTCCAAATAAAAATAATTGAAAATACCATTACTTAATTTTAAGGGCAAAATTGTCAATTTAATAAAATATAAACTAATTTGACAAAAATAAATGCCAAAAAAAAATATTTTTGAATTTTTAAAAATTATTTATACCCACTAATAGGAATGGCAACGGGGCGGGGCGGGGCGGGGCGGGGCCGGGGATCACCCTCCCCGTCCCCGATCCCCGATGGTGGAAACTCCCCTCGTCCCCGGTCCTGATCCCGACGGGGAGCTCATCACTACCCCCGCCCCCGCCCCTTAACGGGGATCGGGTTTTCCCGACCCCGAAAAGTCCCCGACCAAAAGAAAAAAAAAAAATCAGATTCAACATCCCATTCAACATCAAATTCAAATCAGTTCCAAAAAAAATGTCATAAATAAGATTCAACATCATATTTAATATCAGATTCAACATCATAAATAAATATAAAAAAATCGAAAGAGAAGATCGAATGAGCTCAAATGTCATAAAAAAAAAAAATCAGATTCAACATCATATTCAATATCAGATTCAAAGTTAGAGCTCAGATTCAATATCATATAGAAAGAGAAGATCTGAATCTAATGCTCAAATATAATATATATATATATATAACAAATCGAAAGAGAGAGAGAATATTCCAGATCTGTGAAGCTTGGTCGGTGATGGTGGCGGATCGACGAAGCTTGGTCGGTGATAGTGGCGGTGATTCGGCAAGCTTGGGAGGATGGAGATCGGCGGTGGGAGAGACGTTGGAGTTGTGGGAAGATGGAGATCGGTGGTGGGAGGAGGGAGATCGGCGGTGGGAGTCTGGGAGATTGAGAGAGGGAGACCGAGAGAGATGAGGGCGGTGATGATGAATGAGTGTGTTTGAGGTCCCTAACCCTAATATACCAAACCGTTTATTATTATTATTATAACTATTATAAACACAGTGTCATTGGTTTGGTATGTTATAAATATTATAAACGGTTTGGTTTATTATTATATATATATATATATATATATAAGGGGTATAAAAGTAATTTCACTTCGGGAAAATTCGGGGACGGGGACGGGGATCGGGCCGGGCCGGGGATTAAACACTAATCACCGTCCCCGGCCCGTGACAGATTGGGGATTGATTTTCAAATACCGTCCCCTTCTCGTCGGGGGTATTTTTCGGGAAAAAACCGCTTAAATCGGGGTCGGGATCGGGGATCCCCGTCGGGTCGGTTTCAAATTGCCATCCCTACCCACTAAAGATAAAATCATGTAAAATTGATAAATCTCTTAAACATTTAATTATTTATTTATTTTACTAAATTAATTTTTATTATATGTTTGGACGATAATCATGTAATGTGTTGTTATTTTTATTTTCATTAAATTAGGTTCTATTTTTCCAAAAGTCAAATATTACGACAACTTTGATATTATTATTAAACCAATCCATTAAATTAAAAAATCCCAAACTAAAAATATTTCATATATTAAATATATCGATTATAGATTAAAATCTTGACAATTACCCATTATATGATCATCATCTAAACACATAATAAAAATTAATTAGATAAAAAAATAAATAAATGTCTAAAAGGTTTATCAATTTTACATAATTTTATCTTTAGTTGGTAAAAATAATTTTTAAAAATTTAAAAATATTTTTTTGACACTTATTTTTATCAAATTAGTTTATATTTTATCAAATTAATAATTTTATCCTTGAAATTAAATAAAAGTATCTTCAATTGTTCTTATTTAGAACAAAATTTAAAATTTAAAATAAAAAATATCACAATTAAAAAATTAAAAATCAAAATAACACGATTCCAAAATTATAGGAATCATAGTGTAATTCGCCCAATTTATAAAGAATGACTCTAATTTTACCCTCAATGCCTCCATCTCTCCGTGCTCAATGTGAAATTAATTCATGTCCTTGTTATTGAAAAAATTAATCTTAAATTAAGAGGTGGTTTAGAATGTTCTAAATAATTATAATTTTTAATTTTTTATGAAATATGAGTTGAATTTAGGTTAAATTTGAAGTAATGTGATAAAGAAATGATGTGATTTAAATAAGATAATGTAACTTAAATAAAATAGTGACTTTTTAACTTTTTGAATACATGACAAACAAAGCCTAAATAATATAGAACTGCATAGAAATACACTTTTCGCTTATTAATTCTATTTTAAAATCAAAATTTTGAAGAAAAAAAAAAATATAAATAAAAAAGCGGTAAAGACAAAAGAAAAAACATTTGTCGGCCAGGGGCGTTTTAAGAGTTGCCGTTATGCGTTGCATTGGTGTCGTTGCTCTCTCTCTGTGTTCCTAAAATTACTCTCTCCCTCCCCCTTTCTCTCTCTTCTCTATCTGTTTCTGTTTCTGGAAGAAATTGCTGTATTGAGAAGTTGGTCCTCTCTGTATCTCGTTTGTTTGTTAATATATACACGATGTTGTCTTCCAAAATGGGTTGGGGATTCTGTTTGTTGCAATTTCACATTATTTGACTGCGAAAGTGCTCTTGTATTAAATAAACTTCCTGTGTTTATTATTATTATCATCATCATTATTAAATAGAGAAATAGAGGAAGAGACAAACCTAGAGAACAGGTTTGAGGGAACTTTGCATTTGAATGGTGAAGCTTTACGACAACAACATTCGTTGGAGGTGGATTCTTTGGTTATGAAAGTCCGTCGTCCCCTCCTTGTTCTCCAAAACCCCGACAGTACGTAAATAAATTTATCATTATTCTTTTTTTTTTTTTTTTAACTTCCTTTTTTGTCGATTGATGATCCCTTTACTGATTGATATAATCAAAATTCATTTTTTGTAGGATTTGATTGATTGATTCTTGGATTGCCATGGCGTCTCTTGTTGCACGAACGGGCAGACTCCGCCAGCGTTATGACAACAATCTTAGGCTTGTTTCTGGGTAAACCCCCCCTCCCTCTCCCCCTCTCTCTCTCTCTTGAAATTTTGACTTTTGCAGCCCCAGGAGAAGAATCGCTTATCTCTAGTGTGTTGAAATCAGTGTTGCAACTGTGAATCGTTCTTATCCGCAGGTTAACTTTGCGTCTTCCAACTGTTAATTTACGTTTGCGCAACCGCAGATTGACTGTATTTACTGACTGATTTTCTTTAGTTGAGACAAACAAGTGTGTCGATTGAGTTCCACGATGCATCCCATTAGATTTAAAAATTAAAATAAAATATAATTTAAAAAAGTTATTTTGATGATAAAATGATTACACCAGAGTGGGCCTCTTCATTGACTTCAATGGTCACTATAAAATATGTT